>NW_016809230.1:2077357-2086330 GCF_001698545.2 Rhinopithecus bieti
AAAAAAAAAAAAAAAATCAGTTGCCAGAAAAAAAATCTCATAATTTACAGTTAAAAACAAATTTCTGGCTTCTGAAAAAGTCTATGTTACACTTACAGAATTGGATATAATGACTAAGAGGCAACAAATGTGGACAGAATGTTTTAAAAATATATTTACCATTCTTTCATAATTTCATGTTTTATCCTAATGTTCATAATGTTAAAAACATTGTCTAAAAGTATTATAAGCTTCATATACTAAAATTCTAAAGTATTTTGTGGACAATGACTTGAGAAAAGTATGGAATGTATAGAGAAACCTAGAAAATTTATCTATGGAGAAACTTCTTGAAAAAATAGTATAGAAATTCTCCAAACTGCTAAACATTTTAAAAAATAATTGGTGGTATAGAGGTATGCAAATGTGAAGTTCTATAAGGATGATTAACTTGAATCAAGTGAAAATATGAAAAGACAAATATGAGTGACATTCCTATTGATTATTGTGAATTATTGAAATAAAAAACATCTTTTAAGTAATATCCATGTTGTAATTGTGTAGTAGGAAGCACACATTATAATCTATTTTGTCTAAGTTAAATTTACTAAATGAAATTATATTTATGTATATAGTCTTAAAGTCTGAAAAGTGAATTTCTAAAAGGCAAAGTTGACATTTAATAAATATGTATTGAATTTGCTAATATGTGAAACACAAACTTGCAACGGGACTTTGAGATTAATCCACCTGCTCAATTTTCTAGATGAGGTAGTCAGATTCTAAGCAACTTTACTGTAGTCGCAAAGCTAAAACTCTAACAGTTTTTTGCATTGCATTATGACTTATCAATTTTTTCTTTTACTGTTAGGTCTAAAAGTAATATAACTTAACATGCTTTTATGTTTCTTTAGCCATTGAAGAGCAATATTCCATATTGCTAATAACACATTTTAAAACTTATTATTCTTAAATTACTAAAGAATACCATCTCAACATATCAGTATTCTAGATATTAATTTTTCCTATAGTCTACAGTTAATTAAATAATTTTAAAATAGGTCTTTAATTTTAGACATTTAAAATATTAGGTCCCAAATAAAATTCTACAAATTAGGTTTCCCCTGGGGAAAACAAAAAAGGCATTATATCATAAATATGTATAGCTACTAACTCAAAATCCTATTTCTCTGACATCCATCTATAATGCTGCATCCTTTTATTCTCATTTCATTTTTGTGTTTACAGAAAACTGGGCACAAACCAGAAAGTGTGGATTTGTGTGGAGCACACATTGAATGGGCCAAGGAAAAATCGAGCAGAAAGAATGTCTTTCAGGTAAGAATGTTACATATATTCAATTTATTCCTGTTCTAAATCTGAGCTCTCTTGGGTAACTAAAATAAGACTACCTTCTTGTGATGTGCTCATATACAAGAACTAGTTGTCTGAAGGTCATGAAAGGCGACTTCTCTTTCCAGTTGAATTTTTGGTTTTGTGGTTTTTTTTCTGGCCACTGGTTGCTATCTGAACACAAAATATATGTTGCGTGTTCATTAATATAAACATATAAAAGTCATTGAAGTTTGCAGTATATGTGGTAGATGTCTGGGGTTCAAACATAGGATGTTTGACTTAAATAGATTTGATCTAGAATTTTCAGATGCACACAAACTAAGATTCACCAAGTGTAAGCTATTTACATTCATTGACACTCTTGCCTTCCTGTCATTAATTACATTTACCAGTGTAACTTACAAGAATGGAGAGGGCTGAACAGCTATAAAAAAAAAAATAGATTCTTTCATATTGCATACTTTAGGTTTTTGAAAAAAAACAACTTGATTCATAATTACAATCATATTCCATTGAATAGCAAGAACCAGATGAAATCCTTGAGAGATAACATTGGAAAATGTAATTTCACATGTTACCAAAATCACCTAATTTGCATGATTTATCTGGCAATTAATAATTTTAGATTATGGAGTTTGATTTTTGTTCTGTTTTATATGAAATTTTTATATTTCCAAAGTAACCAGTAATTAGATATATTTTAGGATTTATATAATTTAGCAGAAAAGAGAGATAGATTATGATAATTATTTTTAAATTAAATGTCTTCTGAGAGCACGTTGGCCCTTGAATAAAAGTCAGTTCTTCTGTTCTTAAATGCTTTGTTGAAATTAATAATTGGGTCATACAGAAGCATAGGTAGGTGACATTTTCTACCTATATTCTTCACTGAGGGGAAGAAGCTGGTTTCCTGTTTGGTTTGTATTTTCCAGATGCTATTCAGGTATATCCAAATAATTTGGGTCCATTAAATATTTTAACACATTCTGGAATACATTACTATTCTGGTTCTAGTTTTATTTTACTTAGGTTTAGAGATTTTTTATCAAAAAAGAAAGTGAGAGAATATATACAATTATTATTTGTCAATTAAAAATAAAATTAAGGAAGGAAATAAAAGGGAGAGAAAAGACAGAAGAAAACCAAAAACACTTGTCCTGAAGTCAATGCTCTAAAGCTGAAAGTGACTAAAATGTGACTGTACAGAATCAAGGAGAAATAAACTGTCCTTTAAAGTGAGGAACTATAGATCAGTAACTTCCCTTTTTCCCCAATTTCTTACTCTTTATTATTCTACCATAAATAACACAATTTAGAGGTAACAATTCTAGCCTTATGACAACCTAGATGATCAACTTAAGAAGCTCTGAACTAGACCGGGTAAGCTCAGTGGTAGAGCTTCATTGTGTACTGTGAATTTAGCATCCTAATCACCAACACTGTAAAAGACGTTGAAATTTGTCATAGACATTATTCTTGGACAATAGCAGTTCTTTGGAGATAGGCTAAGCCAGCCTTTTTCAGTTTCTTCTGTTAATCTTATGAAGAGTTAAATTGGTTCACAAATGAGGATGACAGTCAACTATATATGATGCATAGAGGGCTGAAAATATTGATGAAAAATTATGTATATTTTTATATAACAGCATTATATGCACAGATATACATGTCAGCCACCTATATTGATAGTGTGTATCATCCCAATCTTTTCAGGATGTGACTAACCACCTCCTGTTGCAATTTTCTACTTGATTTTTATATTTTTGAATGTAGAGCCTTCCAAAGATATTAAAAACTATTCTCACTTTTGGTAGCTTTCTGGAGGTGAAAATTTTGCCAGCTAGTTTTGTTTGTAATGTAATTGAAGAGCTGATGGGGCTCAGTGTTCTTACAGACACTTTTAAAAAATCTTGTAGTTTTAGAGAAACAAGAGGTGATCATAAGGATATTGTGAATAACAAAGCAACAGAAAAGATTCAAGTTTCATGTTCTGTTTCATTCTTTTTGAGTGAATCCCTTGGTTTCCTTGTTGTGCTGAAATATTTTCATCACCTAAATGCATGAGTTTTGGTAAAATTTACTAATACATATCCATAGATCCAGACTATGAGAGTAAGCCTTTTGAGAGGAACAATATAAATAGCTTTTATAGTTCTGTTAACAAAAAAGCATCGGGAAGGATTTGCCAGAGAGCTAAATCTAGATGACTTGCATCAATATTTGATTAGAAACATTAGCTGGTCGAACTCTCAAATGATCAGAATAAACATGATTATATCTCAAAAACATGGTATTAAGGCAGTGTTGGATGTTGGAGTGTGTGTGCAATGGTTTCATTATCTACAGAATAATGAAGTATTTCTTCCTGACTGAAAAAGACCATCATAGCTTCAGCTGATGTGCTACATCGGAAATAGCTTTAGAATTCCAAGTTTGAATTAGGCTTGGTGTTCAATCTCAGTCTATGAATTATAGATTACAGATAGCAAATGACTATTGAGATTTTTGGTTCAAGGAAAATCAAAGAAGAGCAAAATTAGAAATAATCTTAAAATTTGAAATCTCTCTTTAAAATGTTTGATGGATTAGCAATTGTATGCCACGTAATTACAATGTCTGCAGAGAAGTTGAACTTAAAATGAAGAGGAAAACAAACAAAAAGTTCTGTGTGCCTGAGAGATGCTTGCAAGTCTCAGAAGCACACATTTGTGACAACTAAAAATGGACAGATTTCATTTATTTCATTTGTTCATATATGCTCTTTGGATCTTTGAGTTGTTTTCTCTTTGTATTAAAAGCCAAGTTTTCCTTCCTAGTTTAAATCCTATCAAACTGTTGACATGGATTCAATCTTATTTGATTGGTATGTGGAAACATAACAATGACAACATTAATTATTAAGTTTTGGTGTTCAACAACTTTCAGTAAATCAGAATGATGCTCGCTTGCTAAGTTTAAGAATATTTACATATTTTATAACAGCATACTCTTTGGCCTAATTGGTACTTCTTAATAAATAATAAAAGAATTAACTTCTATAACAAAGTATATATTAGATGTTATAATTTATATTAAAATATATACATGTATATACATGTATAAAATATATATACTTATATACATAAAATATATATATGCAAATATACATATGTATATATACTATACCTGTGTATATACACACCTAATAGCTTGACTTTAGGAAATAGAGTAAGCACTTCCACACGCAAACACAGGAAGACACTACACATTTATAAAAGATCATACAAATTCTAAGTTAAAATGGTAAATGTCCATTGCTGCTAACTTTTGTTTAATTCTGCATTTATGTTCATTGTCAAGGACTGTCACAAGTTTGATGTAGTCTGAGAAACCTTTAGCAACTCAGCTATAATGAGCTGGGTACGAGTTTTCTTAGTTAAGAGCAACACTAGGTCTTCATCAGGGATAGAGTGAATAAAAAGATTTATGTTCAAACCACATGTTTTAAACATTCCTGCTAAGTGCTAGTTTGCTCTTTGGTGTTTAGCCTGAAATTTAAAGCACTAAGGATTAAAAGGATTACAACATAATCTTAAATAATCCTAAATGTCATTTACAGAGAGATAGTTGTAATAACTAAATAAAACCATGTGAAAGGATGGCAGCATTGTCAGGCAGCCTCCGTCACACAAGAGGGGCTACTGTCACCTTGTTTCCTGGCTGGGCACATTAGGCAGTTACAGTCTTTCAGTAGAAAGTTCAACTGAGAAAAATGGCTGCAAAATATTTTAGAGCAAGTTTGTTTTAAAAAGAAAAACCTCTTGTTTCCAAGTTGAAGGAAATTTTTCAGTTAGGTTTTGCCTTTTCCTTTGAACACAGACCTTTCTGAGTGAAATATTTTGGAAAGTCTAGGGAAAGGAAGTTCGTGACATGGCTATCAAATAGACAACTGATAGATCTCTAAAAAATTCCCCAACCTCCAAGGAGATACCCCCCTTATTAAAGATATGAGAGTCTCAAAGCACTATAATTGTTTCCATGTCATTAAATTTAGTACTTAAATATTCTTTACATAAATATTCTGTCATTTGTCTCTCCAAAGAAAATATATAGATAGAAACTATATCCCATATTGTCTTCTACTTATTAAACCAGAAGACTGAACTTTTCAGCTGAATAAGTTGTTACTGCTAAGGGTAGAGTTGCATTCCTTTAGTAAAATGAAACAAAACAGATTCACTCCTGTTTAAAAAAAAAAAAAATAGGAATTTGTATCCACAATGTAGGCCCTGTACTCCAAAATTTCCAGGGTGTCAATAGGGAATAAAGATGAGGAAGATAACTGTTTCCTGGGTCTTTTTCGTTTCAAGTTATAAGACAGCACTTAAGATAGTTAAGATAATTAAATCGTTTTTACTCTAAATATTTACCTTTTCTTAGAGCCAAAGAGTGACTGGGCCTCAGTTTTCCTGAGTTTCCTTTAACAAAGTTTTTAAAAAACATACACTGGGCTCTTCTATAGATTACCTGCTTTCAGTAGGATAATTCTACCAATTAATAAATCATGGGTGATTAGGAATATGTCAATTGCCTGCTTGCTGCTTGAAAGGCAGAAAAAATGAAATGACTTAAGATGAAAGTCTGTTATCCTCCCCCTGCCTCAACCAGTTTGTAACCTCAACAGATATCATGGCCACATTTCCTGGATTTGAGATTTTCAAGATTCTTTTTCAATATATTAAAATATAGATCTCAGGGGACAGATTCTGTCCCTAAAAGTAAACCTCGGAATAGATTTATCATTATTTATATTACTTTTCTGACTTTGAATGGAGTCTTCTGACTATAATGTATATTAAACATTTTTATGCAATATTCTCCATGGATATGCATTACATTTAAACATAATTTGATCTTTCTGATCTGAATACGTCTTAGCTTAAAATGTTTAAGTACTACTTAAGTTTATTAATGTGAAGATAATTTAATAACATCTTTTAAAAAAACATAATTTTAAGCCAAAAGGAAAACTGCTGGTATTGTGCTTTTATCCATTTCCTTGTGTTACAAGTGGTGGTTTAAAATAAATCTGAGCTTTTACCAATTTTCTCTTTCATTTTCAGTGCTCGTAGTTAGACTAAATGCAAAAGGATGATTCTTCACATTCATACATGCATTAGATTTCCAGTAAAGTTGGTTTCACTTTAGAGAATTACTCAAAGTATCTTAAAAGACACAGCATTAAAAATAGACCAGAGTAAGAGAAGCATTAATGTCTAATACAGTGTCTTTTACTCTACAACTTGTCCCCAATCATTTTATCTACCTATTAGGAATTCATCCATCATTCGGGAGGTGCAGTGGAGAGAACACATGAGTCTGGGGACATGTGTTCCAGTTTGGGCTGTGTCAGTTGTAACTTTATGTAGAACCCAAGGCAGGATCCTCCTCCAACTTTGTCACACCAATGAAATATCAGATGACCGTCCTCACCTCACCTGCCCATCTGTGTTAATACTAAAATGAAGTAATCCTGTGTGTTGTGTGTTTGAGAGCAACTACAAAGAAGTGATTTTAATACAAATACAGCAGACTTTCATTATTCATCTACTAACCACACTATCTCACAATGTTTTGAGGGAAATTCCAGATATAAATTTTAGAAGAATAGGGTTGAGAGGGGTAAATATCTGTGAAATGTAACTCAGAATTTCTGCTCTACCTCTGGTCTTTTTGTTGCCTTCTGAACTTAATAGACATTTAATACAAAACATGAAAATCTTTTCATTTATTGTGTAACTAAGAATATAGATCCTTAAACTTATTTTAATGTGCTATTCTTATGTCATTAATGTAATATCCAATTAATATAAGTTAATCAATGACGTATTCAAATTAATACTTAAAAGTATATCACCTTGAAAGCCCTACCAAGCTGTTAATAGAAACTTGCAAAAGGTAACTTAGAGACAAGTGTAGCAACTATGTCCCAAGTGAAAGAGGGACAATAGTGACACTTATTACTCCCCTACTGAGGTATCAGTACAATACTGTTTTTCTGATTGAAGGGAAAGAGATATGATTATTTGTATGATTTTTAGCTTCACTTTTGTTGATGGGGTTACACAGATTTTACACAGAAGGAGGCATAGAATTTTATAATTAGAGATTTGATTTAGGAATATGAATGTCAGGGGTATATAAAGATTGAGTGCAAATGATAGAATCTGGGAACAGGAAATAAAATTGATTGTAAGAATCTAGATGAGACCAAGAGAGCACGTTAGCTTTGACTGATGAAAGGAGAAACAGAAACAAGAAGATGGATGGAAAGTACATTCTGCAAATGAAGAACATGCCTACTGGTTCAGATAATGTGACTTGGGAACCACTGTCTTTTTGCAGGTTTAATTTTCTAAGAAATAATAAACCTTTTTTAAAAGATATATTCTGGAGATCTAGAATTAAGATATATAAACTAAGTATATGGTTAGGGAAAACAACATGAACTGTATGTTGCCTGGGTGATTCTGTGAAGCTCACTAGTCAAAGCCTTAGACATCAAGGATGTAGGCTCATTTGCACACCTTCATTGTTTCACTACTAGAGGGCATAATGCTGCCTTGCTAGATTCATTCTTTTTGAACTATCAAAGCAGCATGCAACTGGATGGCAGTAAAGATTGAAAAGAGTAGCATTAGTACATTTTGGTCCCCAATTTTGTAATTCCAAAATAACATAAATCAAAATAAAAATGAAAAAAAAGTCAACTTGGCTTCTTCTGTTTCTAACATTTCAGCAGCAGAATGGATGCACATGACCTAATGAATTCAAACAACTGGGTAGCTCACTTCACATTGCCTTCTGGAATAGCTGGCTATGTGAGCTCAAAGATATGAGTTGTGCAGTTGTAATAAATTCTGGGTTTTAGTCTGACACCAGGCTAAATGCACCATGCTGTTCTTCATTTACCGACATCGTATCATGAATCCCCTCCTCTCATGGAACATATTCTGTTTCTTGATGTTTTGGTAGAGCTAGTGTGATGGTCTCTATGCCATCCATGGGCTCCTGTGGCTTGCAACGCACTTTCTCTGTATTCCCATAAGCAGAATGAGACTAAGTGAGCCACGTGGAGATCAAACCTGAGACTTGACAGGATGCACTCCAACCTGGGCAAAAGAAACCACTGCCACTGGGGAATTTTATGGAGTAAAGTAGAATCAACAAGTGTATGGTTTTTCTACTTGGTATTTTAATCTCATTTATAAAGTATAGAAAATACTGTATTGATGCTAGCAAGACAATATTCAAGCCAAGGGATCCTTTTCATATCTGTTTCAATATTTTTTATTTTAAAGAGAGCAGCCATGTGTATTTCATGCTGTGTATGATTTTAATAGCAAACAGACTTTTCCAGAAAAGGAACAATTTAATCCCTAAAACTGGTACGTAATAGATGGGGCCAGTAAATGGTATCACATTTTACAGCTTGTCCATAAGGATGACACAGGGTGAAATAAAACTGAGTGCTTTTGGATAGCATAGGATCACTGGTGGATAGATGATGCTATTCAGTTTTTAGAAACATAAGGTAATGAGGCTGGATCTGAAAGCAAGAGAATATATATATACATATATATATATACATATATATAT
>NW_016809230.1:2086670-2102499 GCF_001698545.2 Rhinopithecus bieti
AGATGATGCTATTCAGTTTTTAGAAACATAAGGTAATGAGGCTGGATCTGAAAGCAAGAGAATATATATATACATATATATATATACATATATATATGTATATATATATATATATATTTCCAGTGTTTATATGCCACAAGCCACTGAGCAGGAGGAAAATCTGGGCAGTGGTGAGCAAAGCTGAAACCTCAGAGCAATGTTTAAAGCAATATAGGAAAATAACAAAGCAAGCATCCATAAACAAAGGCTTGAACAGAAAAATAAGTTTAAGAAGAAAGGAAAATGCCCACACTCACACATAACTGGAAAGGCCACTTATGGCATCTATGCATACAGTCTCTCAATGTAAGAGTTAAACATACTACTAAAATTGAGCAGAAAAAAAATCAAAAGGATATAAAACACTGCAGGGCAGTTAAGGATTCTTGGTATTTGAGGAGGGGTGGAGGCTGCTCTTTTATCTTAACAAAACAGGATGTTGAGAGATGGCCTAAGTGAAACAATGCAATGAAATGGCTGATGCTGGGGAGACATCAGGAAGGAAGCTGTTTGAACTCTTTTCGGATAACACAGATGGGTGTGAGACGGCTTAACCAAGACAGGGGCGTTCACATGGAGGGTTTAAATGCATTTCTTTTTAGTAGAAAGCTGTTAGATTCTTGACCTCAGCCTCATCAATTTACCTAACATTGTATTTTCAGCACCGGGAGAAATTCTAACAGTCTCACTTTCTGGGTGAACAAGTGCAAACCAAAAAAATTACAGTGGCAAAATTTACAAATTGCTGAAGCACCTCGAAAACAGAAATACCAATCCTGAGAATTCCTTTGACAAGTAACTTAGACCTTGATTATGGTTTTTTATTTTTTTGTGAAGTTGAATTTAAGCAATGCTTCATTTTCAAAATTCCCATGCCCTTGATCAAGTAAAAGACAAGCTTCTGATATTTGAGATCTATGATAGATTGAAATCAATTCATGCAAAGGGAGGTTACGAAAATACTCTTTTGATGTGTAGGATGTACTGATGAGGGTGGCAGAAAATTATGTGAAACCCTTCTCTTTTGACAGCTATACTGGAACATTTACAACCACAGATGTTATTTGTCCATCAGAAAGGAAAATATTTGTTTCAAGCTACAGGCATTTTCTACCACAGTATCAGAATGAAATTCAACCTCAATTTAATGTTTAATGCATATGAAAATAAATATTTGGAGGGGGCAAATACTACAAAACAATTGAACCCCACAAAATATAACTAGCAATATGGAAAAAAATGCTGGCTTCATTACAAGCAAATTTGTCCTTTTACTAAAGTAAGGATTGTTCTATTATTAACATAGGAAATCTTAGATGGACTGCACAGAATGCTGCATTATTCATAAAAGCATTGCTGCCATCTGGTGGCTACTTGGCATTTCAACACTGACTTCTCAGATTTGACTTGACTGGGTGCTCTTGGGAGGTATTTAAAGCAGAGCTTTAAGTGGTAAAATATAAATGTGAACATCCTCTGGCCCTACATGTCATTCATCTCAAGGCAGTCCTTTCTCCCTGTCTTGTCGTGGAATGGAGGATTCAGGGGAGGAAATGAGATACTTGGATATCTTTTGTCCTGAACGTGAAAGTATATTTTACATGGCTTATCTACTCTTGGCTGTTGTTGACTGATGAATTTTATCGACATTCATTTCTGTTGGCAAATAAATAAGTATGTATCCAAATATTAAGAAGATTTATTGAATCTAAAGATATGCTATTTTACTTAAATAAGAATATACATGAGATGCTTTAATCCCTCATTTGGATCCAAGCATGAATTTTTTTAAGTTATCACTCACTGAATTTGACTTTAGAAATAATATAATTTAGAACGTCAAAAAAGAAAATGTATAGAGGTTCATAAAACTTAAAATTTCTTCCCATTTACTCAATTGTTATATTAAAATGGTAGGATTGTTAATGACTCAGAAACTCGTAATCCTTCTTCATGGATTTTTAAGTTAAATGACAAATACTATTCAGTTCACATTGCACTTTTTGTTGAAAATAAAATAGTTAAAATTTAAGATATTTTGATGATTCTCAAGCATCAGTGTATTCACTCATTCTTAACAAGAACCAATTAGAATTAGGATATCTCTATAATTTTAGTATGGTTTTAAGTTTCCAATAATTGTAGAAAGTCTCCTTGTATGTAATGAAAACCTTGACCCTTTAAATGACTATTTATACAGATCACAGGTCTTTGAAGATTATAGGAGATAATGAGTTAAAATTGCCCCAGGAGGAAAGCTGAAGTTTTCTGAATTCTCAGGGATGATATTTAATAGTTAATACTCAGTTTCTAGTGACTATTTCCCTGTATCATTAAACTGCTTTCTGATTTAGTAAAAGTCAGATAACAAAGAAACATTACACTAAATCTGGAGAATAATATATTGAATGAATATTATGCTTTACAAGAAAATGTGGAAATGCCTATATTGAAAGTAAGACTTTGGGGTTTTATCTTTAAATGTGTGGGTAAGATTTTCAGTCTGTGAATACATACATGATACTCCCTTTGTTACTAGCTATTTCTACCACTAAAAATAATTCCTTCTTCAAAATACGTAATTTGACTTATGGAAGAATGTTGCTCAACTTCTCTGGGAAGATGGCTCGATTCCCCATCCTTCCTCTGTTCTCCGTTCTACCCACATTTAGGAAGAGGATATGAACAACAACAACAATAAAACCTTGCAAAGAAAGTAAAATCAATAATGATTATATCCCTGTCTCTTTCATCTGTAAGGATAAAATTTCAAGTAAATTATTCTCCCAATAGACTTGGATACAACCCTGTAGTGGTTTCTAATGGCTCCATAATAGAGATAGTAAACCTTGTAGCTATGGTCAGGATGCCCCAGGTTTTAGCCATAAGTTGCTAATGTTTGTTTCAATAACGTTTCCTCTTTGGCAGCTTTTACAGCTACTTAATGCTAAATTCCCATTTAGTCAGGAGGATCATTCATATACTGTAATGAATGATGTTACCTTAAATCCTTTAGTATGTAATTGCTGGATGTTACATTTTATAGCGGGGTATTTGATGGTATTTTTTTTATGCTAAATTTTATGAGAGTGACAGCTGTATCTCGGTGGAGGAATAACCCTTTTCTTTTTTTTTTTTTTTTTTTTTTTTGAGACGGAGTCTCACTCTGTCACCCCGGCTTCAGTGGAGTACAGTGGCATCGTGTTGGCTCACTGCAACCTTCGTCTCCTGGGTTAAAGCAATTCTCTTGCCTCAGTCTCTCGAGTAGCTGGGATTACAGGCACCTACGACCATGCCCAGCTAATTTAAAAATATATATATTTTTAGTAGACATAGGGTTTCCCCATGTTGGCCAGGGCTGGTCTCGAACTCCTGACCTCAGGTGATCTGCCCGCCTGGGCCTCCCAAAGTGCTGGGATTACAGGCCTGAGCCATGGCGCCTGGCTGACCCTTTTCTTTCATAGGAATCTAGTTTCAAAACTTTTTAAGCAAATAGTTTCGTCATATTTGCCTTCTGGCTTAGGCTAGGTTCCCCTGAAAGCAAAATTTGAGACAAGTAATTGTGTGCAAGCAGTTTGTTTGATTGCAGAAAGCAGAAATTAAGAACTAGCAAGAGTGAAACAGAATGAAGAAAAGCCAATGCAGAACCCATTATTGAGTTGGTCACAGGGTGGTTAGGACACTTGCCAGAATTTTCCACCCAAGGATGGACAGGATGAAGCATTTGTTCATTAGCTCCTGAGCCTTTGGTTTCTGGGTGCCTCTGGGAGGGGATAGTGTCTTTAGATCTTGAGTTTCAGGCTGTTCATGGGGGGGTGTGTCAAGAAGGCTTTTTCAGGTTTCCTACTCTACAGAACCAGGAAATATCCACAGCAGAAAGTAAAAGATGTCTAATGTGTGCTGAGGCAAGACGCAGTCAGTACAAAGGAGCTGAAGTCCACACAGAACTGTTGCACCAGCTGCAGCTGTAGTGACACCCACATAACTAAGGGGATGTGAGGCAGGGCACAGGAAGCATCTGATGCAATTTACCTCTTGCAATATTCAAATTTACTTGTATCTCACGTTAAATCTAATCTGTTGCCAAGTCTTCAAGATGGTGGCTGGCCTCAATCTCTACAAAAGAACTAATAAAAAAAGTTTAAAAAAAAAAAAAGAAATATAAAAGCTCTACTCCTCCACTGCAACTGTGTATGAGGCTGTATTTGGTATTTATCATCTACCACCTTCACTCATTCTAGATTTTCCTCATCCTCAGCCAGGAGGAATCTAGTCAGTTTTGTTTGCCTGATGGAGTCAATCAGACCTTCGTATATGCGGGGTCTGAACCTTTTATTTTTATTTATTTATTTATTTATTTATTTATTTTTTACATTGTCACGCTCTGTTCACTGTAGTTGACAGTTCACTGCTCTCATCAGGCCTAGATGCACCACGAGACATCTCAGTGAATCATCTGACTTCCAGTTTTATTCTTCCTCCTGCCACTGTGCATATGCAACCTCACTTTTTCATTATAATTAGGGTCAGTTATCCCCATGAATATCGTAGTTATTTTAGTTGCCAGCTTGTACACATCTTGAGTATCCATAGTTACCATGCAGTGGTCATAGCTTTAAGTTCATGATACTTACTAATCCCTGTTAGAAGCAGAACTCTCCCATATCTCAAGAATAAGAATCTCTAATCCAGCAGAGCCAAAGTTGCAAAACTCAGAAGCATAAATGCTGCAGATAGGTTACTACAGGGGCTACTCTTACTTCTACCTTTTGGTCCTTAGACACCTATATTCCACCTACAGGAGATAACATGTCATGTAACATCATGTATTGATGGTATACCATGCATTGATTCAGTGAATATACTGCATCTTGGAATACTGAACCCCAAAAAACAAGATCCTGTCTCCAAACAACTACCTAAGCAGACACTTTAAGAGGTCACTTCACTGTTAGATGAGGTTGATTTCTTCCAAGTGATGTGACATTTAGTAAGAATGGCACATCTTAAGGTTACACGCCTGGTGTTGCAGTTTCCTCATTTTCTTGATTTGAGGCAATATCATGAATCACCCCACATTGCTAATTCAGCATTCTTAAAGATGTGGAATGGTAGGGCTGGCAGAGACACCATAAGCAGAGAAAGCAAACGCACAGACTTAATGTCAATTCCAGTGAGAATGAATCCTTGTTCCCCCAAGGACTGAAGGGGTCTGATGTTGTCAGTTTGCTGTCAAGCACCTAGTTTGTCCTGAAGGGGTCAGTATCTGCCTCTGCTGCTGGAAGATCATGGAATCAACAGTAGTAAGTAGCCCTGGGGAGAAAAAGCCATGATGTTGAGTGTGTGCCGCATCTCCATCTCTGCCACATGGGCACTCCACTCATGGGTCTATTGTGCATGTTCTAAGTGACTAAAGAGAGGCTAGAGAACTTCAACTGACTAGTCATCTGGTGCATTGGCTTACCCTCTGGTAGATGTAGACAAGGGTCTGCATGCCCTGGACACAATCTTATGAATCCTCTAACATTTGCCAGACTTCTTGTTTCTAATCTTTCAGACTGTCTCCTTCCAGGCCTCTGAACAGCAGGAAAAGTCACCTTCTACTGCCTGGAAATCAGTCTATATTCTAACCTCAGGCTACCTCCTCTTGAGATTACTTCTTGTATCTCTGTCCCAAATGGGCGGATTTCTCTTCACCACAGTCCTATAAGATGACTGGGTGGGTGTACAGTGCAGATGCAGTCTTTTCTTTTTTTTTTTTTTTTTGGCTCACCAACATACTGAGCTAACCCATCCATGAATCAGGTTTGAGGCTTTTTTCATCATTCATCAGCTGGCTTCAAGCACCTCCATGAAGCCCTAGGGGTGAACTCAGGGAGAGACACCAGTGTTAACAGTGACAAGTAAAATAGGAATTTGATCCATCTCTTCATGGAACTTTCTTAAGCCCTCTAGACCTGTTTGGGACAAATTCTGAATATAGCATTTCAATCCGTGGATTGTTGCCCACTCTGTGATTCAGTGAATTTGAAAATACCCAGGTCATCATGAGAAGCTAAAGCCATAGAGTTGTCTGATGTCTTATAATTAGATGTTCCTTCTCTATTCTGACCCAGCAATAGGCCAGAAGTTACTTTTCAACTGGGAAGGATATTTTTGCTGTGGAAGGTAAGGCCTTCCTCCAGAACCTTAGAGACTTCCGTTGTGAAGCTGTTAGTATAACCTACTACACACTCCACAGTAATGTTATATTTCACTTTCTCACTAAATTTTCTGAATCATACACCCAAGAGTCAAGGAGTTCACATGACAGCCTGGACGTGCTGCAGGCATTGATAGTTATGAATAGCCACCCTGATGTATGAATGACATTCAGAAATACTCCTATTGTCCAATCTACTAACTTACCTAGTGATGACAGTCCAGGGCTTGTGGTCATATCACCATATAAGAATATCTGAGTGAGGCCAAGATTCCTGATTGTCTGCAGATAGTGGTAGTTTTAAACCACTAAATTATGGGCTAGTTTGTTACAGAGCAATAGCTAATTGATACAAGTAATATCTACAGATACAATAGTTCGATTTTTACAAGAAATGATGACATTTGAAAGTCAAGTTCAACTAGTAAAACAGACCTTGGAGAAAGGTAATGAGAACACAGTTCTTGGTGTCAGCTTCTAATAATTAATTATCAAGCACTAGCTCCATAGAGACTTGTAGAGAACATGCAGGTGGTGCCATTTCATCTGGTCATGTAGCTTTTCTATTACTTAGATTGTTTATTGAAATAGCTGCCTAACAAAGTTAACTTCCAGGAAGGATGCCAGGTTACACGGAATCATACCAGAGTCTTAGAATCACTTTGGGCTTTCACCCAAAGTTTTTGCAACATTAGGTGGAGGCAATATAATTTGGCTTGAAAAGTTACAAGGGAAAAAAATGTCAGAAAATGCTCATGGAACAGGGTGTTCAGAGTCTTCAAGATAGGATCTTTCTTGGCCTCCTGAAAATCAGAGAAAATTGAATATCTGTGATTTTTTTTTTTTTTTAATAGTACGAACCAGCAGAATCCAGGGTTGTTACAGATCATTATCAGGCCAACAACTGTAGAAGTTCTAACCCCAAAATTGAGCTGTAAGACATATAAGAGCAGATAGAGCTACAGCTGGAAAATCTAAACATAGTCTAAAAGTTTTTGCACTTCAAGAGCTTCTGGAGGAAAGAAGAGAAATTTGATTTCTGTGCTGCTGATGGAAAAGCTAAAAAATTACCTGAGAAAATTGTATTTGACATATTTTTACTGCAAATGGTATTTTGCTATTTATTTCTGAAAGTTGAAAAGACCCTGCATGTTAAAATCACCAGTTTAGAAAAAATGTGAAGTCTGTATTTCTTTGTATTTGGAATTAAGTATTCCAATAATTTCTTTAATTTTAAAAAATGTACACATAGAAAGTGTTGTTGTTATTCTGCAGAATTTTCATAGGATATTCCAGGCCAGTGATATTTATTTGGGTAAGGTGAACATGCAATTCTCAGACTTGCCTTTGTTAACTTTTAGGTTTTTTCTTTCCCAAAATATGTAAACAAGATTTAACTTATTTCTTTTTGAATTTTTCTGACATAAATAAACCAAAGATAAGCATAGTGTATTCATGTTAAAGCTTCATAACGCTAAGTCTGTTCTATCTTGGATTGAAAATTTATTTGAATTCCTTCAATTAAATGAAAATTTAAAATTTCAATAAAATATATTATTTCTAAATCTATTTTAGGTTAACTTCAGGAATAGAAACTGATGAAAAACAGGGGGTAAAATTATTCAGTTACATCAAACTCTAGGTGTTAAGTGATTTTTTTTTCAGAGTTATTTTAGAAACTGGGTGTTCAGTTATTATTTTTTCATAGTACTGAGTAGAGCTCCAGAAACTTGGAAGAGTCAGTTTTCAAAAATGTCTAATTTATGGTTAGGAAACTGAATAACATTCAACTATTTCCCATTGTTTCCCACTATGTCCTTTGTTCCACAGTTATTTTAAATAAATTTTCCCACTTCATATAAAATGTCCTTTTGATAATACTATCAATTTATCTTGTAAAGTCATGCAAAATTATTTTTTTCAATGTAATACAAATCAAACTATGGTGAAAAGTTCAGTGATAGGAGAAGGTAGCTGAAATATATTTCCAGTACAAGCTCTAAGCAAGTAACTAAGACTTGGATTATGTAGAGTGCTTACTTGCTATTGATGAATACTATTTTGCTGGGCACCAAAACAGGGCAGACTAAAGGTCACTGGTAGTTGCCATTGTAAGAAGGTAGATTGCTTTTACAAAAGATATAATTTGCAAACAATATATATCTATGATTGTTATGTTTCCTATTTTGTTCACTTAGCATATTTTGTTAAATTTACTTATTAAAAATGAAACATTTCTGAGATGATTTTCTATTTTAATGACTCCAATCTGACTCAGAGGCAGAGAGATAGAGGTCTCCTTAAATTATTTTGCATAGGGTTTCCATTTTTTGGACAAAATTCTTACACTTTTTTTCATAAACTTTGCTTAGGATTTGCTCATGTTTCTAAATAAATAAAATATAAATAAAAATAAGTTAATGAAGAAAATACTAACAAGACAATACAAAGAACCAAGTATCATTAGAGTTTTGGTTTATCATAGTTCCACGTATGGCCCCTGTATCAGCCAAAATAGGCTAACCTATGCTTTGGGAACAAATTTCTGTTGTTCAGTTCCATACTGTCTTCACTCTGAGATCCAGGTTGATGGAATAGTCTCTTTCTGGAAGGGTGTGACAAGCAACATGTTTGCCTTTACAGCTCTTACCTGAAAGTGGCACATGTCACATCTGTCTTCATTTCATGGGACTAAGGAAGTCACAGAGCCAACAAAGCACAAAGGCATAAGCCCTCCATATGTACAGTGACGGCAGGAAGAAACACTAGTTGGCATGGTATAGAATTGTAGACCCTACGACAGTCCCTACACAACTAAATATTCAGATCACTTGCTCAATCTCAATAAAGGTTTGTCATAGTTATTGTTACTATTGTTTAAATGAGATAAAATTTCATAAAGCCATTCCAGAGATAAAAGCACATTTAAAGTAATTTGAGTACTTGTAATTGATGGTAACATAATGACTCATTTAAAAGAACCATTCAGCTCCTTTGATAAACACTGTTGAGTGTCAAGTTATTCAACAACATATGTCAACCTGCATACCGATTCGTATCTATTTTTTAAATTCAGAAGTGTTGGGAATATGGAAAATTTGCATCAATAATTATTTAAGTCCAAGGCAGATGCATAAATCATAGGAGCTGAAGGTCAAAGAATTCAGGGTGAAATAAGTATTTTCTGAAGGTGACAAAAATGAGGTAAGGGTTGAAAGTGTTTGCTTTCAGTAATTGAAATACATAAATAGGTTTCGTCCTTTTTCCAATAGTAAACGAATATATGTTATACATCATCAAATGAATTGTTCTGCTCACAGATATTTGTATACCATCTTTAAAGATAGAAAGTGCATACGTATCCTACATAAATTTTTTTGGCATGTTGACAAATGCTCTGCTGAGAAGATATGCTGTTGGGTATCTTTGTTGAAATAATTATTTCAACAATTATTGAAATAATTATTTTCTAGTATACAAATATCTAGCACAAAAACAATTTAGCTAGTTTTATGAAATATATCCATGTGGGCATGGATACTAAAGTGATAATATTAGAATGGATGGCAGAGAGAATGATGGTTGTTAATGTAAATTGCTCAATAGAAAACCCCACATTTTACTTGGGAAAAAACCATCTGTATTTTCAGAATGAGGCATAAACCTCATTTTTAATGCTCTAGATTTGTTGCAACAAGTAAAAACTACTTTAATTTTAGCAAAAGTACCAACTAGTGTCAGTGAAAATGATTGCAATTCAACTCTATGTATGTAACTATCATGGCAAACTAATTTTATAGAGTGTAGTTTTTTTTTTTTTTTTTACTTTTAGACATTGGTGTTAAATCCTATTTTTCTAATGTAGAGCATATTGGTTTAAAACAAACAAAGAAAAAGGCTCTCAAACAACAGTCCCAGTAAACCAAGTTGCAATTAGCTGCCACTCCTGGGAAATACTCTAGGATATGTGGCTGGCACTTGAAAAATTTACACCTTCTGAGGAAAAGCAGAAAAATTCTGTCAAATAATTAAACGGATTGGAATTCCCAAGAATGTAAAAAACCAAAATGAGTCTTATGTTAGAAAAGATTAGGAAATCGTTCTGTATGTGGTTGCAAATTGGAGCAGAACAAGTAAGATTTTTTGTACCTTGTATAAATGGTTTTTTTCTTTAGAACAAATATGAGGCCACTCAAGGAAAAACTCCTAGTACTAGTTTATTTTAAAAAATTACACGTTAGAGTTTGAAAATGTAATTAGTTAAATTACCTCAAAATAACAATAGGATACATAGTTGTTAGTAATATTTTTGGATAAATGAATGAGATGGTTGTTAAATCTATGTATGAATATACATTGGACAACTAAGTTGGTTAAAAGTAAAAATCCATATATTACTGTTAAAGAATGTAGAAGATATCAAGATGAGAAACATTCAAATTAAGAGTAAGATAGAAGAAGAAATTGGCACTTCTAAGATTCAATTCGGATAAACTTTTAAAACATTGATTAAAAGAAAACTGTCCAGCGCAATGGAAAGGAAAGACGCTATTGTATCTGCCTTTCCTAAGTAAATATATTCTAAAGTGTTATAAAAATTTAGGACATCTTAGATTCTCAAGGAAATAAAACGTTTTCTTGTTTAAAAGGCTGTGTGTTTGGTAGATATCTTGAAGAAAGAGAAATGACTACGGTTTGCGTGTTTCCTATGCCAAATATTTCTATGCTAACATCTTCAAATATGGATTTATTCTGTTCAAATTCTCTAATTTATATAGAAATTAAAAGCTTATTAAAGTAATGCTTCTCAAACTTTTCCATTAATCTCTAAAGAGAGCATAAAGTACTTTGAAAGTCTGGAGAGGGGTCAGAGATAAAGATATAGATTTAGGGATTTTCAGAATTTAGATGATATTTAACACTTGAGGTTGAATTTTGCCATTAAAGCTGTAATTTTGTCACATATAAAAGAAATGAGTCTTAAACAAGTCATGATCCTTACAATCAACTTGCTCTTCAGTTCCTAAATTTCACTATCATGGTGATTTTATTATTATTTTTTAAACAGTACTCCTTTTCAGCTGATGGCAGAGACTCTTGATCTTTAAATTAATATCACCACAGTGAGTCATCCTTCATTAGTAGGATGAAGAATTAATTCTCTTTTATCAAATCAGGCTCTGACCATTTCCATGAAGATAAAGAACAAAATAATCCTGAATTTTAAATCTCTGACTTGGTTATGCATATACACCTTTCAACTGGAAAAAGCATTCCAAATCACTTCCTACAAGTTATAAATTTGTTTAGAAGGTTTTTTTTAAGTTAAGCTACTTTAAAATATTTATTATTTTACTATTTCTTTGATTATACTGAGAAAATTGAGGAAAATTATTTAAAACAAAATCATTCTCAGTGATATATTGGCCATAGGTTTATGCTACCAATCTTGCAAACATGCCTGTTAATTGATAAATGTACACATCCCATTACATGCAAGTTATCAGTACCTTTTTTTTACAGAAGTTTTCTACAATGAGGTATACATGTTTTGTTGATGGTTTTAAGAAAGTATTTCTCCATTAAATATTAATCTGTGTTATATATATATATATAATTTTTTTTTTTTTAAGACAGAGTCTCGCTCTTGTTACCCAGACTGAAGTGCAGGGGTGCGATCTTGGCTCACTGCAACCTCCGTCTCCTGGGTTCAAGCGATTCTCCTGCCTCAGCCTCCCAAGTAACTGGGACTACAGGTGTTCACCCCCACGCCTGGTTAATTTAGTATTTTTAGTAGAGACAGGGTTTGGCCATGTTGGCCAGGCTGTTGTTGAACTCCTGACCTCAGGTGATCTGCCTGCCTCCACCTCTCACATATACTTAACCAATTACATAGTTTTTATAAAACTTCGTTTGATTTTAACTTCGCTTAAAATGTTGCCACACGGTAGTCTTCAACCTTATAGACATTTCTATTTTGCTTTGAATCTGATCTTCTTGGTGTTTACAACTTAAAATACAATTTTTACCCATCCTGATCAGTAGCTTTTCACTTATATTGCCTATATTTGAAAGAATCTCAATATTTTTTAGCATTTAGCTATTTGACCCATTGGTGATATTTAATGTGTTCGTAATTTATTTTGCTGTATAGTATGAAGTAACTCAAGTACTCTGCACATTCAATACCATTTGGTAATTAATGAATTGCTCTTCTAATACTTTGTGATGCTTATTTGTAATTACATATTACTTTCCTTTTAAAATAAATGTGTCTCGGAGACATTAATTTTATTTCTTTGGTATTGACATATATTACTCTTTTAGTTATTTTAAACATATAATTTATTATAACTACTAGAAAGTCAAGTCTCCTCATCAGCTTTTTCTTTTCAAAATTATCTCAATATTGCTATAGCATTCTCAGACTATTAGTATGGTATGAAAACAACCTGATTTTGGCTTTTGTAAGTAACCTGTTTAGCACTTGTGTTTATATCTTCATTCAGAAAACTTTAGAAAAACATATTTATCAGTCATATTCAAAACATTTTAATGTATATTCAAAAACATTTGAGGTCAAGTTATTTGTATTAATGTTCATATCACTGATGATCACTTCAAGTTTTTTTTCATCTTCAGGAATTCAAACTTTCTGTCCAATACTCCTCTCCATTTTTCATGTGTACCATTTCTATCTCAGAATTTCCATCTGTGTCTTTCTTTATTAGAAATTGAAGTTTTTCCTTTCCATTGTCAGCACAATTTTATGCACTATTAATTATGCTCTTTTCTGTCTTTAATAAAGATTTTAATTCTGCTACTGTATGTAGATTTCTCCGGCATTGATTATTTACCTTTTTCAGTCATATGTACATTCCACTTGATATTAACCCTTAAAAAAAAGCAAATCTTCCATTTCTGGCAGTATAAATTACAAGTTTTCTATTACTGAGGGGTCAGCACAGATACATTCCTAAGGTTTCTATTTCTTGTAATAAATCTACCTTCCCCTTAACTCAGATATACATTTTCTCTGTATCTTTTAAGGATTTCTTCTCTTCTTCTAATTTGTAGACTCCTTTTCTAGGACCCAGGTTGATCTTTTTTGGTTTTGTTTTGTTTTGTTTTTTGTTTTTGGGACGGAGTCTCGCTCTGTCGCCCAGGCTGGAGTGCAGTGGCGCGATCTCGACTCACTGCAAGCTCCGCCTCCCGGGTTCACTCCATTTTCCTGCCTCAGCCTCCCAAGTAGCTGGGACTACAGGCGCCGCCACCGCGCCGGGCTAGTTTTTTTTTGTATTTGTAGTAGAGACGGGGTTTCACCGTGTTAGCCAGGATAGTCTCGATCTCCTGAACTCGTGATCTGCCCACCTTGGCCTCCCAAAGTGCTGGGATTACAGGCGTGAGCCACCGCGCCCGGACGTTTCTTAAAAGTTTTTATACTTTCAAATCTACTTGAGTTCTAACAATCTCATTCTCTCTCATCTTAAAGTTGAAGGAAAATCGATGTGTCAAATATCCTTTTCCATGTTCTGCTCATTAAAAGGAGATGGATTTATTTCAAGAATTAAATTGAAATGTATTTTAATTTTAAACAGTTTGTAGAATTTCAAACAGTTTGTAGTTCTTTTTTTACTTGAATGTGGGCATGAATCTATAATTCCCTAGAAGAATGAACTATGTCTTGTGTTCTTTTAAATCGCCAGTCATTGTTGATTTTACACATCAAGTGAAATCTATCCTCTTCTCATGCTGCTTCCTTAGAAGCTGATGGTGGTGGCAGGTGAAGAAGGGGGGATAAAAAGGGATGTGAATGGTCCTGGTGGCCCCAGAAACCAGGTCACACATGGTAGGCGGATGATTGTGAGGCTTTGCGGTGAGCAGGGCAGGCCAGAATGTATTAGGGAGGAGAGCTAAAAAGGGCTTTCTTAACATCCATACTCTTTCTGTTTTTTTCTGTTTAACATCCATGCTTTTCCTTCATTGAAAAGTTCTAGAAATGGGACAGGCACAGTGGCTCACTCCTGTAATCCCAGCACTTTGGGAGATTGAGGTGGATGGATCATTTGTGGTCAGGGGTTCGAGACCAGTTAGCCAACACAGTGAAACCCCATCTCTACTTAACAACAACAACAACAAAAATTGCCAGGCATAGTGGTGGGCTCCTGTAATCCCAGCTATTCAGGAGGCTGAGGCAGGAGAATTGCTTGAACCCAAGAAGCGGATGTTGCACCGGCCCGAAATTGCACCACTGCACTCCAGCCTGGCGAGATAGTGAAACTCCGTCGCGCAAAACAAACAAACAAACAAACAAAAAAACTAGAAATGCATTAGCTGCTCATCTCAATCCAGGTGATCTAAAGTATTTAGAGAGTATTATGTTCTCTCTCTTTGAGAGAGCCACCAATCAATATTCTTGATTTACAGTACTACTAAGGCCTGATCTCTTTTGTTTTCATGTGGTTTTCAGTAGAAAAATATTAATCAAATAGGTACTTAACCACCAGATGGATCCAAAATCTTGCTTTTTAATTGGCTGTGTTTTAAATTTAAATTTAACTATATATGATGGAACTTTTTTCTTATTTTTGGCATTGTGATCTCCAAGTTTGACAATAGAAAAGTACTGATGTCAATACAGACTATTTTTATGTTTTCAAGTTCTTTCTCTATATGTTTGCCAGTTTATCATTTCATTGTTCTTGTGTGTCTTAACAATAAATTGTTTTAAAATTAGATTAGTTTAAATAATTTATACTTTTCTATATACATCATTACTCTATTGTTATTTGTGAGCACTACATTATTTTAAAACATTTCTGCTTTAAATATTGCTACACTAATATCCTCATTTTCAAATTATTGACATCCAAAAGTGAGAGAAATGTGGTGGGAATACTTTCATTTAACAAAATAGTTTAAAAAAAATTCAACAAGCTCTTAATAGGAACTAGTACATAGTTTTGAATTATTTGATGATGACTTGTAATAATTACAGATACTTCTCAACTTATGACGGGCTGACTTCATGATAAACCCATTGTAAGTTGAAAATATCTTAAGTTAAAGATGCATTTAATACCCCAATGAACCTATCATAAAGTCAAAAAGTAGTCATACTATCATAAATTGGAGACTATCTGTACTAAACGGGTTTATAGTATAAAATGTTTACCCTAACTCTAGTTAATAATAAATATATGAACAGGCCACTTCCTAGTTAGATGAAATATATTACAAATAAAAAATCAAAATGCACGTCCTTATGCCATATGTTGCATGACATTTTAAAAAATATTAAATATGTCAGTGTGGGCTAATATTTTATTTGTACAATTTTTTAATTTTATAAATCTCTTCTGCTAATCTTACTTTGTAAATTAATTTTTAACCTATTTTAAATGCTAGTCATTTCCAAACATTTCATTTCCATATTTTATTCCTATAAAACTTCATCCAGTTAGTAACTTTCTATTTATTGCTAATTTATTTCCTGATGAATCCAAAGATTATTGAACATAGTCTGGCTCATAGAAGGAGTTTGAATCTTTTTTAATGAATAAATATATTTTGTATTTTTTTTTTTTT
>NW_016809230.1:2103782-2179575 GCF_001698545.2 Rhinopithecus bieti
AAAAAAAAAAAAAAAGCAGAAACTACCCACAAACTAAAAAGGCGAACGAATATCTTGATGGGGCAGTAGGAGTTAGGAGAAATAAGGAGTTCTGTAGTCAGCTGCTGTCAAACCTTGGCAGAGAGCAGCTACTAATTTCTGTCCGTGGAGAGTTCCCAGAGACCCCACAGGCTTGCCACATCATCACGGAACTATTGATAGTAAAAACTGGAAATTAACTAGTAAGGGAATGGAATAACATGTTATGCTGCTGTCTCTACCACATATTACTGAGCTTGGTGGTGGTGAGTTGCAGTTAGACAATTTGTAAACAGTAATTTTGAAACAGTTCAAATAGACACATGAACAAATTAACTCTTTGATGAGCTGAATTCATTTCTCCACCTGGTTAAGTTCGTATATGTAAGATTATTCTCATTACTTACTTGAAAAGATCCAGTGAGCAATTTTTCCCTAAGGCAGGCTTCCTGCAACCCCAAAGGGATGACCAAGTGTGTTCCCAGATTCTTTATGTAAGGTAACTTCCAGGGCTATTAATCTGTAATGATGTAGCTCCCTGGACCCAGTAGTCCTCTGATATGCTGGTTTGCTTGTGTCCATACTCTTTTGGTGATAATACGTGACTGCTTTGAAACAATGGATAAGTCCTTTAACACCCCTGTTCGTTTGTTCATGTGTTTGACTTCCCAATGCTGAGACATTTCCCTCCTGGTGTGCCCTCACACTGCCTCTCTTCTAAGATCCTGGGTATCTGAACAGGTAGGGCTTTTTAAATCTTAAACTATTAGCTGTCTTTGGGTACCTTTGTTAGACAACTTGCAAGCAACAAGACAAGACAAATCCATAAACCCATCCTTTACATCAAGTTCTTTCATGAACTCTTCCCTGACTTCCATAGCTAGAATGGTTCTTCCCACCTCTACTCTTCTGTCGTACATATAAACTTAAAGAGACTAGTGTGAAAATTAAACATAACTTAGGCAGAATGGCTCCCACATCAAGTGTTCAGTAAGCATGGATTATGTTTGTGAAGACCATTTATTCAGCCCACCATTTCTAACCTTATTACCCTTTACCAAGTACTCCAGTGAGATCTTAGCACTCTGCTAGATTCTTCACATGTATCATTTCTGCTCTTTGCAGTCGACTTACCAAATGTATAGCTTAGTCTGTTTTCTAGTTTAAATGAAAGAATTTATAGAGGGGTTAGTTACTTTCCCCTATTTCATGAAGCTCTTATGGTAACATCAGGGTTTAAACACAGAGGTGGGTTGCCTGTAGTGCCTGCACTGCTAACGTTTATTTACGACTACTTCTGGATGACAGCTTTGCTGTCTTTGTGCATTATTAGACTTATTAATCCCATTTGTTAGACAATTTTTGCTAACTGGCATTTTTATGCATATTTTCGTATGCCTACATATTACCCCTCTCACTACATTTTGCGTCTTTGTAAAGCAGGGACCACAACTACTTTTTAAAAAATCTTCTGGCCAGGTGTGGCAGCTCACACCAGTATTTTTAGCTACATGGGAGGTTGAGGCAGGAAGGATGACATGAGCCCAGGAGTTCAAGGCCACAGTGAGCAGCAGTGGCACCACACGCTCCAGCCTTGCTGACAGAGTAAGATTTTGTCTCTTCAAAAACAAAACAAAAAACTTTAGTGCTTACCATAGTTTCTTGCATGGTGATGCTTAATAGTATGTTTACTCTTTGTTTGGTTTAATTTTGTACCTTGCTGAAATATTGGCTTAGATTTAGGCACACAATAGAAATAAGCAAAAACTTTAGAGTGATTTAGAAATCGCTTTGTTGGAGACTTCCCTACCACACCATCTTATCCTTCTATGCTCTCAGAGGCCTCATATTTCACAGTGTTCTTTGTAGTTGTCTTGTTTTTGTTGTGATTGTGGTTTGTGTTTTGATCCTGGATTTACTGAAATACTTCCTTACACCCTCCTGAACTTTCTTTGTTTTCCCCCTCTAGTAGGCCCAGGCAACCTAAGCGTGGAAATGAATTCATTCTTAGCCATTCTGTTTTCAAACAACAAGAAATAAAGTTGCTTAATTTTCAATTGTTGTACACTCCTCAGTAAGAAAAAATGGGCGGTTTCATTACATATCATTTGTTTCTTATTTCTTTAGTGTAACTAGCAGACATGACTTGTTTGCTTTTGGAAAAAGGAATATGAGGTGGACAGATTCAGGGACTCATATCAGGATCCAGAATGTCCCCCCAGGCCTTAGAATCGTATGTGTGCTTGACACGTAGATGAATTATCTGCCTAGGTATTTGGACAGATAGAACTTTTAAGTCTTAAGCTAATAGCCATCTTTGGGCATCTTTCTCAGAAAACCTTCAAGCAGCAAGGCAATAAGAAATCCAGAGACTGTACTGCCCTGCTTTGTTTACTAAATTCACCTACTTATAGACAAAACTTGAAGTTGGCGATAAAGCCTACATGGTGCAATGGGGTCACAACACCCATTTTAATCAGCTGGATAATCTTTAGATTGATCAGTCTCTAAGTCTGGGGTAAAATGGGTCATGATTCCTTCTTCAAATTCTCTGTCTCTGCATCCTCCTCTTGCTGTCCCATTCTCACCAGCTTCTGTAGGGGCCTTTTCCTGCCCAGTTCTCTCCATATGGTTTATTTAGAGAAAAGTACAGAGAATATTTTTATACTCTGTGAGGAAATTTATAGATATAGACTATGCATCTCCAGCATCTTACAAAGCTTGGGTTCATTATCTGAATATTTTTACATTGGTTGATAGTGGCAGGTCTGAGACTCTAGCAGAAGTAATTGTGAAAACAATTCCCTCCAGGTTGTATTTGTTACATTTGTATTTTTTTAATCCCATATTTCTATACTAAACAATAAAGAAATTTTTCGTATGTAGAAAGAAAGTGCCAAGATAAAACAGTGAAAGGGTTGGTAAATTCGATAACTCAATGACATCATTGAGAACACAAGAGTTGTTCCTTCTTCCTCTCCTGCCATCCCGTGTGTCACCTTCTCTCACTCATGGCTGCATGTTGCCTATTGCTGGTCCAAAATGTCCTTGAAGACCTAAAAGAGTTAAGCAGATTGAGGGATTCTTTCTCATACCTCTTGAAGATTAAAAAAAAAAAAAAAAAAAAAGCCTCTCCCAGATGGTCTGCAGTAGGCACTCTTGTGTCTTACTGGACTAGAACTGATCACATGCCCACCCCACAGTCTAACCCTATAACCTGCGAGAAGAATAGAGGTACCATAGTTGACAAGGAAGGAGGACTGACATTTCCCCAACTTAGGGCTCTATTGGTAAAGAAGAAAATGGCTTTTGAGTAGGTAACTGAGAATTTAGGTAACTAAATTAGGCCCCTTTTTTAGACACTGACCTTGGGCATTATCTATTGTCCTTCACATTTCTTACCCCAACTGTCTAATTATCCAGTCCAAATGCAGATTTTCATCCATTCCCTAATGTAGAGTTCCATAGTGCCTCAAATATTACTATTCTGGTACAATGCATATACAACTATTAAATAATACTAAATTGACTACTACAGCAATTTAAAAATACAAGAAATCTTCTTATTTATAGTTTAATAAAAATAACTTCCAGCCTCTTGAGTCCAGAAGGCACTGTGAAATTCATAATCACATTTTAAGATACAGATATTTTGTTCTTTGTACCTAGCTACGCTGAAGAAGTTTCTTTTTTTTTTTTTTGGCCAGGCTACATGTAAGATGGAGTAAAAGAAGGCAGATTTATTATACATTGTAGGTGCTGTTTTTACTCAAATAGCAGAGAATTTAGAACCCACTTATTTAAGTGCAAATGCTGCCTCCTACCTAAGTCACTTAATCAGGACACTTTAATTTCTACCACTGCTAAATTCAGCTAATAATACCTGCCCCCTATCTACCTCTCTGGGAAGCTGGGAGGATTAATTAGATAAAGTCTTTAAAGCTCCTCAGAGAGAAGTGGTATATGTAAAAGATGTTATTATTTCTAGGGAAGAACGAAGCAGTATCTCTTTTATGGACTGTCCACACTTCTAGAATTTTTTCCTCTTACTCAACTGAAGTGCCAATTTTGTGGATTTTAATTCATCACGTGAGAACCTTCTCATTCTCAAGTAGTTGCACTTAGAGAAAAGATTTTCAAGTATTGCCTCTGATGACGGGAAGTACATTCCTGAGTTTCACTGAACATTTCAGAGCATTGTCCTGCAAACTGGTATATATGCTGGAATCTGGTTACAACGTTTAAAAACAAGCCATGGCTGCATTGCAGAATGTGACCCGGGCCTATTTTTGGGATCACTTCCAATCCCCATGATCTGAGTCAGGTTATTTTGGACATAGAAGACAAATTGAGAGTAAAACCTTGAATCTCTCATAAATCTTGTTAAATAGTTTATATTTAAATATTCTTTTGAGAAACACATTTTTATATTTAGATGACAGGATTCTCTCCTTTCCTTCCAGAATTCTCAGTTTTGGTTATACAGTTAAATGTACACACTTTTTCCAGCCTATGATATACTTTACAGAGCTTTAAGTATGCTTGCCTTTTACATTGCTTTATTGGATATTGAACACTTTCATTAACTGCTACATGGATGGTTTCCAGTTTAGAAATTCAGTTAGAAATTCTATGTGTTTTGGTAACTGCAATTGCTACTTGATGTTAACAAGTCTCCGTTCTGGTCAGTGAGGCAGCAGCTCATTACCGATAGAGATGGGCTTATTTTCTCACAGCAGTTTGAGAATCCAGCGAGTCACTGGATCCACTGGAGATCTTGGGAGAACTTGGGAAGTGGTTGTTGCTGGGAACAGTCAGGTTGGCTTCCCCCAAACACTTGAGAGAAGATTTTGACCACCTTTAATCATTCACACTTTCTACAAATGAATTCAACCTATATTTCTTCACGAGTCAAAATGAAAGATTCTTTCAAAGCAAAAGCATAGCTATAGAATTTACTGGAATCAGGCTTTCGTATTTATAGGCTTTCTTTTAAAAAGATAAAATTTCTTGTTTTTTTTTTTCCAGTTCGAAAGGAAAAGGAGAAAAATGAGAAATGAGTGTCAAATTTGACTCAGTGTCTGATACCAAACTTAACCTGCCAGGCGCCGGGAACTGGGTGACTCAGTAGGAGCAAGAAAGGACATAGGGAGCACAGTGTCATTAGGGGAAAAGGCTTGACCTTGTCAGGAGCATAGAGTGAAGAAGAAAATCAAGAGTCAGGTCATTTCGAGGTTTATTTATCACATGAAGAAACAAGAGAGGTGACACTAAAGAAGAAGTAACAATAAAAAGAGTGTACTTAAGACTTGTGCTAGCACCCACTTACCTAAGTCAAGTATTGGGCCCTGACCTCATCGTAAACTCCTCTGCTCTTGGGAGAAGCTAGAAATGAGGGTGAGTGAAGATGGGCCTAGCATGAAATAAGGCAGAAATGGTTTTTCCCCATATGGTGACAACATGGCTTTTCCTAATGTTACCAGCTTCATTCATCAAAATGTATTATCTGTCTATAGTGCCTTCTTGTGAAGCATTCACAGCCAAGAGGAATGCTAACATTAGCTTAAAAAGCTAAGTTTTAAGACTTTGATGAAGGATTCACTGAGTGGTTTTGAGAAAGGAGAATCATGGCTTTGAAATTCAAACACATCCTTAACTACCACCCTCATCCCACCAATTAAGTAAAGTGAAATGATGAATAACACACAATTTATAAGGAAGTATCTATACTTTTGTTTTAGATACAAAGAGATGACAAATGCAAAAAGAGCACCTCCATAGTTTGCTAGAAGAAAAAATATTTAGATACAGATTTTTTAAAAAGTAGTACAGCTAATTAGTAGTAGAGCCATGTTTTACTTATTACATACTAGACACTAAGGACTTATGCTTAATCCTTAAAACATCACTAAGACAGTTATACCATTTTACAAATCAAGAAAAGTAACAAAGATTCCAGTCACTTTTCCAAGGTCATATAATTAGTAAGTGGTAAAAAAGATGGGCTCAGAGCTAGGGCGATTTATTTATAGATGGCTTGATGTTGACTACTCTACTACACAAGTAATGAAGACAATTTAAAATGTGGAAAATAATAAATGCTAATTCCAGATTTTCAAAATACATAAAATATACACATAGGAAGGACAGTAATCACAAGACATCGTTAGGCTACTTTAATATCAAAAGACCAAGAGCTTGGATAAAGTCTTTTATATTGAAAATGCTAAGGAGCATAGCAAGATGAGTTTTATATTAGGATATAACATAGCAGGATAAGATATGACTTATTGTTAGGATGTTTTTGCAATTAAGATTTGCTTAAAAATAGAAACATGTTTCCTGAGGTCCTGCAACAGTTCATGTAGGAAGCAACAGCTAAATATGATAGATACTTCAAATGACTCTTCCATAGGTAATGTGGACTCCTGGGAAATGGGCCTAAGAACCCAGTCTCTCAGATGTTACAATGAAGCCACAGGTCCTCTTTACATTGGCCAACTGTTATTGATGGTGTTTCATTATGGTAATACAATGGCCAGTTGTCACCCATACACCTTATTAAAATGTACATGTGTTGCAGATACCTCGTTTTCATTAGCAATGATAGACTCGAAATATTCTACTTTCCATGTTAAAGAATCCTACTATTGAGATAAAGAGAAGAAAAACATTTCTCACTTTATTCCTTTTTTATGCTTTTTGATTGCTGAATTATGTGAAAGTGTTACCTAGCCAAAATATTTTAAAGTCTTCTATGAATCCAGTATTCATAAGCTTATGTAACTCTTCCTTCACTCTCAGACTAAATGAACTTGTTATAGATGGAATTGAATAAAGTTACCATCTACAGTACTACATAAGAGTTTTTTTCTTTTAGTAGTTTTCAGTTTTAGTAACTTCTTAAAGTTATCACTTTAAAGTTGTTTCTAGTCCTCCTATACTTGTAAATAAATTTGTAAAACCAGAATCATATTATTTATGATATATGTAGTTTTATTTCCCCCCAAAAGTCTATAGACTTTAATCTGCCCTCCTATGGAAGATTCTCTGTTGCTTTAATAAAAATTTTAATAACATTATCATAATAGAAGCAGCATAATGAGGCATGCATCCGTCTCTCATTGTATAACATCATTATCAGGTGTATTAGTTCATTTTCATGCTGCTGATAAAGACATACCCAAGGCTGGGTAATTTATAAGGAAAAAGAAGTTTAATAGACTTACAGCTCCACATGGCTGGGGAGGCCTCACAATCATGGCAGAAAGTAAGGAGGAGCAAGTCACATCTTACATGGATGGTGGCAGGCAAAGAGGGAGAACTTGTGCCAGGGAACTCCTCTTTATAAAACCATCAGATCTCATGAGACTTACTCCCTATCGCGAGAACAGCACAGGAAAGATCTGCCCCCATGATTCAATTACCTCTCACTGGTTCCCCACCAACAACATGTGGGAATTGTGGGAGCTACAATTCAAGATGAGATTTGAGTGGGGACACAGCCAAACCATATCAGGTAAATATTAATTGCTCCATTTTAAACATGAGAAAACTGGGATTCAGAGAGGTTAAATAACTTGCCGGATTTCACATAGCTGATAAATGGCAGAGCCAAAATTTGAACCCAGATCTGTTTTCACAACTGTACTCTTCTCACACTGGCATGCTATTTAGAAGTTTAGCTCTTTTCTGGTTAGGCTTCCTCCTCTACTTTACACATCATTAAGTGCTGCCTCCTGCTGGTCTCCCTTGGCATTACACTGGAGCCAGCCCTTCAATACAGTGAAAACAATCAGTTCTTGTTGGGAGTAGATCATTTAGGAGTATTGATTCTAAATTTGTCATTGTTTTCCATGAAAGCTAAGCATAGAGTATAAATTGCCACTCACCACATAAAGTTGATGACTTTCTATGCCCAAATGATTTGACAATTTGTGATTTTTTTTCCCCAGGAGGTTTTTTGCTAACATTTTTCAAGGCAAAATATTCAATCTCTGTCCAAAATGATCAAATTTTGCCCTGCAGCAAACTTGTAAATTTTTGCCAGGACCCGTGAAACTTCACAAGGCAAGAGATCAATAATTTCACACTGTTCCCTTCTCACTGCTTTCCTCAGTGTACACACTATTTAGTTTGAAACTGCCAACATGAGAAAGTAAAAAATTTAAGGGACAAGTAAGGAACTCGCTCCTCATCTTTTAAAAATATAGGTGATAATCTTTAAAGTAGAGATGATCTATCTGTGCTCAAAAATTTGAAGTAAGACAAAAGAGTTAGTTTGGATATTTAAATTAATTTTACAAAATAGTGACATGGATGACTCTACTCTTGTACTATCCTATTGTATATGTTCACATACCCAAAAATATTTGTGGTTTTCTGCCTATTGTGTCCGATGCTGTCAGCCTTTGTTGCAAATCAGGACTTAGGGAAAGAGTCCACAGAGGCTTTGCACTGCTGTCATGCCAAGGCACTAAGACATTTTATTTCCACCTGTAATAATATTAAGCCTTTACTACTTCAACATTAATTTGATGCTTACCTTTCTTTTTTCCCACAATAAAAAACCATCAATAAATGTGAGCCAATGTTTCAGTGGATTGCATCATTCTTTCTCTTCAAACTGTGTCTTTCTATCCAGGTCTGTCTTGTCTGCCTGAATTGTAACTGAATATTTTCCCGTGTTCAGCTATTGGTCTTTCATTCTTCTTGATATCTAATTCCTCCTTCAGATAACTCATCCATTTTCATGGCTTCAGCTATGCCTTTACTTGAATGATTCCCAAAATTCTATCGCCAATCCTTTCCCCTCATCTAAGCACCAGTCATTTATTTTCAACTCTTCACTGGACATTTCTACTTTGATGATTTGCCCCCTCTTCAAAATAAATAAGCTGAATTTCCACCGCTCGATCGCCTCCCACTCCTGATTTCCTTTTTATTTTCAAGAATAGAAACCTGTTTCCGATTACCCATACTTGAAACTTTGGGCCACGGCACAAGAATGGCAATGCAAAGACGTACAAGAAAGAGGAGTTAACATACAGAAGTACAGTGAGCCAGGTTCAGCTGCATGGACTTGGGACCTTGGCCCTGTTTTACTCAGCGCCACCTAATGGTCACGATTTAGAAAGGCAGGCCTACTTTTGCCAGATGCAATTTTGCAAACGAAAATGTAAATATCAATTTTATATGAAATTTATCAAAATGTTTAAACGTTATCACTGTTAAACAAAATGCAGCACTCTGGAAGCAACATGAAGTTCGTATATGAGTATGTTTATTCCAAGAGCTGCCAATTTGTGACAACTATGAAATCAGCTGAGCTAAAAGACAATTGGAAAAAATATAAATAAATAAAAAGTAACTGGCAAATCTTCTTGTTTATGATAATGATGCTAGAACTAACATAGATAACCCAAAAGAATGGAGCCATTCCAGTGCATCCCAAGACTTTAGGACACTTAGCATAGTGTTCTAGAAAATAGGCTAAACTAATTTCATCAGTGAGATTACCAACATTGAGCTAAACCCACAAACCTGAAATTAAAAATCACACATCGTAAATCAGTGAAGCAAAAATCAAACATCCAGGAACTACAAAAAGTAATCCTGACTATTCTAAAATAAGTCTCAGGTTATACTTCTTTCCTTAAAGGTGGTCTGAGGCATGAAAAGTAAATTTTCAGCCTAAGAGTGGTAGATTTCAATGAATATACAGTATGGTTCCCGTGTCTCAAATTCTTACTTTGTTCTATCTTTTTGAAAGACAATGTACATTTGGGTTTTATATAACATATAAGCCTTTGGAAATAAATATTACAGACTTGTAATATTAGACTTGTGGAGATTGAGCCAAAGACAAATTAAGCACATAAAATTTATCCAATGGTTACTTAAAAAATAAAAATTAGATTAACTGCCTTCACACTTGGGATTTTTACTTGTAAACCCAATACTAATTGAGAAAATTAAGAAACTGTGGAAACTTAACTAATTCAATATTTTTTTCAATATACTGGAAAGGGTATTTTTATAAACATAAAGGAAATGCAAAATATAAATATACTAAAATATGGTTAAGATTAAACACTCAAAGTATCATTACAAAATCTATGTTAAATATAAATTAGGCAAATGACAGTAAATATCAAACTGGTACTTTGTTTGCTTTAGAAATATTATTTTATTTTCCAATAACTCTACCTCGGTCAGGTGCCCAAATTGTCGGATTAGAAATATCTTAGGATAAAGATGAAAAATGCACTGTATGAAATAGTATAGCATAAGGGCTTTTGAATTTGAGTTGCCATTGATCTGCATACATTCATTTCTGAATTAGAAAACATCTAATATTTTGTGAAAAGAGGATACATATTTCTTTAAATTGAGAAACTAAATTTAATGTTAATATAGTATCAGTTTATTGTACTTCAGATTTTAGCACAAGCATTTCAGAACACTGAAAAACTATATTTAGAGTGAGATCTACATATTCCATACAGATGGAATCAGTCCATGAATATATACTGGTATCATTCTTGCCAGTCCTAATAAAACTCTGTCTTTAGTGTGTTTGAACAAGGCTTAAGTTATACATGAAAACTGAAACATCAAACCATTATATACTCTTTAAGTGTAGATAAAATAATTTTGCATCTATACAATATTTTTAAATGTTGACTTTAGCAAAACTTAAAATCCTCTGAAATTTGAAATGAAAATTCATGATGCACAAAATTATGAAAGAAGAAAATGTCTACTCCAAATATCCCATAACTTTTTTGAAGAAACTCTCAGTGTTGTGATTTAATCTTTTTCATTTACATTTGCTGTCTGTATTTGAGTTTACAAAGTGCTTTCAAATGCAATACATTTAACCTGCACTATGTCCTTTTGTGAAAAGTGGTGTTATTGTACTTTTCATGACGAGAAGAGTCTCTTGGAGGTGAATGACCAACTTCATCATTACACAACCAGAAATAAATGGTAGGACTGAAGCTTGAAGGTCTGGTTCTCTGGATGCCAGCCAGAGTGTTATTTCTAATAAACCACAATGTGCTATGCTGGTTTCTGATCAGAATTGTTTTTCCTCTATCCATTTTACATACATACAATACATGAGAACAACGTAAATGGAACAGTTCTAAATTTTTTAGTTTTTCTTTGTAACTTGACCTTGTTGAAATCCCAGCTTTGTCTAAGCATAGCATAACTCGAATATGAAATCATGTTCATGTTTGTGTGCGTCTGCATGTGAGTGTGCTCACCCATATGTATACATGTAACGAATTCCTATAGAATTAAATGCACTGCTTCCTTTTATTTTCTTCAGAAAAATTGCCATGGTTCTAAGAAGAAAATAGGACAGAAAAAGAGAATTTCAGTAACTATACAGGAATCAAAGAATTTAGTAAAACGGAAATGCGTCAGCAGGAAATCATAAATTTGTTATTTTTTTTTAAGCACGGTCATGTGTCAATAGGATTACATTCTGAGGAATGCATAATTAGATGATTTCTTCATTGCATGAACATCATAGAGTGGAATTACACAAACATTGATGGTACAGTCTACCACATACTTAGGTTATATGATAGAACCTATTGTTTCTAGTCCACTAACTTATACGGCATGTTACGGTATTGATCTTATGGGGTCACCCTTAGTATATGGTCTGTTGAACAAAATGTTATGTGGCACATGGCTATATATAGCCAGGTGGGTAGAGCCCAGCTGGACTGTAAATACGTAAATACGTAATTCCTAGGAATCTAAAGTTCTAGAGGTGGAATGGTTTGACCTGAGTTTTCGAGAGTGGAATACTCAATTGAACAAATGTATAACTCTGTTTCTGTTTCTTGGCATAAACCTATTCCATATATATTCATATAGCTTATTTTTGTCTAATGCTGTTACAAAATTTGACTAATAACAAAATAAATTACATTAGTCCTTAGAAGGGAAGTCTGCTTTTGACTTTAATGAAATGTGCCCCAAAACACATTGGAAGAGATTAGACTTAATCTAATTATCTATTCTCATAGATACTTATGACAAGCGCTTTCTTCCTTTCTCAAAATCCATCTTGTCTTCTGCTTGGTTTCACTGTAAACCTGTAATCGCACTTCATGACATCAGCCTGTTACCCTGAAAATAACAGATATCCCAGATGTGTCATTGAAAGTTCACTTCCAAAACAAAGAGGAAGACAGAATGGGCTTTCCGGGGTCTCTGATCTTGTTTAAAGAAAGTCTGAGGCCCGGAGTGGTAGCTCACGCCTGTAATCCCAGCACTTTGGGAGGCTGAGGCAGATGGATCACTTGTGGTCAGGAGTTTGAGACCAGCCTGACCGTCATGGTGAAAACCCATCTCTACTGAAAATACAAAAATTAGCTGGGTGTTGTGGTAAACACCTGTAACCTCTGCTACTCAGGAGGCTGAGGCAGGAGAACTGCTTGCATCCAGCAGGTGGAGGTTGCAGTAAGCCAAGATCGCGCCATTGCACTCCAGCCTGAGGGACAATAGCAAAACTCTGTCCCAAAAGAAAGAAAAAGAAAAAGAGAAATGTCTGAGACTTAGGCTCTGTGGGTCTCTCCAGGGGAGGTTAATGCCCAGACTTAACTCACCCCTACAGGCTGTGCCTTCTGTGTCAGGTGAAGGATGCTGAGTGCCCCATTCAGACTGACTTTCTGATCTTCCAAACTTTGAGAGGTTTTATCAAAGTCATTATTTGAAAAGTTACCTCATCAAGTTCCTGGTATTCCCTAATGGTTCAGAACTCATACACCTTTGCACATGTAGTTATGAAAGCCCTTTGCATTTGATGAGAAGCATGAAGAAGCAGGCCCAGTGCAAGCCCATATGGGGAAAAAGTGCCATGTGATTCAATAGTATATAAATCGGCCTCCCATGGTGACAGAAGGTGTCATTCAAGGCCATAGGCCAGAGGGAGAGTGTCACTTATATGTATGCACATTCAGTTCAGTCCTGTGCACATCCTACACTTCCAAATGCATACCGACCATTTTCCCCTTGGAGTCACGTACACAACATGCAGAATGGTTATGTGGTTATGCGGGAGAAATCCATGGCAACAGCACATAGCTTGTATATTGTATTTGGAAAAAAAAAAGTTTACCTTTTTTAAAGTTTTAACTTTTAAAACTTATAATTCTTGAGATTTACTTGATTCAAATTCGAAAAAAATTGTGATGCACAATTTTTTGAGCAATAGCTTATCTTAAGGCTTTCTGAATAACCTAAGGGCTATTCAGTCTTCCTTTTAGAAACCTCCAAGTTATTTTTCTGTGCTGTGTACATTTTCATCCACAAGGAAAATATTTTCTTCTCATTCCCTTAGATTCCTTGGGATGCCCTTTTTTTTTTTTTTTTTTTTTTTTTTTTTTTTTTTTTTTTTTTTTTTTTGTCTGCAGATACCTTAGAGGACTGTTTAAGACCCTATCCACTCTATCTATTCTTAGCTTCACCTGAAGGGCAAAATCCCTAAGATCTTGACACACATACTGATAAATACATGGAATTATTAAAGGTGCCATCTCAGCAGAAGAGGATTGCTGCTGCCTTTGTTCTCGGGGGAATACATATTTCACCCAGTAGCAAGACACCCAACTGCTGCTACAATCAGAAATCTCTGAAATGCCTTTAAGCTAATCATCTTTGAACATAAGCCTTTGTTGTTGAATCAGGGACCTTCTAGATGCAAGGCACAGAAACCTTTTTTTATTATTTTGTTTTTTCTCCACCTTGCACAAAACAGCATCAAGCCTGTCACCACCGACAGTAAGGTTCAGTGATCTGTCAACATTCACCCCTGATGAAGACAGTGAGAGAAATCCGTAGCTCTGGAGAGTTCAGGAGAGAACCAAACAGTGTGTTTGCAAAAGAGCATTTTTATATGTTTTCTTGTGACAGCACTAGTTTAACAGAAAATAGTTGGAGTGTGCCAAAAAGGGGGAAAAAATGAAAGACAGTAGTAGTCAGTTAGGCTAGCATGACATGATGGATCTGGGCTATGACAAACCGAATTGGAACAAAGCTTCCCTGGGGACCAACTATACCAGGTTTGCTGAATTGTATTTCTTGATTTCTTACTGTGCAACAGTGCTTTTGCTGTTAGATTGACTAGGCTTCAGAATATTTTTAAAATTGTACAAATCAAAATCCATGTAGCTTAAAAATGAAGGATGTAAAAGGTTTAGGGGTTTGATGTATTGAAAGGTATTCTGTATTCCCTCATGTGAGTATTAAGTATACACTTTGTCTGTTTGATGAATTTCAAATCTTTATGGAAGGCAGTAGACACGATAGCAGTTTACAGGGTGGAAAACTCTGGTTGGAAAGCAGGGCATAGGCTGGAGAGATTCAAACCTTCTTCCTGCTTATCCCACCCAGATGTGCCCAGGAATTGCAATATGCAGCATCTGTAGGGTCTCCCTTGTTCTGAGATGTTTATATAAAGGACAGGTGAAGAAACCTTAAATCTGCTGCCCTCTTAACAAAGGTGTGATGCATTATTCTTATTACTTGTCCTTTCAATTCTTACCTAGTGGCTTTCACATAGTCTAAGGTAAGGCCAGAAGAAAAATCAAAAAAAAGAGGGAGAAGAATTATTTCACAGCTGCTAAATTTTACTAGTTTTCATATACCATGTGAAACCCAACAACTAGACAATCTGATTCTTTGTAATAATCATTCATAATAAACTTTGAATAAATATCTAAATGAATGGACGTTCTTAAATACCCAGGCAAGTTTAGGTACTCAGGCTGCATAAGGCATAAACAATTGAGTCCCTACTTTCAAGGAGTTGACAAGCAATTTGAATAATTAATGAAACTGTCAGAGTATAATGTGATAACTAAGTAATAGCCAAGCTCAGAGCAGATAGCAAACTATCTACTGGACTTGATCAACACAGCTCCATGACTTTCCTAATAGCTGTTTATGATCAGGAGAAGGGTAGAGAAAAGGGATGCTGAAAGTTAAGTGGTTGAGGTTCGGTAAAATAGAAGATCTAAGTATTGATAAAGAAGACATTAGTTCAGAACACATTAAAGTAGGAACCACAGGCTAAAGCGCTTATGGCTGGTAATGTAAGAGAATAAAGCAGTGGTGGTTAAGAGTTAAGGGAAAATAGGAAATAATGGCAACAAGCCCAAACTCGAGTTGGTCCCATCAAAAAAAAAAAAAAAAAAAAAAAGCAGCGGCTATTCAACTATAGCCCATTGATGCATACAAGAATGTGGAGCAATATTGCCAAATATTCTGGTCTTCTAGGAGAAACCAGAAATCTGGATTTTCATATAAAAGTATTGATTTTAAATTTAGAAAATATTTTTTAAACATTACACATGATGTGGCATTATGTGAACCCAATCAAATACACCTGAGAATTGTTTTAGCCCACGCACTTTCAAGTTGCAACTGCTTTTTTGACATAATCAGATAGTGTGTAATCATGAATATACAATGTTGGAGTAGGAAGAGGGAGCCTGAACTGTTCGGAGTAATCATAAGATTCAAATACTTTTTAACAGTAAATGGCTGGAATGGGTTAGGCTGAAGAAACAAATGAGATTTAGAAATGAGGGAAACACAGATTACTTGAGAAGTGAGTAAAGTATGATAGCCGGCAGCAGGTAACGAGGCAGAAAAGAACAGAGCCAACTAAGTGTGGATATTATCGAGAAATAAGAGAGATTTGCCAGAAAGGACTTGCAAGACAGAAGGGAAGGAAAAAGAAAGGGTGTTATGAAGTGGCCAGTGAGATCATCAGTGAGAGGATACGCAGTACTGTTCTGTGGCCTGAAAGTGGGCATTAGGCTGATCACAACAGAATGCCCTAAGTATAGATTTTTAAGAGAATTATTGATGAGAGCAACAGACTAAGTTCCAAACAGATTTGACCTTGAAAGTCCAGGCAATTTAATCCTGGTTTGATAATTTCTATAAAAAAAATAGCAAATAAATTGGTTAACTGAATTCAATGCACTTGCAAACTGTACTAAAGACAGCATGTATGGTATTGGATTAAGTATTTTGGGGGATACTTGGGGATGACAATATGACGATATATTAGACACTTTACCTGTCCCAAGGTGTTTACAGTCTGTATGGAAAAGCAGCAGACATGTACATGCAAACAGTTTCCCTCTCTCTCTCTCCCTTCCTCTCTCCCTCCTCACAGACACACTCAGGCACATACATTTGTGTGTGTTCTTCTAATGCTTGCTAAGTGTTATGACATAAAAGCAAAGCATATATAATAGTTCAAAATCAAATGTGACAGTTTTTTCTCTAATTCTAAAGTACCACAGTGTGTTATCTCGCAGGTTCTCTTCAGAGAACCCCAACAGCAGGCCGAGGGGCAGTGTGTTGGAAGATGCCAGGCAGTCCAGATAGGATCCCATTATCTTCTTCTCTTGCCACTTTTGTTAAAACCTGCACTCAGCAAATGTTCAGTGAGTTACATGTTTTAACTGGAATGGGCTGCTTTGAATTCAAATTGATAAGGTTTGTAACTTGCCCCTCTGTATCTACCCATTTTATCATTCCCCAGCTTCACTTCACCAAGGCTAGAGCTGAGACTAGCACTAAAAAGAAAATTCTTGGTAAAGGATTCCAGTATCTTTTAAGATTGTACCCAGACGCTGGAGAAATTTAACCAAAAGCTCAGTTACATGGATACAGCATATTTAAAATTTTTAGAACAAAAGTATTTTAGAAACTGGGAAGTTTAAAAACACTTGAAAAGCCATAACTACCTCTAACGTGATGGCTATTTCACAGTGGTACTATTAGACAGCTACAGCCAAGTGCCCCAAATTAATATTCATAACAATGAGTATAAATAATATTGGGCTTTTCTGTGCTATAAGCACATCCTATTCTTATTTTAAAATACAGTAGCTTGAGTTTTGCAATGATTTTTCAATTTCATCAGTCGTTTTGGGGTGACTGTTAGCTTCTAGCCAATAACAGAATATTATAAAAGGAGAAAGTTAAGATCAATCTTAAATGTGATAGTTTTTATATAAGTGTTGCTGCTTTTTTTTAGCTAATTATTTACAAATGTATTTTTTCAATATATAATGCAGGAAGATGCCAATATTACTCAATTATTTTGATCCATTTACACCTTGAACTAAGGAAATAATTGGTATGCCACCTCTAATATTCATTTACTCGAAGATTTGTATCCTCTTTGGTTTGGTTTTATTTATGTGTAAATATGCATAGTTCAAAACTTGTTAGTAGCAAACACTAATAATGTCATTTATATACTTCACCTTGTCCGTTTAAAATGGATTGTTCTATTTATAGAGTAACAGCCTGTAAAATTAAATTAAATTTTTTAATAGAAAAGACAGTCTTTTTAAAAATTATTATAATAGAAAGGTTGATTTTTTTCATAAATCACTTCCAAAGCAATTTTTAAGAAAATCTTGTTTTAGTTCTAAAACTTTAAAATACTCTTCTTGATTTTTAAAAATAATTATTTATGTAAAATAATGTATGGTAGAGTTTTCTGTACTTGAAAATATATTCTTATAATAGGAATTTTACAAGACCATTTATTTTAGCAGTGCTAGGAAATACAACTATAATTTAGAAGCTATTGTTGATTGTTTCTAGAAATATATATTGACCTCATTAGTTTTAAGTGGTAACATTACTAAGCCAAAGTATTAATCCAACAGTACCAGAATTACTGATTGTAATCAGTTTTCTTCAAACTTTTCCTTTAGCACTTAGCTTTCACTTAGCTTTCACTTATCTTGTCATACATAAATATAAATGTAAATTTAAATTATCTTAGAATTCTCATTTTAAAACTTATTTATAGAATTAATGCCCATGGAAGCTCCAGTGTCTAAAGTCTTTTGTTACTGTCCTTTTGGTAGGCATTTGGGGTCTGGTGGTATTGATACCACCCTTGGACACTGTATTATTAATCAAGAAGGCACCCAATGGTCCAGAGAATCTTCACCACCCAATGAGCATTCACTGAGTCATTTATTCATCAAGTAACGCTCTAGAGGAGAGAAAGTCGTCATCCTCATCACTAGCAACTAGCATTTATTGGGTCCTCATACATGCCAGGTGTGCTTCTACACTCTTAACATGTATTAATGTATTTAGTCCTCACAACAAAGTCTTTTTGAAAACGATAATGTGAAGTTTGGTAGCTGGATTTACAACTGATAAATATTTAGACACATAGCCTGCACATCTCCATTTATATTCTTGTCTTGAGACCCACTGATGTTAAAGGCTACCCCAAAACATGTCCATTTTGCACAGTTAAGAGTGTGATTTTATTTATTTTGGCAGAGGATAGATTAAACTGACTTTGGCATCTTAAACCACATCGATGTGTTAAAGATGTCAGGCTTTGTTAATGATGCATAATTTACTAAGCACCTGATGAAAAACTGAGACTAAAAGTTTCCTAGGTAAGGGTCTTCAGGCTGAGTGTTCTTCTGGGAGGAAGGAAATGGAAAGTAATTTTTTATATATGTATATATATATATGTATATATATATATATATGTGCGTGTATGTGTGTGTGTTGCAACTATTAAGTGTCAAAAGGATAATGTGATCATGGGCTATTCACATTCAAATCCAAATTTAGGTATCATTTGGTGACAAATGTTTAACACAAAACTCAAAGGTAAAATCATTTTGCCTATTCAGTTTGAAAACTCTGTACTTAAGGAAGAGACACCAGCAAAATCAAGGATAAATATTTGAATTAGTCTGTAAGTCCATTTGACAAAAATTCATTAAAGTCCTGGAAACATAACTCAATGGTAAATTAGTCTTACTCAATTTCTTTACCTAAAACTCTTCTGGTATTTGTCATAATGATAAATGATCATCTCCTCTAAGCCCTTCCTTTCCCCATAACTGAATTCCTACCCAATAAGCACCTTAAAGATTCTAAGACAGTCTCTGTTGTTATTTTCACATACTCTGGAACCCACAGCACTTAAATTTATGAATGGTTTAAACCACCAAGCAATTATGCAAGCTTAACCTAATGTTCTTTGAATGTAAGCACTAGGTAAATAAGAAAATATTGTCACATGCATTTACTTGGTGCTTCTGACATTTTGATATTTAATGGATTGATAATTGCCTTTTGTAAGATGGGTAGAATTCCCTCCAAACATATTAGTTAGGATAATAGTGGCTGCTGTAACAAACCCCAAAATAGATAACGGTTTAAAGAAAATAGATTTTTATTTTGCACTCATGTGAAGTTCAGCATGGACATTGTTGATTGGCAGGCTGCTTTCCTGCAGCCATTAAATCAGGAACCCTGACTCTTCCTATGTGATGGACCCAGTGTCTTCAACATGTGGCTTCTAAGACCACTGTTTCTCTACATCAAGCCAGTGGAAGAGGAATGAAGAGGAGGAGGGCCTACTTAGACTGGAAGTGACACACATCACTTCTGCTTATTTCTTACTAGGAATTGTAGCCTTTTGGGGACAGCCACTTCCCAACAATAATTGTGTAATATGGAAAGAAGACCACACATATTTGGTTGGTAGCATCATCTGCCAAAGGCAATCCAAAATCCGAAAATGTCAGTGATTAGTCCAAAGAAGTGACCGGAGGATTCAAATTCTGTAACATCCAGTCAAAGGCTCTTGTTACTAGATTACTGTTTGCCAACCAGTGGGACTCTGTCTGCAAACAAGTGACCTCTACTGACAGAGAAACCAGAGAAAAATTTAATTGAATGCTAAGCTAATAATAAGAAATGTAATCATAACAGTGATAGCCCGTGTTTATTGAGCATTCAATATGTCCGAGGCATTGTTCTAAGCACTTTATATGTTAGTTCGGTTAGTACTCAGGGTGATGCTAAAGGAAATTATTTTTAGTAGCCCCATTTTACAGTTCGGGAAACTGAGGCATGGGGATGTGAATATATTCCCCAAAGCCATGTGGTAAGCATCCATTGAAATCTGGATTCAAATCTAGGTAGTCTGATTCCATCAGATTATTTTATCTTCCACCAAAGATAGAAAAATGCCATTTGAAAGCAAAGGGGAAAATGGAGAGACAAGATTTCTTTCTGAAAGAAACTTTCTCTAATTAGGCTTGGCGTAAGTTATACAGTATGTAATTCTGTACAACTCACTCTCATCCTGTAGATTTGAAAGCCCCTGTTCTTTTCCCTGTGGTTTCTTACCTTGTCTAGGTCATGTGGACTCAGAAGAGGAAAAACTTAAACATGGTCTCTCATCTCAAAGAAGTTAGATTCTGTTGAGGAGAAAAGAGATCCTAAAATGGTAGGAAAGAACAGTCAAGATTAAAGGACAAATAAAAGCCAGACAATAGGATTTCAGAAAAGGCTATAATCACTACACATAAATTACCAAGAAAGGGTTCATGAAGGATGTTTTTCTTTAGCTGGTCCTTAATAAATGGGTAGGATTTCATGAATCGAGAGGTACTGAGAATGTCAGAGGAGAAAGATGCTGGGAACAAAGTTTCGGGTAGATAAAGACACCGTGTTTGTAGCAGCCGGTCTGTAATAACAAGCAATTTTAGGAATTAGTAAGAGTTACATCTTTATCCATTTTTACTTTAGAACTTATTTTTTTGCATATATTTTTAATTCTATGTAACCATCTGGTAATGCCTGGCACTCTGATTTGTTGCAGTAGTAGTGTTTATCTAAGGAACTACGTATGTAGGCACAGGAAAATGAATGCTGAGTTCTGGGAACAAAGGCTGGGGAGGGATTTCCAAACAAATGTCACCTTCTACTCATTTCAACAAGTGTAAGAGTTAAGAAATGTGCCTTGCTGTCATCACATTTCTGGGCCTCTAGGGCTTGTTACAGAGGACCTAACGAAGACCTCTGTATTCTGGCTGTCCTGTCTAACTACATTTAGAGTAACTGACCATCCTTACATACCTATATCACTTCCCATCTCTGCTCTCTCATGCAGAGAAATTTCATCCCTCCCTCAAATCAAGGGATGAGCCCCTGGAGGACAGCGAGTGGGTTCTGAATTCTCTGAGGAGCCACCTCTGACTATGACTGCCCCTCTCTGTCAATCACAGAGCACCTCCAGTGACATCATGGCTGTTTTCAGTATTATGTTGTTGCTGTAGGCAGCATGAAATTGACAAGGAATGGCACAGAGAAGAGCTGAAAGGGCACTTCTGCTTTTGTGATGCATCTGACACCTGTAGTTACAAGAAAGAAAACAGCTTTCATAAGCATATTGCTGGGTGATGTAGAAGGTGAATGAGTATTTAGAAGGAGTTTTTCAATGTAATAGCACAATAGAATCTAAACTGCCTCTGTGCACTTGTACTCTAAGAATATCCTCCTAAGTGGAAACAATCCACTTAGGTAGTTTCTCAGAAATCTTTGGGTAGAAAGTTAGGCTTCAGTGAAAACCCAATCTAGATCTCAGAACGTTTTGGTCTATGAGATGGGAGTCTTACCAGCTCTGATTTTAATAAAACATAGCTTTTTTAAACCCTTGATCTTCACATGTTTTTAAACTTTTACTTTAGGTATCGGGGTCCATGTGAAGGTTTGCTGCCTAGGTAAACATGTGTCATGGGGGTTTGTTGTAAACACTATTTCATCACTTGGTATTAAGCCCAGTACCCAATAGTTATTCTTCCTGATCTTCTCCCCTCTCCCCTCAAATAGACCCCGGTGTCTGTTGTTTTCCTTCTTTGTGTTCATAAGTTCTTATCAGTTAGCTCCCACTCGTGAGAAAATGCCGTATTTGGATTTCTGTTCCTGAGTTAGTTTGCTAAGGATAATAGCCAAATATACCTTTTTTTCTTAGGTTATATGCTTATTTGTATTTCTTCTGAGTAATCATATTATAGATTGTAAAGCTAGTGTCCAAAGTGAAACAGAAAGAAAAAAAAAGATACCCTGGTCCCTTCTTGGGGGAGCCTTTCCTATGACTGAACAAACAAATCGACCTAAATTCAAGTTGTTATTATTACTGTAATAGTAAGAACAACTCTGACAATTAAGCCTTAGCAAATGAGGAGATTTAAGCCCAAATAAAGTCAGTTGTTTTGATAACTGAAGTAGTTTTAACACTAAGTGTACAGGTTACAAAATTGGGAAGCAATTGATTGTACTATGCTGAGAGATCACAAGTTTGCACGCTATCCATAATGCAGTGGACTTGAGCAATGTACTGAGTCTACAGTACTCTGTAGGTGAACATGGTTGACTCTGCACCTTCATGTAGCAGCCCACAGTGCAAATGTCATCCTGATAACTCTGCTGGGTGGCTTCTTAGACCCTGTCATCCTGATCTTTTACCTGTTGTCTGGTCATGGTTTCTTCCTTGTTCTCCTTTACCCCCTTTGTGTGGAAAGACATTTTAGTCTTTAGCAGCAAATCAAAGCCATTTTCAGGTAACACTGGTGATTTTCACTCTTACCAGTACATCCTTCTGTTTCAGGTTTGTTATGATGAATGTAAGGAGCACAGTGAGGAAAGCTATTGCCAGTCTTACTCACAAGCACTATAGGAAAACAAAAAGGAAAACTCTTCCTGTAACTATTTGTGTGTCTCCCAAACCATGGAAACTAAGAAGAGCTACAATTATTGAAATAAAGTGTGCTATATTCCAGGCTAGGCCAAATATTCAGCAGAGAGCCTGAATATTTGATGTATACGCAGTCAGGAAATAATGAATACAGAAAAAAGAAACCCACCACAAAACAGTATAATTGAGGACTAATTAGGCCAATTACTAGGCCACGTGTTTTGAATACAGTATCTCATTTAATCTTCATGACAAATGTACTGTGTGATCTTGCTTCTACCTTTAGCTCGGCCCATTCCTCTGCATTCCTGTGTCATTTTGTAGACTTACCATTTTAATTGTTAAATTACGCTGCCCTGGGTTCATAGGTATCATTTGCTCCAGTAGGAACCTCTTACTCGTCTTTTTATTCCCTGGCATGTATTTATCTATCAATTGCAAAGCCAAATAGATAACTGGAGTTGATTTGTTCCCTATCACTTCGCTTCTGACTCTAAATCACATCAAGTTCTCAGATATCTCATCCACGTATGTATTGCTATACAGATATTAGTACTGCTATCCCCACTATAAATTCCCATGTGGAAAAAATGGTAAAAACGGTAATGTTAGGATTATTCCTCAAATTGATGTAATCCCTAGTTAGCATCTCATAATGCTGAAACTCTTTATTATCCTCTTAGTACACCGTGGTATTGACAGCACTTTGTTTTACCTTATCATTAGAACATCATCTGTTAGAATTTCTACTTGTATCATTAAAAGATGATTATGACAGTTTCGCTAAGCCTCATTCATGTGAATGGAAAATTAGTGCCATAAAGAAAATTCCTAATAATTATTTTCCAGGACGTGTTGGTACTTTTCAAACTTAAACTCATTAAATCGATTTGAATCTCATTTGAGCAAATCCACACAAACTGAGTGTCTTATTAATGTCAGTCTCATACTACTTTTAGGAAAAGATTTAATCAGAAAATATGTTAATAAAATCCACATGCATGGTTTTAATCTCCTCACATATATGGCAATAGTGTCTATGGATCTCAATATTTGGGAAGTGATTATCATACTAATTTACATATTATAAATTATCAAGGTAAATTGAATTTAATAATTATCAAAGTAATTCAAATAAACAGTACAGCAGACACTGTGCAAGTTGTTTTACATTTATTATCTTACTTAACATGAGAATTTTTGTTCCCACTTTACAGATGTGGTAATCGAAGGTCAGAGAAAAATGACTTGCCTGGGGTCATATAATGCATGTGTAGCAAGAACCTTTCTGGGACATGCTTCTGATAGACTCTAAAATCCTTATTTTTTTAACTTTGCTATAATGTCATATTGATTCATATTTCCAGCACTGGGTCCTTCCTTTCATTGTTTTTTCAAGAGCAAGAGTATGTGTCTGATATAAAAAGCAAGTACTGAGTTTTCTTAAGTTCTAGTTCAAGGTCTAAAAAATAATGAAGAAGGATTAAACTTTGTTTATTCAACTAATCCATTATGAAATATACTTGAACAAATACATACTGCAATAATTAAAATCAGCATGCAAAATGCTTTATGTAAGTCTGGAGAGACAGAGTCAAACCTCACCACTCTGAAAATTTGTTTGGGTTCTATTTTCCCAGTGAGTCAGATTTTCCTTTTTAAGCATCAAGAGTTAGTAGCCAACATTTCGCATGGAGATCCTGTAAATATTTACCATACTTTCTCATACCTTGTCTGTATCTAACTTAATATAATGCTCTATTGATGACATTTCATTATAAACATATATTACATTACATAATGTTATAGAGTGGCCCTCAATGATCATTGAGGTATGAGGATTATTGAATCCTATACTGAATTTTCCCTTTATTATATGAAGTTTCACCTTCTAGTCTTACCCTTGTCTGCCACATTTTTCTACCCTTTGTGCTTCTTTCTATGGTACTTCCTCTCCTTTTCTATTTGGCTGCAAGCTGAGAAAACTACTTTCTTAAAATTGTGTCTAAAATAAACACTCACAGTCCTTAATGAGGATCTAAAGACTTCTTCTGTAGGCAAAATACAAGTACTTTCCATGAATGTGTAACTCATAAGTGGTGAAACTTTTTATTGTTTTTAATTGTTTTACCATGAATTAAGATAGGTCAAGTAGTTTGTTTACCTGGGAAATATTTATGGAATATTTTGGAAACAACCATGTTGGAAAGGGCATTTGAGTAATATTAAAGAGGAAGGGTTGTTATCTTTCAGGCAGATGTCAACCAACAAAGTCTTCCTTTTCTCCCCCCATAGCAGCAAAAATCTATAACACACACTTGTAAATGAAGCAGCAAGATACTTACCTTGTATGATTTTATTTAATAGCACTTGATAAATGAAATATCTGGAATTATAAAAGGAAAATTGAAATGCACATAGACAAACTATAAAACCTATTCAAAGGGGTATAAAGTCTGGGAACTTCCTACAGGAGTGTGATTAACCTGATATCTATGTAGAAGGGACCAGGTCTGCTGGTACCAGTGTGGCACATGGAAATACATCATTCAGTTTGGTCAACAGATTTGGCACATTTAAAGATTATAATGAAGCTGAACAGGATGAGTCCTCAGGATCAGGTGTGGCCTTGGTGAGGAAGAATTAATTGCTAATACTATATATAATATTTTTTTCTTATATGAAAACCTAGTAAACTGTATCTACTTTTACATATGGTTTCAAGTTATCTCTAAGCATCCATTTGGTTATCCATATATGAGCCTCAGTATATGAGTTAGTGTATCCCTAGCTTATACAACAAATGGACCAGAAATGTACAATTGCTTAACCAAAACAAACATTTAGACCTTGAACTCTACATTCCTGTAAGCACTGGGGATTCTTGGTTAAGCAGCTCTCCCCCATGCAGTGATTCGGGGACCCTGGTACCTTGCATTTTGTGGCTCTGCTTGCTTCTGAGGCCTCATCCTTTCTGTCCAAAGAGAGAACATAGACAGGACACACAGCTACTTACCAGTCTTGTCCCATAAATAGGACACATCTCATCCCCTTACATTCCAGTGATTAGAACCTAGACATGTGGTTACTCCAAATGGAAGGGAGCCTGGGAAATGGAAAGGAGGCTGAGAAATGGAGTCCAGTTGTGTACAAGTTAGAAAAGAGGAATTTGGCACTCTTGAGTGTGTTATATATTAAATTACTACAGGAACTGTCTCTCAGAACTACCAAACCAACAAGTTTGGTAGCAACTGCACCACTGTATGGATGGAATAACTATATTAATGAATACCTTAATGTGTATGCAATGTCTGACTACACTTTTTTCCATAAGTCAGACCTTCAACATGAACTCTAAGACAACACCCTTGGTTTTTGACCATCATCTTTGTCTTTTCCTGGTGACTATTTTTTGGCTAAACACTAAATGGATGAATATGACAAGAGGCAAATATTGATGAGATGTTCCTGAAGTGTTATGTCTAATACCCAAACACCAAGAATATATATTTCTGTGCTGAAACTTAATATTTGCATTCCTTTTCACGATTTACTTGTTAAATCTTAGATTATTAAAGGAGAGCTGTTAAATGTCTCCACACTAACATGTTTTGAAGATAATAAAGCCCATTTTTTTATTATACTTCAGGAACATCTCATCAATATTTGCCTCTTGTCATTTTCACCCATTTAGAACTTAGCCAAAAAATATCCAGCTTTGTCAACTTATCACTTTCTTAAAGATGACAAAAGCACTAATAAAGAAAGCAACAGTCAATATGTGATAAACTTTAACTGCATGTATAAAAATTGTCTCCACAAGTCACTATGATTACCTGATAGATGGTCAAGATACGCATATTGCCTCATTGTCTATAAAATATCTTCATTCCTAGATTTATGATGTAGGACATTTTTAAAGGCAAAACTGTTTCATTATGGAATTTGTTTAATGCTAATGTAGCACCATTTCTGGGTTGCAAAGAGTTAAATATTTCACTGAATTTGTGGATTAAGTATGTATATAAAATTTGTGTATAATACATCCTTTCATATGTGTATATATGTGTATAATACATCTGTCCATACGTGTGTGTAATACACATATGGATGGATGTATCTAGATATATATGTATATGCATATATATGGAGACAACATATATATGGAGACAGATGATACAGAGATAGACACAGAGATAGAATCAATGATCTTTAAGGGTTTTGAACAATGAATATGATCCCACTAGGTTAATCAAGCAACAACCAAGGTGATTATATGAGAAAAGTTAAGAACTTTTGTGTTTCTAAAATAGGACTGTGTTTTGTTTTAGACTTTGATATTTGCTTTAAACACGTCCTTGAATGAATTTTTAATTTTGCTAACCTCAGTTTGCTCACCTGCCAAGTTCACATAATAACCTCTTTTACATAGGCATGTTGAAATGATCACGTAAGATATGAATATCAGATGCCTATAGATTGCATTCCTGTTGTTCCATATCCATCAATTTCTTCCTCTTTCCTTATGTATGATTCTACATTTAAAATATCACCTCCTCCACAATCAGTACCACCATTCTTACCCCTATAAGACTGTTAAAGAGGACTTTTAATTCAACTGACAGATTTTACTTTTTCCCTAAGTTAATTTTTTGGTTAAACTTTCACATAAAAAACTATAGCAAGGTATAAATAATACTTCTTGCTCTGACTAAAATAATTCTGACACTTTATATCCTTTTTGAAAATTTCAGTCCAATGTGGTGTGAAATTCTGGGCTGAAAAATCTGCATTTCTGGTGAAAATACTTATTTAACTTAGTGGCACAGATAATATGGAAGGTGCAGAAGTAATTCTATTTCATGAATTTTATGACAAAAATTGTCTAAAAGTGGAAGGAGATCAAGCATTCTCCAGTTTGTAGGTGACTCTAAATTCGCCCAAGTAGTGCAATATCCACCCCTGCCCATAAACTAATATATTTTATATGCATATCTATTCCCTTCATGTGAATTCAAGAGGAATAGTCCTGCCCTCACAAAATCGTCCCTTTATCAAAGAGAAAAGACTCAATTGAATAAATCATGAGCTTGACCAGAAACAAACTCTTGTGGTTTTATAATCTAATCCTAATTGGTGAGGATAAACAAAAGGGTTTATATCTTTGAAGACAAATATAATAAACCTGCTCCTCTGTAAATAAGTATAAAATTATAAGGTATATATGCACATTTTCAGGCTACTAGAATCACTTTCTGATCTCTAGTTTGTCCATTTAACTTTTTAAAGCAGATTGGGCTGAAAGTATGGATTAAAGACTTTAAACATAAGACCTAAAACCATAAAAACCCTACAAGAAAACCTAGGCAGTACCATTCAGGACAAAGGCATGGGCAAAGACTTCATGACTAAAACACCAAAAGCAATTGCAACAAAAGCCAAAATTGACAAATGGAATCTAGTTAAACTAAAAAGCTTCTATAGGGCAAAGGAAATTATCATCAGAGTGAACAGGCAACCTATGGAATGGAATAAAAATTTTGCAATCTATCCATCTGACAAAGGGCTAATATCCAGAATCTGCAAGGAACTTAAACAAATTTAGAAGAAGAAAAAACACCCCATCAAAAAGTGGGCTAAGGATATGAACAGAACTTCTCAAAAGAAGACATTTATGTGGCTGACAAACATATGAAAGAAAGCCCATCATTACTGGTCATTAGAGAAATGCAAATCAAAACCACAATAAGACACCATCTCATGCCAGTTAAAATGGTGATCATTAAAGAGTCAAGAAACAAGAGATGCTGGAGAGGATGTGGAGAAATAGGAATGCTTTTACACTGTTGGTGAGAGTGTAAATTAGTTCAACCACTGTGGAAGACAGTGTGGCGATTCCTCAAGGATCTAGAACCAGAAGTGCCATTTGAACTAGCAATCTCATTACTGGGTATATACCCAATTAATTATAAATCATTCTACTATAAAGACACATGCGCATGCATGTTTATTGCGGCACTGTTCACAATAGCAAAGACTTGGAAACAACCCAAATGCCCACCAATGATAGACTGGATTAAGAAAATGTGGCACATATACACCATGGAATACTATGCAGCCATAGAAAAGGATGAGTTCATGTCCTTTGCAGGGACATGGATGAAGCTAGAAACCATCATTCTCAGCAAACTAACACAGGAACAGAAAACCAAACACCCGTGTTCTCACTCCTGAGTGGGAGTTGACCAATAAGAACACATGGACACAGAGAGGGGAACATCACACACTGGGGCCTGTCAGGGGGTGGGGGGCTAGGGGAGGGGATAGCATTAGGAGAAATACCTAATGTAGATGACAAGTTTATGGGTACAGCAAACCACCATGGCACATGTGTAGCTATGTAACAAACCTGCATGTTCTGTACATGTATCACAGAACCTATAATAAAAGTATGATCAGTCTTAAAGCAATACTCATCGAGTTTTATTGGTGCTTCATCAGACTTGTAATGTAAGTTTTGTTTGAACCAAATGAAATTGCTAATTTTGTAGTTTAAAGTGGTCAAATATTGACTCTGGAAACCTTTACAAAACATAGCACTTCCAAAATCAAAATTAAATATAATAGTGGTAAAATTATAAAACCCAAATAATTTAGATATCTCAAACTTGAGATATAACCAGTCTTCTTATTGCAGTGTTTAACTGTCAATGAACACTCTGGAAAAAATAAATCTCTAAAGTGAAGCAAGTAGTGTCAGTGCTTTAGGAAAACTGGTTCTTCTATACAAATGGAATTTTAGCAACTATTTTAAACAAATTAAGGGTAATTAAAAATATATAAATAAAATTTAGTGCCAAGAGCATGCCAATCAAATAAAACTAGTTAATACTATATTCTTTAAAATATTATCCAAATAAGTGCACTGTGTATCTTACAAACAAATCACCTTATTATAAAACAGTTTGTGAGAGGTACTTATATCGAATTTTAACAAAGGTGGTTTTTTTTGGAAAAAATATTTTTCAAACACCTATTTTCCCACCTCTTTAATAAAATCTTTTGGAATAATCTCAGTAACATTACTGGACAAATTGTGAATTTCTTATATAAGGACATGGCATATCTATTCAAATGAAAATACTGCATGACAGTAAGAAAAACACCTCAATATATTTACCAAAAATGTGAGAAAGACATCGAAAGTCTTCCTGAGAGTTGTGGACAGAGATCAAAGAGAATAGTGGTTACTACAGTGCTCAGATTTGTAGAGATGGAGACTACTGCCTGCTTAGAGGAGAGTAAACACTGCAAAGTGTTCGAATCATAAGACTTGGAATTGGCTAAATCTGTGTTTGAACATTGACTCTGTCATTTACTAGTTATTTAATGGCAGGCACATTTAACCCATCCATATTGATTTGTATCATCTGATAAATAGACTAATAATCATATATAATAGACCTCAGGTGCTTCTGGAGATCAAAATAGATGATATATGCAAATTGCCTCACATAGTGCCTGGCAAACAATCAAAAATATTAGTTCTTCTTAGAATTATTTAGGAGAGGGTCTATAAAACAAGTACAACTAGTCTAAAGACCATTAGGGTTGTCCTTGGATAAGACAGACCTAAGTCCTCTGAATTGAGACCTCCATTTAATTCACCCACCTCTTCAGTAGGAGAAGGATTTTACTTTCCTCACTGGGAGCAGCCCTTGGATAGTCTTTTTACTCCCACCTTTTCCATCCCTTTACCCCAAATCCCACCAACTTTCTGATCCCTTAGAATTAGTTTTCTATTGCTACATCACAAATCACCACAAACTTGATAGCTTAAAACAACACACATTTATAATTTTACATTGTCCATGGGTCAGGAGTCTGGACACAGCCTTGCTGGGTTCTCTGCTCAGGGTCTCACAAAGTTGCTATCAGGTCGTCAGTGGGGCTGCGATCTCCTCTGAGGCACAGGGTCCTCGTCCAAACTCACTGGTGTTGGGATAATTAAGTTCGCTGTGGTTGTAGACTGAGGTCCCAAGTCCCATGCAGTTTGTAACATAGCTGTTTGTTTTCTTCAAGGCGAGCAGGAGAACATTGCTTCTATTTCAAGCCCTTTTTATGGAGAAGGGCTGATCATCTTTTAAAGAGTATACTTGATGAGCTCAGTCCACCTGAGACAAGCAGCCTTCTGATTAACTCAAAGTCAACGGCTTTGGGACTATGGTTACATCTTCAAAATCCCCTCACCTAACCACAGGAGTGATATCCCTCATATTCTCACAGGTCCTGTCTGTATTGAAAAGAGAGGATTATGTTGGGCATTTATGCCAAGGGGTTATAATTTTGGATATCAGATTAGAATTTTGCTTTCCATACTTTGAAACTATTTCACCTAAATAAAGGGCATTTCATTTGGCAATATGGATAATATTTAAATGCTAAGGCTCAATAAAGGTAGCAACATGATATGATCAAGATGCAACTGAGTATCATCAGTTAATACATTCTGATCATTCTGATCAAAACCTCCTATTCCATATTACAAATTGAATAAAGAGGGAAAGAGGTTGGTCTGGAGGCAACTGTTTAATATTTTCAGTGTGAAAAGAGAGAGAAAAAGAGAAACTTTGCCCCTTCATCCAAATGAAGAAAAATTTCAAATACCTACTGCAAATTTGTTTGGAGTCTATCCAGTTTCCCTTCCAATGACTTGGGGCTGAGAGAACTGAACTTTAGCCATCTCAGTCAAGCAGCTGGTTTTTAAAAAATTACATAATTATAAATATTTTCTTTTTTCTATGATGGAATTCTTATGACTCCATCTCCAAAAGAAAAAAAAGAAGTTCTATTGAAATGAGGCATCACTGCATTTATTCATGGATTCTTATATTTGTTGAAAAGCCTGAGTCAGTTTTAGTCTTTCATGAACAAGAAACTAGACACAGTACACAGTTTTATACCTTTCTTGATGAAAAGAATATAATTCACAACCTCTTTCTTCAAACAGGTACACTTAAGCAAAATTTAAGGAGAGATAATATGCAAACTTTTAGCTGTGAGCAATTTTTTAAAAAATCCTTCAGATGGTAAGCTATGCTGTTAGGTCTTTGGTACTGTTGTGAGGTGGGGAGAATAGAGAGAGAAACAGAATGGGAATGAAATTAATCATTACTTAATAAAAATAGAATACCAGAAATAGAATTAAATCATATCTAAGTAAATTTCTATCTTAGAGTTTCATCTCATACTCTATTAAATATTTTCAACTTTTCTTATGCATTAAGAGAACCATGAGGGGAAATAAGCAAGCACTTTGTAGCCAGAAAGAACCACCATGGGATTCTTGAGGTTGCACTAGCTAACTGGATAATATTAGGCAAGTGACAGACCCTCTCAAAGATTCCATTATTTAAAATCTGTAAAACAAGGGGAATTGTACCCAGTTTGCAGGATTGAGTTGAAAAGAAACACTCACACACACACACAATGCAATACTCTACACAGCGCCTAGCACATGAAAGAGCTATGGTAACTATTGTAATTATGAGTCTTTATGTTGCCACTCGCCTGTATAGATTGTTTTAAGCAAGAATATGGTAGAACAAGCATCCTTGATAACTTGTCATGAGATACCGGGGAATGTGATAACTGTAAAATCGTTGAGTAAGTCAATGGAGAAGTGCATGTTAATGACTTGGTTTAAAGACCATTATAATGTTGTTATTACATGACACAAGTAAGGCTTCCTAGGAAAACAGAAGCCGATTCTACTTAAATACATTTTTATTTACACTTCCCCATATCCTAAAATAAGATAGTAAATAAGAAAAAAAGGATAAACAGATACATTAAACATAAGGGCTAGTATTTGTGCTGCTAATGAAATTTGTATTTGGTGTTGACCTTCCCGGCAGCCAAGAAAACAAACAAACAAACAAACAAACAAACAAACAAAAACAGGAAAAAAATGGAAGAAAATAATACATTTTAAGAAATGAAAACTTTTTATGGAGTTTATTCTGATAATATTATATTGTTCTTTATATGTTAGTGCATTGCTAAAGGTATTTTCATTTTTGTAGTCTCTATCAAGGACTGTTAATAGAAAAATTTGAGCATAGTATTAAAATACGACTCACTGAAGGAGATTTGTTCAGCTAATGAGGTCTATTCTTGGGGAATCAACCTTTTCCCTTCATGCTATACCTCTATTTTGAAAATTTAGCAACAAAGAACCTATTCAAAACAATCAAAGCAATTTGGAGTTTTAGCCAATACATGAGAAAATACACACATAATAAAAATCAACATTTTACAGATAACATTTGCAGCTGTTGGCTCTGCTGAGAGCAGAGGTTCCCATGTACAAAAGATTTGCCTAAAATCTCAGAGTCAAGAAAATTCAGTTCAAATCCATCTATGCCAAAGTGAGTGTAAACTGATCACTACACTTACTTGGATAGTTATTTAACAACCTTTAAATGAAGTAATCGTACTATACTGATGTCAATGCCTACAACAAGGCCAAGTACAGAGGATACACTCCACAAATATGTCTTAAGAATGAATACTATTCCTCTGTGGTGATGGAACCAGTTTGGTGGCTAAGAAGGGCTAGTTGATACAAATACTTGATATTTATCAATTAGGAAAGGGGAGGTGGTAACAACAAAATCCCTAGGTATGTATCAGGGTTTCTCAACCTAGGCACGCTTAATATTTTATATGAGATAACTCTTTGTTGTGGGGGCTGTCCTGTGCATTGTAGAATATTCAGCAGCATCACTTGCTTCTGCCAACTAGATGCTACTGGAATCTCAAGTTGGACAACCAAAGATATCTCCAAACATTTAGACCCCATTTCAGAAACACAGGCATATATGAACTTGTGTGTGTGTCTGTATACATAGAAGATGATAGATAATAGCTGTGTTGTGTATTATTTGCTTTTATTGTATTTTGAATATGTGAGATCAATTATTTTCAATTATTAATTTTATGTTCTTTCATAGCATAAGAGATAATTAACACAATTAGCCCAATGGTCACTTATTTTGAAAATAGTATGAATATAGTCTGAAAGAATTGAGTGTTTTCCAAAATTACAGCTAATGTACTTCATTGCATTGCTTATGATTCTTGATAAAATCATGCAAACATAAGCAGTCTGATGTTATTTTTTTGTTTACAGTATTACTGTGTTGTTTTGGTTAACAGAATGAAAACAACACTGTAATACTACAAGTAAAATGTTTTATTCTTAGTTTGTTTCATCAATAAAAGCTGACATTTTTGCAAGAAAGATGTTATACTATTGAAATTAACTTTTAGTCAATTGTAAATAATTGTATTATATCGGTATGTTATCATGAAGATTAGAAATCATTTCCTACAGAATCATGGTTTTGCTTCCTCAGCACTGTTTCAATTGAAAGGAATTTGAATGAAGTGCATCTCATTACTAACATAAAGTAGATGGAGCTTGAATAATTTTTATATTTATTTTCCATGGATGGCTATTACATTTCTTATCCTATCTATCCAAATATTATAAAATAAATTGTTTTAATCCATTCTTTGGAGAGGAGCAATGAATTTATTTTTGCAAAAGCTATGCATCTGAATACATTGTAATATGCATAAAGCTCTGTTAACATAGTTATTTATATAAAAAGTGTAGCTGCCTTACCTTTTATTTAATTTACATACTTTATTTACTTTCTGACAGGTTCTTCTCTTTGCATTTTTATTTACATACCAAAAATGTCTTTTCAGATAAGTCAACTAAAACTTTGATGTACTGTATAATTTAAAACTCTATAAAATGTCGTATGTATTATATAGGTTTATGTGAATTTTTACGTTGAGGATAAAGAACTTTGGAACTATTTCATTAATGATTCCTATATGATAACACCATATTTCTTAAATATGATGATAGAGAATTGTCTTTTGTCTGAGATCATGTTTAGGAAAAATTACAGAACTTAAGCCCAGTCTGTTTCAAATAGAAAAACTTATCTCTGGCTATTTTTAAAGGTGGTTGTTTTTTCTCAAAATATGAACTTCACATAATATGAACATCTTAATCCTTAGAAAATTTGGTATGCTTACTGTAACCTTATACAAAAGATCCATATTTTTCTACTCAAATGTTGGAAACAATAAGAGTTGCCCTTGTATGTTTCATAAACTGTAACAGGAATCACTCACGAGTAAAGTAATAAGGACACGGTGTGTCAATTCAAAGACGTCCAGTTTTAGAAATATAAACTTAATCCTCTTCCCCTCCTGTTTTTTTGTATTTAGCTTTTGTAAGCATGGTTTGTATTTGCATAACCCACCATTCATATTCTTGTGAGTTCATGATATAAATAATTTGAAAAATTTCATTCAGTTCCCCAAATTATTCTAGTCATTATGGATGATTCATGAGAGGATTAATCTCTTGGATGTGACATAAAACTAGAGAGGAAAGACACTACCTATCATATCATTTGCAGTTAAGAACATGCTGCATATCTTTAAGCTTTACTTAAAGTGCTTATAGTAATTGGGTGTGCATGCCTTAGCTCCGTTAAAACCCAAACAGCAATATGGGAGAGTGTGGTTTGTTTTTTAAATGTGCAAGGAAGGAAAATTAGTGAAATCTGTTTAAGTCACAAAACTGCCTCATTCAGGACCCAATTCAGCAGCATGGAAAAAGTAACTCAAGTTAACTGTACTCTTAGCATATGTCTAAGCTCACAAATTTCAATTCACTTCAAATTTCTTTCTTCTCCCATGGATCTGCCTGCAAAGAAAAGAGATACAAAGATGGCAAACTGGTTAAACAGTTCATTAGCCCTAGATTCTTTTAGGGTTTTCAGAATAAAAACGTGTCCAGTTGCAGGCCAAATTCCTGCAAATGTGTTGGAATGGCAATGCGCCTCAAGAACTGTTTACGTTGCATTGCCGGCATTTTTTCCCTCTTCACCCTCTATTCCTGCCACTGCCATACATGCTTACACACATGCATATGGAGTTAAGGGTATAATGTATTTTGATTTTATCCATGCAAGTAAAATTTGGTGGAAGAAACAAAACTAAGCTAATGAACAAAAGATTTCAGAATTATACAGAGATTGTGGTTTAGTGACCTAAATTGTACCATAATCCTTTAAAGGATTACAGTATTTGGATAGAAAAAAAAAAAAAGATTTATCTTTCTATAATGGCATCTCTGTATAAGAGGATATTATTGGATATGAGCTGCACGGTAGCAGCAGATATTTTTCTCCACGTCTTTCAGCAATTCAGAATAGTTCTCCGATCCATCTGAGAAGTAGCACTGAAGAATTAGTCCTCATTTATAATCAAACATTCTTGAATAACATTTTCTTCCAATTTTTGTTTTAAAGGTCTAACATTTGATCGTATGTTTTCTTTAGTTAACTTTCTATATTATATGGCAATCTCTGCAGTTATTTTTTTCAAAGATAAAAGAAAAAAAAAGCATGTTCAAAATGTAGAAGTTATTTTTGCAGTAACGTATGTCATGATTTTTAAACATTCAGGCCTTTAAACTTTTTTTATAGTGTATGTTCTTGCCAATCCCAGCACAGTTCTACAAAGTAAAATATTTGGCAGTGAATTCATATTAACAGATGGAACAAGAAATTAACACGTTTTTGCTTCGCTAATTCACAGTTCTTTTAATACGCTAATTCTAAATCACCTGTTCTGACTTTGACAGGCTACAGACACCTGTTTGGGGTAATATTCCACAGCTAATTATTACATGAGAAATTTAGTTTCCAACAAAAGGATTTCTGTGTGAAATTGCCATTGTAGTTAACAAATTAATAATATCAACTATATACAAATATATTTCTGATGTCTTAAATACAGCTAATGTACTACTCATCTATAACTAAAGAATGGTATATAAAAACTAAGACTGCCCTCTTAGTGTTTGAATTCTGTCTGTCACACTTTACACCATGGTTGCACTGATCAAGTCAGAATGTTCTTCCCAGTAGCAGTAATTTACTGTAATACTGTATTTTAAATGGCAGGAAAAGAGTATAGAATTTTCAAGTGGCTGGAAAATTCCTAACTGTATGTTAAAAATGACTCAGGAGAGTTAAAAAAAAAAATACTGACAAGATGAGAGAGAAAAAAAGAAAAACTTAGCTTGGGTAGCATAATATGGAAGACAGAACAATAAATAAACAGGAAGTCCACTGAACTACAGAGTTTTGAAGTATGACGGACTTACATAAAGTCCCAAGAAGACTGTTGATTTGTTTGCTAAGAGAAACGCAAGTAAATGATGCCAGAAATTTTATGGGTAGAAAATTAAATACCCGCTTCTTATAACTCAGCCTCTTAACAGAGAAACTACTTCTATTTTCTACTAAATCCTGATTTTCTGTATCTTCCGTATTGTTCTTAGTTATTCTGACACGGTCATTTCCCCTGTGTCGCCTAGGACAACTTTCTTTAACGCTAGCTCCTTTCCCTTCCTCCAATTTCCCCCATAAAAACCATGCTACGGGAAAGTGTGGAGGCAAGGAGTGTGTGTGTGGGAGGGTAGGTTGGTGGAACAAGTAGCAAAAATCAGAAACGTAAGGTTTTTAGATGTTTGTAACATAACGACAGATGCTGAGGTAGAGTCTATCTTTAGGTTTGCCAAAGGTTCCATTTTGTGTGTCTGTTTTTTGATTCTCTCTAATTGCTGTTCAGCTTTGTATGTGGCTTTGCTAATGTGTCTTCCGTAGCCACATTGTCATTTCTTTAATTAACCTTGATATCCTAGTACCCAGATAGCAGAGTTCATCAAGCAGGCACTCGGAACTTTTAAGATTCATGCTGTTGTACTTTGATTTTTAATAGTTATTGTACAAAGTATATTTTTAAAATGCATTTTATTCTGCGAGACTTAAGGTGGATGGGGAGAGAGCTTGTTTTCTTTTTTTCTTGTTTTGTTTTTTGTTTTACATTTAGCCTCCAGCCTCCTTGTAATTTGGTTGTTTTTCTCCCAGTTGCTACTCTAGAAAGCACATGGTCTTTCTCTAAAACCATGCTTTATGACATTGCTATTTGCAGAAATTTAACTGGCAGCCCACCCCAGGAAGATAAAATCCTGTTTCATCCAAGTTTGGTTCCCTCCTACACCCACACCTGAAACTATATTTCTGCCAGAGCCTACATTCTGCTAAGGAAGAAACGAATCTTTTATAATACTTCAACATACGTGAATTTTATTTTATTTTTAATTAAAAAATTGCATTTCTCATCCAAAAATGCTAGATGACATTTAAAGCTAGAAAAGTGTTTCCAAATAACTCACCTTTATAATTAACTCTTATCAGGACTAGACAGTTATTTCACTGTACCGGGGCAAGCACATGGCTGGGATGAGGCTGGGCAGTGAAAGGCCTCCATGATGATCGCCACTCAAGCTCCTGGCAACATGCGCATTATCCCACAGGATTTGCTCAGGGCTCAAAGTTTGGAAGAGAGTTACTGGTACATAATTGGAATGAGACCAACTTTTATTTTCAGTTAATAAGATGCTCAAAGATAAATGAAACTTCCTAGTTTTAAGGGAGAAAAAAAAAAAAAAAAAAAAAGACTCTTGGGAAGCATCTCTTAAGTTTTCCTGAAAACATTTTAGACATACATTTGCTACCTCTAAAAAACAACCTGAATGAATTAGATCTAGATGATAATGGAAAATATTCGAGGTTTAACACTGAAAGGATAATGACCTTGCAAAAGTGTGTTTAGCAATTATATTCAATGTGAAATTCTTAAGAAAATCGCTCAAGATAATGAATAACATTACAATGCAATTTCACTCATCTGTCCTCAGTTAAAACACTTTGACAAATCAATTCATTAATAAGTAAATCTAATATCCCTGTACTGTCCTACCTTAAATATACTCATTATGTATAATGCATGACAAAATGTTGCTATGGACTAATATATATGTATGTATCTTTATGTATGTAAGTGTGTATCCACATACATGTGCATATATTTTAGGGAGTCTAATCCTTCAAAGAGGTTTGCAGATTATAATAGAGTTCTTGGAGCAACAATTATATTTCATTTAATACTTTTCTAAGCAAGTAGAATTTTAACATATCAGACTTTTATAAAAGGGAAAGATTTATGTAACTAGCAGATGCTATTAATTGATAATCACCATTTATAGTCTTATACATATTTTAAAGTCATTCCCTATACATATAACATTATGGTACTATATTTAGGGTTTTATTTATAGAATATATTTTAGAAGGAATTAGGTAGTTTTCATTTAAAAAGTTTAATTTTCTTAATTTATCCTAGGCCAATTCTATTAATATGTCATCTTAGAATCATGATATTATTATAATAACAATAGCTTACTTTGATATACATGTGGCTCCCAAACACAGTTAAACATAGGAATTGCTGGGATAATTTTTGAAAAATACGGATACCAGAATACTTACTGTATTACCAAGGAGTGGGACACAGCTGTCTGTATTTTATAGAAACTCCCCACGTGCTCCTGTGCAGAATGGGAGAAAATGCTATCATTGCATAGTTTCTACTAGCCAGAAATAACAGTTAAAGAAAAATACTAATAACTATTATAGGAACAATACCACCAATAAGAACGCCACTAAAATCTACTCTCTTCAATATTTTTTAACCTAAAAAATGACAAGTCGTGTTATATATTCCTGAATCACCTTAATCCCTTAAGAAATAAATATTATTAAATATTTATTTAGGCCTAGAGCAGTGGCTCACACCTGTAATCCCAGTACTTTGGGAGGCAGATGCGGGTGGATAACCTGAAGTGAGGAGTTCAAGATCAACCTGGCCAACATGGTGAAACGCCATCTCTACTGAAAATACAAAAAATTAGCCGGGCAAGGTGGCACGTGCCTGTACTCTCACCTACTCAGGGGACTGAGGCAGGAGAATAGCTTGAACCTGGGAGGTGGAGGTTGCAGTGAGCCAAGATCACGCCATTGCACTCCGTCCTGGGAGACAAGAGCGAAACGCTGTCTCAAAAATAAAAATAAATAAATAAATAAAATAAATATGTATTTGTAAGGATCAAATACTTTTCAATTCAAATGGTTCCCGATGGGGTATTATTTAAGAAAATCAGACTTTTCTCCTAGTTTAGGTAGGAAATCACCATCCAATCAATCATCAAACCTTGCTGCATAAATGCCATTCTCCGACAAGCAGTATTGACAACTGCTGAGCTTTGTTAGAAATGCAGAATTTCAGGCCACCCTGGACCTACTGAATCAAAATCTGTATTCCGCCAAGATTCTCAGGCAATTTGAATGCACAATAAATTTGAGAAGAACTCCCTAGCACTTGTGTGTGCCCACCTCCAAGCTAGATGCTAGAGGGCCCAGAATCAATATAGATGTGCAGAGATTTATCTTTGCCTGGCAGAATCTCGCTATTCGTAATATATACATATATATTTTATATATGTTATATATATTTTAATATATATAACATATAGGCTTTGGAGGCTTCCATTTGAATTTGCATTTGAGCCAAAATCCTAATTCTGGCTACTATTTCTGATCCATAACATGAGATTCTCTGATCAGTTCTGTCTCCAAATATGTAATCTCACTGTAAGTATCAAATAATCGAATGCATCAACCTTCAAAATGTAGCTGGAATCTCACCATTATTTCCAGCCTAGATTACAATAAATCGCTTCCTAACTGGGTCCCTGCTTCTATATTCACTCCTCTTATAGTGTATTTCCCAAAAGTAGTCGAGCTCAGTGACTTTTTAAAAGACTTTAGGCTTATTGTCCCCATTCAAAATTGAACTTACATAGTTATAGTTTATGTACTTTAGGTGTCTGCTCAAATAAACTTTTCTTGATGATTGCATTTAAACTAAACTTCCTGTCTACCCCTCTCTCTCTTCAACTTTACCCTGCATTTTCCTTTATGGTCCTGTGGTCCTCATCACTCTTTGTAAGCAATTGTATCACATTATTAAATAGTTTACTGCCTGTCTTCACTTGGAAATATAAGATCTAGAAAACAGACGCTTTGTCTTCCTTGTCCCCCAGTGACTACAAGAGTACCAGATAAAAACAGGAAGCAAATAAATAACTTACGAGTGAATGTTTAATCAAATTAGTGATCTATGATATTCAGTGTGTGTGTGGTTATATCGTTAAGTCTATTCATTGAGCACCTAATATATGTCACTATGGCAGACTAAAAAATGGCACATAAAATATAGTATATGCTTTTGAGAAATAAATACATAATAGGCATATATTGCACAAAATAAATTCTTTGGGAGTTGAAGGATGATTTCAGTGGCATGAAGTAGAAGAAAGAAGACTTGTTTTGAGAAGTAGGCAATATGGTGATGACATTTTCACAAGGGTAAATAGCAAGATTTAGGGCTGAAATATCTAGAGTATTATGCGTGAAACAGTGAGCATACCTGTGGAATTGACAGTTCATTAGAAAGATATCTAGTGACTAGCTTTTGGTGGCTTTACCTCCAAAACTAAGGAGTTTGTACTGTATTCTGTACACAGTATTTTCAAGAAGATAGTTATGTGTTCACAACAGTGGTTTGGGGGATTCATGTAAAGGCAACATGCAGGATGGACTGGATTAAGAGACTACAAAGACAGACAACTGGTTAGGAGATTCCTTATCAGAAGTGGGAAGAGTAGCTTGGGTGAAAGTGTGGTAGTAGGAATTTAAAGTATTAAGTGAATTAATAACATTAAGTTTCAGAAAAGCACATAGCAATTACTTGTATAGGGTTTTCGTTTTGTTTTGTTTTGTTTTTTGCTATCAACACCTTCCTCACTATTATGGCACATAAAACTGCCATAAAAGTTCCCCCCCGCCTTTTTTTTTCCTTTGATAGAGTCTCTGTCACCCAGGCTGGAGTGTAATGGCACGGTCTCAGCTCAATGCAACCTCCGCCTCCTGGGTTCAAGCAATTATCTTGCCTTAGCCTCCCGCGTGGCTAGGACTTACCGGCACGTGGTACCACACCCGGCTAATATTTTGTTTTATTTTATAGAGACAGGATTTCACCATGTTAGCCAGGATGGTCTTGATCTCCTGACCTTGTGATCTGCCCACCTCGGTCTCCCAAAGAGTTGGGTTTACATGCATGAGCCACCATGCCCAGCCCATAAAACTTTCACACAGTCAGAATGATGAGGGTACTAATATAATCTGTGTGGATAACAATCCTTCCAGTGATTATGGATATTATCATTTCCTGTTGATTTAAGGCTCAAATGATTTAGCATAGTAGTCTTGGCAAATATGAATCCAAAAATAGGAGTTTATTATCTTCTCAGAAAAAGCCATCACTTCACTTCCAGATAAGGGGCTTTTTTTTTTTTTTTTTTCAAACAGTCAATACAAGAGACAAGAATCTTTTCCTATATTCAAAAGCGACTTTCGTTTATTGGATGGTAAACTGCTTACAGACACAAGTCTTTTAATCTTCATTGCCTCCCATTTCTGAGCAACAGTTTTCTTAACCCACCATGAGAATTTTAAAATCTACCTGGTAGGATCATGATGAGGGTTAAATGATATAATCTAAGTTAAGTCTCAGTCTCTATGCCTGAGTAGAAAGTCAATAAATATTTGTTGCCTTCTCTTTCCCCCAGCACCTAGAAAACTATCTTGACAACATTAATGCTCAATAACTGCTTGCCAAATAAATGAATGTTGTTGAATTTGCACTAACTAAATAATGACTTTTTAAACCATTGACCAATAAGCATTCAAATGATCAGGTTCATGAAAATATCTTACAGCGATGAACCTCAACTGTAGACCTGAAATTTTTTCTTAATCTCTTCTAGCCCACAAATTTCTCTTCCTATGGGTTTGTGTAGTTACCTACTTTTCCCCATAATATTCATTTTAACCATCTGTCTCTTACCTCCTAGACCACAATTTGTTGATTACTTGCCAGATATATATTTTCAATGCTCTTAGATTGATAGCTCCATTTCCTTTTTTATCCCTTCGACTCCCCTCTTGTGCATGGCAAAAGATTTTCTTTATTGGACCCCCCCCTTTTTTTTTTTTTTTTTTTGATATAGGGTCTCATTCTGTCGCCCAGGCTGGAGTGCAGTGGTATAATCTCGGGTCACTGCAGCCTCAGCCTCGCAGGTTCATGCAATTCTCCCACCTCATCCTCCCGAGTAGCTGGGATTATAGGCCAGTAGCCTGGCCGAATTTTGTATTTTTAATAGAGACGAGGTTTCACCATGTTGGCCAGGCTGGTCTCGAACTCCTGACCTCAGGTGATTCACCCATTTCGGCTTACCAAAGTGCTGGGATTACAGGCATAAGCCACCGTATCCGGCCAGGTCCCACTTTTATTAAATGCTGTTAATTTCTATTTTCAATAACATAATATGTTCCTGTATTCTGTGGTCCCCAACCCCTGTATTCTCTCTTCTATTTATTCTTCTTTCCTACTTATTTTATGGCACTCTTTTCTGATCTGCACTATAAAAATATTTTTATCTCTTTGCCCATTTTGTCTGTTGCCCAAGGTACTATCTTCCTAATTGGATTAGAAAACTCATCTTTATAGGGCCTTTTATGTGTTCTGTGCACTTATGGTTTTCTGTAAACAAAAATAATAAATAACAGGTGGAGAGCTAAATATATAACTCACTAGGAATGGAGCATTTCAAAGAAGAGGAAAAGGATATGTCAGAAACACTCTATGTAGAGTACACCAAGTTCGGTAAAAATGTAAATGGTCTTCAACTGTTATATTTAATAGACTAAATCATGCTGGTTTTTTTTTTTATTTTTTTTATTTTTTTGTTTTGTTTTTTGAGACGGAGTCTCGCTCTGTCACCCAGGCTGGAGTGCAGTGGCCGGATCTTGGCTCACTGCAAGCTCCGCCTCCTGGGTTAACGCCATTCTCCTGCCTCAGCCTCCGCAGTAGCTGGGACTACAGGCGCCCGCCACCTCGCCCGGCTAGATTTTGTATCTTTTTTAGTAGAGATGGGGTTTCACCGTGTTAGCCAGGATGGTCTCGATCTCCTGACCTCGTGATCCGCCCGTGTCGGCCTCCCAAAGTGCTGGGATTACAGGCTTGAGCCACCGCGCCCGGCCCATGCTGTTTATTAATCATAAAAAGTAAACATTTCTACTTATCTACATTTTTTTTCAGAAAGGTATTGTAATAAATATTATAAATGCATGTGTGTGTGTGTGTGTGTGTGTGTGTGTGTGTGTTAGCACCAAACATGAAACCTTTCCTCTGTCCTCATCTCTACCCAGTTCTTGGTGGGTAGAGAGACAGACGGACTCAATGAAAGATAACTAAAACTATGTGGAAGTTGCTAATATAAAATACATGACCTGATTAGGATTCTTTAGCTGCACCAATTCTCTCTTCCCGTATTTTAAGTCCTAACAGACAAAGGAGGGGCCAGGACAGTGGTGGGCTGGAGCTGGCTGCAGAGCTGACTGTGCACATCTCTTCTGAACCCCACATTCCGTGACATAATGTCAGCTAGAAACTGGCTACAGTGGGAATATTCACAGTAGGGAAATCGATGGATGCCACAAATCAGGACTTCCCCCACTCCCCCGAGAGATCCTATGATAAACATTTATTTGCACAGCATTCACCCAGGGCCAGAAATCTGGGGCAAACATATGCTGGAAGTCACTTGACTAATTGAGAGAAAGCAATAAGAAGACCCTAGAATCTAACTGGGCTAAAGCAAAGGGGGAATTCAGGGATGAATCAACAAGATGCTACTCTGGGAGAAAAGATCATAGCAAAGAGTTAAAAATGAGACTAGGCAGGGAAGCTTGGGGAAATTCTCCCAGCAGAAATAGGGTAACTGCATGTTCTTTTGTGTTGGATAGTTGCATCCCCTGGTGGGTTGGAGAGGGAGGTGAATGGATTGGGTTTTTAAAGTCCTAAGGTGAACCGGATGAGATTTTAAATAAAAGTGACTTTTAAGAGTCTGCAGCAATGTGACTCTTTAAGCTCTGCAGAAATGTGACTCTATCAGGCAACAACATATGTACCTGGTGAGACTAGATTGTTGTACTTAGGTACAGCTGTTCATAGCTGTAACACCACCTTACAGCACCAGGCTTTTGCCCGGGGTCTAACAGCCTCTACTTCCTGTGGGGGGATTCATAACCCTGGACAGTCATGGAACTGTCCAGGAACTGTTTCCATTTTCATTGCAAATGGAATAGTGTTGCTTGCTCACAACATTAAACCTTCACCTTAGCCATTCTCCCAGTTACCAAGACAAACATTTTACTCATGAATTCCTCCTCCTTCTCTAATCCATGGTAACCCCTGGATACCTGGGTTTCTACCCTGGCTCTCAGGGCCCACTATCATTTTCCTGGTATCCTGAGCATTTTTCACAGGGGAAGAACACAGTTTCAGAACGAAGATGGTGTGAATATAGAAAAGAGGAAAAAGGCCTCAGAACTAGAACAGCAACACTCAAGTGTATACAAAACATATAAACACATGGTAACTGCCACAGTCCAATGTTAGATCACGGAAAGTATAGGACCTTTTATATGGCAAGTGACAAAATCTCAACCCAAACTTGTGGAAGCAAAAAAAGGAATAAACTGACTTAAGTCCCTTTGCTCTCCTCTTGTCCACCGGCTTTGTTTATAAACAGTTTTGCTCTCATAGTCGGTTCACACAGACGTGCTCCTCCTCAGCACTCAGGCAATCGGCTAACAGGAGAGACTGCTTACTTCCGGTAACTTCCAGGGGAAAATCCTAAGGGGACTGCTCACTGTCCTCGTTGTGGTCACCTGCCCTTCCCTGAACCAATAACTATGAGCGGATAAATAAAGTTTCCTTCTGGCCTGAGGTCCTCTGCCAGACATGGAGAAGGGCCTGAGCCCCATAAAGTGAGAGTACTTCCTCAAAGGAAGGAGTGCAAGGTAGCTAGAGAGACATCTATTACAATACTTTAGTTTTTGTTTTGTTTTTGAGACAGGGTCTTGCTCTGTCACCCACTTAAGGGTGTAATGTCACTGTCACAGCTCTCTGCAGCCTCTATCTTCTGGGCTGAAGCCAACCTCCCACCTCAGCCTCAGGAGTAGCTGGGACCACCGGTATACACCCTGCTACATTTTTGGAGAGACAGGCCTCTATGTTGCCCATGCTGGTCTTGAAGCTTTGGCCTCAAGCAATCCTCCTGCCTTGGCCACAGTTGTCTTCCTAATGGAGTTGTAGGAGACTTACTGATATCCTCCGTAAGTAGACAGAAGCTCTGATAATAATCACTCTCTCTAGAGGATTCCTTCTTTTCTTGCTAACTTTCATTTTTTCCCAGATTCTATACCTTTTAAAATCTTTCTCCTGCACATGTCCAGTGTTCTTTATTTCTACTGTTTTTGGTCCAGTTCCATGGATCCCTCTGTGCCACGCTCACCTCCAGATCTGTACCAGGGTTGAGCACTCTCAGTGGCTGGGCTCCTAAGCAGTTTGTTTCTGTCAGGCTGACTGATGGCACTTAGGAGATACCACGTTGATTTGCCAAGAAAATCCATGATCTAAGTAGAAGGGGCTTCTTTCTTAGCATAGAGAAGCTAATACATTTACTATTTAAGGTGTTACTTTTATTCATAATTAAAAAGTTTAATCAGAGAATGGTTTATCTCAGTAACTCTCTATAGCCCACCCTAAGTAGCTTGTGAAATGAATGTCACAGAAATAATAGAACAAGGATAGTTAATCTAAAATGCCATGATGGACTTCTACTAAATGTAGAAATATGATAATATAATAACAAAAGGTAACCATAAAATTAAACATTTTCATTTAGTTAGAATTTTGAGGCTTAAATAAGTTTTGCAATTTTCCATTTTAAACTGTAAAGTTGCCTGATGGAAAAAACCAAAGGTCAGTATTACCATGGATAGAATGACCTCAGGATCTAGCCTAATTATTGCTGTCACTGAATTGTTTGTTTACTTCCCATCTGAGTTGCATGATGCTTAGGTATAGTACTGGATTAGAGAAGGAGGAGGAATTCATGAGTAAAATGTTTGTCTTGGTAACTGGGAGAATGGCTAAGGTGAAGGTTTAATGTTGTGAGCAAGCAACACTATTCCATTTGCAATGAAAATAACTTAATTCCTTATCTTTTAATGTTTGCACTTTTAATTATCAACCAACTGGTTGTCTATCTTAGACTAATGAAAATTAGGTGACTTTGGAAATAATGTCTGGTGCTGAATAGTTAAAAACTTGTATCCGTCTGTCCCTCCCCTGACCAAACCTTCCAGTTTGCGTAGGACTCTCTTCAGTTGATGCATGCTTTTCAGTGTACTTTTTACTTTGTGCTCCTTGCATGCTATAAATTGTTTTTATTTAGAAAATGTAGATAAGCTATGTTTATGTTGTGTGTGAGAATGTTTCGTAGATTCAGAAGGAACATGTACAGGTTTGTTACTTGGGTCTATTATGTAATGCTGGGATTTGGGCTTCTAGTGAACCCATCTCACAACTAGTGAACATGCTTTTTGTTTTGAAACAGTGGATTGCTCTCCAAAATCAGTGCAAATGGATAATGAATGAGGTCATAAAAATAGCTTTCTTCAGGAATCTTTAGGATTTGATGAAGCTGGATATATGCATTGTCCAAAGATGGCTTCAGTCTATGAATGTGGGAATTGACTTGGACTTGATGATCACCTTTACTTAGCACACAAAACTACAAACACCTTGGACAGGAATGAAACATCTGCAAGTGTGAGGAAATTTATTTCAACATTGAAAAATCAGTTTTACCTCAAATGATTCAGTGCCCCTTTCTGTTTTATTATATTTTCTAATTTAAAAAAATCTAAATAGGCAGACAACGGACCATGTATCAGTGAATTTCAAACATTAGGATTTCGTTAAAATGCTTTATAATTAGCTTTGGAAAAACTATCTGAAGAGAAGTAAGCATGTCGAGGCCATGTGCTATCCCATCTCATGGACCTGGGATTCAAATGTCATCTCTACTACTTCTTAGTTGTAGTTCAGTCTATGGTATTTTGGTTTAAAATTGCATTATAAATGCACCCGCATACATACATAGGAACATACCCACACATAAAACTACAAGGAGAACAAAGCTTCGTATGCAATCATTTCTTTTCTTAGTTATAACATCCACTAAGGTTAATATTTACCTGTTTTACATTTTGCTTTTCTAACATTTTCTTCCTGTTCCTTAGACTTATAGCATATTCTGTGTGGACTGGAAAAATAGTCGATGGTTTCTTTTGGTGTTTGTATACTTAATTCCTGAGGTGAATTACCTGCTAAAAAATGACTCGCATTTCTCTTTGATGAGCTGCCACCAACATAGAAAGTTGGACATTTTTCCATGGAAGAAATACTTATTAGGTTGTAACCTAATATTTATTTGTATTTTAGTGAGGAAAACTGTGTTTTAGTGAGGAAATGCAGGGAGAGTAGAACTGATTTGTTCAAGTTTAAGCATTCACTAATACTTTCATTTCTGTATTTGAATGTACAGGGTTAGCTCAGAAAAATCTGTACATTGGTTTTCAAGCCATAATCTTATGTTCAGATTTTGTATGCTGGTCCGTTGTGTAAATATGAATTTTTAAGCAATTTAGCATTTCATCAAAGTAACAGGGCACTTGATTTTCATTCATCCATATGAAAACAATTAGGAAAAAATGCCACTTATCTTAAAGAGTATTTGTCAGATTTTCTTCATCAAACTTGGTAAATACAGATCTCTTGACATTTTGATGAATTTTCATCACTCTGTGGTAAACCTAAGTGACTAGGCTGTGGCCCGTGAACAGCTTTTGTTTCTATGTGACATTAAAATGTATTTTTTAAAAAACATGATTATAATGAATATTCAAAATTAGATTCATTCTCCAGCATGTGCACAATAGGTCAGAAGTCATGGCTGGAGAAGAACACTTACTAGTCAATCTCAAGGTTTTATTGTTTCTTATGAATCACATTTTTTTCAGAGATACAACTATCAAAGGGGAAAGCCTGCTAAACATATACCAGTTTCAGTTTACCTAGACAACTCTGAAAATTCATTTCATATGTAGTTAACTTAAAAGTTACTGTATTTCCCTAGCTGTGTATTGTCTTGACTCAAAATTTCTTGGACTGTATGTTCAAGACAGCTTGAAACAGACATTATAAATGAAGAATAATCAGTTACCATAGTTGAGAGCATTTCTTCAAATACTCTTCAATTTCTGGTTCCAGCAAAATTTTATTTACTCAAATATAAATCCTCTTTTTTAATACTCTAGAGCCTCCTCCTCAACAAAACACCTCATTTTAGTACAATTGTTTTTATATCCTGTCACAGGATGATGATGATAAATGGAAAATGATTAAGTATATTGTTTGTCAGATTTCTTCTTTCACAATTCAATAAATATTCCCAGAGTCCTCCCTAGTCACCTTCCTTACAATGATTATCAAATGGAAAATATTTGAAATCTGAGGACAAAACCTAGTTTTTATTTTGGTTGTTCTCCTTTTCCAAAAAGTACAAAACATAAATTAAAACTTTTGGACACTTACAAACCAAGTTAATCACTTGGAGACATTAAGTCCTTTATTTGGGGACCTTGAGCTGTTGTATGCTTCAGAAAAGAAATCACACTAAGCCTCTGTTTCCATGGAATGTACATTTGTAATGAACAGTGCTTTTATGTTGGTTATACTTGTATTATTTAAATACTTGATTTCCATCTATAATGCAGTTATTCAATGAAAGTTTATTACATCTACTATTTATTACATGCCATAAATAATCACCAGGAAGAACGATGACAAGTAAAAAAGGAAACAAAAGTAAATCCTTTCCCTAAATATTACCCACGCTGATCTTCATGGTCCCTGAAAATTCTACACTGTTGTGCACTTTGTGGTGTTAAAATCTCAGTTGAAAGGCTGATTTTATTATTTGCTCTATTTGTCTATTTCTAAACTTCCTTGTTTCAGATTGATCCTAAAATTGCTTACATGTTAATTATATCACATACAATAAGGCAATAGATTACAGATACTTAACCAAACAGAAAAACATCACTGAGGAACTTTATGCTATGAGTGACCTATATTTTTATGGTACTTTATTATTTTCAGAGCTCTTTTCTCATTTAATATGTTATATATTCTTTCCAGTGATCCTGTGAGTAAGCAACTCAGACATTTGATTTACTATTATCTGAGCAACACTTATGAAGTAGGTGCTTTTACTCCTTTTATTCTAAGTGACAAAATGGAAGTTCAGAGAGTTCAATTAACTTACCAAAAGTCACACTGCTACTTACTAACAGAGCTGGAATTCAAACTCATGTCCGCCTGGCTCTACACAGCACTATTGAGAAAAAATGATAAATGGCTTTATCAACTAAAGTCCCTGTTCATTCACCCAGTCTTTTGTATCTTTTGGGAACCAGCCTAAATCTCTTCTATAATAGTGACTTCTGAAACAATTAACTCATTTCAAGTGACCAATTTTCTGAGTTACTGTACATGCCACTCATTTTGATATTTAATCACACACTGTTTTCCAATGTTATTTCTGAGTGTATGCATTCCTGACTTTTCTACACTGTGATATTTAAATGAAAGCAACACCCCTGCATGCTAAAAGCTCTCAATAAACTAGGTATTGATGGATCGTATCTCAAAATAATAAGAACTATTTATGACAAGCCCACAGCCAATATCATACTGAATGGGCAAAAGTTGGAACCATTCCCTTTGAAAACTGGCACAAGACAAGGACACTCTCTCTCACCACTCCTATTCAATATAATGTTGGAAGTTCTGTCCAGGGCAATCAGGCAAGAGAAAGAAAGAAAGTGAATTCAAATAGGAAGAAAAGAGGTCAAATTGTCTCTGTTTGCGGATGACATGATTGTATATTTAGAAAACCCCATTGTCTCAGCCCAAAATCTCCTTAAGCTGATAAGAAACTTCAGCAAAGTCTCAGGATACAAAATCAATGTGCAAAGATCACAAGAATTCTTATGCACCAATAATAGAGAGCTAAATCATGAGTGAACTCCCACTCACAATTGCTACAAGAGAATACAATACCTAGGAATACAACTTACAATGGATATGAAGGAGCTCTTCAAGGAGAACTATAAATCACTGCTCAGGAAAATAAGAGAGGACACAAACAAATGGAAAAACATTCCATGCTCATGGACAGGAAGAATCAGTATCGTGAAAATGGCCATACTGCCCAAAGTAATTTATAGATTCAATGCTATTCCCATCAAGCTACCACTGACTTTCATCACAGAATTAGAAAAAACTACTTTAAATTTCATATGGAACCAAAAAAGAGTCCATATAGCCAAGACAATCCTAAGTAAAAAGAATAAAGCTGGAGACATCACACTACCTGACTTCAAACTATACTACAAGGATACAGTAAACAAAACAGCATGGTGCTGGTACCAAAACCGATATATAGACCAATAGAACACAGCAGAGCCCTCAGAAATGATGCCACACATCTACGACCATCTGATCTTTGACAAACCTGACAAAAACAAGCAATGGGAAAAGGATTCCCTGTTTAATAAATCGTGCTGGGAAAACTGGCTAACCATATGCAGAAAGCTGAAACTGGATCCCTTCCCTACACCTTATACAAAAATTACTCAAGATGTATTAAAGACTTAACGTAAGACCTAAAACCATAAAAACCCTAGAAGAAAACCTAGGCAATGCCATTCAGTACATAGGCATGGGCAAAGACTTCATGACTAAAACACCAAGAGCAATGGCAACAAAAGCCAAAACAGACAAATTGGATTGAATTAAACTAAAGAACTTCTGCACAGCAAAAGAAACTATCATCAGAGTGAACAGGCAAAGTACAGAATGGGAGACAAGTTTTGCAATCTATCCATCTGACAAAGGGCTAATATCCAGAATCTACAAAGAACTTAAACAAATTTACAAGAAATACAAAAAGCATCAAAAAGTGAGCAAAGGATGTGAACAGACACTTCTCAAAAGAAGACATTTATGTGGCCAAGAAACATATGAAAAACTCATAATCACTGGTCATTAGAAAAATGCAAATCAAAACCACAATGAGTTAAAAACTCATGCCAGTTAGAATGCAATCATTAAGTCAGGAGACAGCAGATGTTGGAGAGGATGTGGAGAAATAGGAACACTTTTACACTATTGGTGGGAGTGTAAATTAGTTCAACCATTGTGCAAGACAGTGGCAATTCCTCAAGGATGTAGAACCAGAAATATCATTTGACCTAGCAATCCCATTACTGGGTATATACCCAATTAATTATAAATCATTCTATACAGACACATGCCCACGTATGTTTATTGCAGCACTGTTCACGATAGCAAAAACTTGGAACCAACCCAAATGTCCATTAACAATAGACTGGATAAAGAAAATGTGGCACATATACACCATGGAATACTATGCAGCCATAAAAAGGATGAGTCCTTTTGCAAAGGTCCTTTGCAGAGGTCCTGCAAAGAGTCCTTTGCAGTGACATGGATGCAGCTGGAAACCATCATTCTCAGCAAACTAACTCAGGAACAGAGAACCAAACACCGCATGTTCTCACTCATAAGTGAAACTTGAACAATGAGAACATATGGACGCAGAGAGGGGAACATCACACACCAGGGCCTGTCAGCTGGGGCGGGGCGGGGGGGTAGGGGAGGGATAGCATTAGGAGAAATACCTAATGTATGTGATGAGTTGATGGGTGCAGCAAACCACCATGGCACGTGTATAGCTATGTAACAAACCTGCACCTTCTGCACATGTATCCCAGAATTTAAAGTATAATAAAAAATAATGGGATAAATTAAAAACTACTATTTCATAGCACAACCAGCTGACTACAGTCAACAATAATTTATTATACATTTAAAAATAGTATAATTGGAATATTTGTAACACAAAGAAATGATAAATGCTTGAGGTGAAGGACACTCCGTTTACCCTGATGTGATTATTATGCATCGCATGCCTGTATCAAAGTATCTCATGTATCCCATAAATATACACACCTACTACGGTACCCATAAAAATTAAGTTTTTAAAAAAGTGACAAAATGAAAGCAACTGGTACATTTATATTCTCTAAGGTTCCCCTTGATTTCTGAATGATACAACCTTGCCCTCACAAATGTTAAAGCAGTAACTTTACTATGCTCAAGTAAGGTGTGCTAGGTTAATTCTAAGAGTGCCTCCGTGACCTCTGTCCCCTGGTCTTATGTCTGGGACTAGGTTGTGTCATATGGCAAAGATGATGGATTTGGTTACATTTTATGACAATGGTGAATGAATTTTGAAAATGCAATTAAGGTCCCAAAGCAATTAAATTTACTCAAAAAGGAGATGATCCTGGGTGGGCCTCATTTAATCATGTAAGTTCTTTGAAAGAGAGTCTAGATGTGAGAGACAGTCTTCTACTGGCTTCGAATCAGAAAACAGCCATATTATGTTCTGAGTATGGAGAAGGGGTAGCCTCTGGGAGGTGAGGGCCTTAGCCTTACAACCACAGGAGGTGAATTCTGCCAACAAGCATATGAGCTTGAAAGAGGGCCGCAAAGCCTCAGAAGGCACAGTAACCCCATCTGACGCCTTGCTTACAACCTGTAATATCTCAAAGACAGGACCCAGCCCATCTGTGCACAGACTTCTAACCCATGGAAACTATGAAATAAGAAATACTGTGTTTTGAGCTGTTAAATTGGTGGCAATTTGTTACACAGCCATGGACAACTAGTACGTAAAGTTATATCTAATGCACTATAAAACTTGTCAATTTATATAGAAATTATATACATATACACATATAATGTATACATATTCACACATACACACCCCCCTCCCTAGTTCAGCAGCAGCATCACTAACTTAGAGTTTTAATTGCAAAACTTTCACTGAAGTTGTGGAGCTACTCTACAAAAGTTATGAAAGAACATATTTTTAAGANAAAGGCCTCATTATTAATAATTTATAATTTCAGGGGGAAAAATTGGCATTAACTTAGAAGTTTAGTGTTTGTTTGTCAAAAGCAAGACAGAAGAGTTTGAGTGAAAATTGGCCTACAGAATCTGTAAAATATAAATAATATGATGTAATGTTAATATTTCAACATTCTGCCTAAAAAATTTTTAGATATAACTTTCAACTGTCCTACGATTTTCCCATCAAATTTTAATATGCAAAACAAACTTGCATAATAGAAACAAAATTCTCAAGTGGCATTGTATAAGACATACATAAAATACCCATAGTAATTTGTGTGTTAAATTTATAAGATTTCATAAGTAGCCATGTATGATTCCTAAGTCCCTGCCACTTTACAGATGAATAAAATCTATATTTTTCAGGCTCTTTAGGACATTGTATAAAGGCAAAGAAACCTAGTGAATCATGCTTTCAGAGTTTTGAAGTAGCACATACACAATATTGCTACATGGTTTATGCAATTTCAACATATTACCCAAATGGAATTATGATTTCTTTCTAATTCAGTTTGTCCTTAAGGTTTCGTTTCTCCATCAGTGATATATTGGAAAACTCTTCTAGGCAATAAATACACACAGGATGAGTTGTAATTTTCCATTTCTAAAGTAATATGTTTGGTAAATGTCAGTGTCCCTAGATCAATTTGGATGTCCATAGGGAAAGTATTTATTTGCACATTAAACATAAATAACCTACATTGTATGCATACTGTTTAGATTTCCTTATGAGGATGTTCAAGTAAATATTACTAAACTGTTGTCACCTTCTCTCTAAAGATTATCATTTATTTGGTTTGAGTTGTAAACTGATGGTCCTCGTTGTGCCCTTCATTAAATAGGGAATTTTGAGTTGATTGTATATCATTTATTTCAGCTTCAAAAGGACAGAAATCATACCTGCAGCAAGAGGTTGCTAGGAAGATCAGATGTGGATGAAGGAGTTTCCCAACTATGAGCCCATACATAAACCAGAGTTGTCTTTTACTTTATTATAATACATAACAACCAAACATATATTTTCCCCCTGGGAACTACGTTTTAGCAATATATTTTTCATTATTTTCTATTCTTGTGGACATTATACACTGGCTGCCTTTAGGATCCCTTTTGTGAAGCTTTCCTTGCTCCCATCACTCTTCTTCCCACCCTAATCTTTTTATAAAAAAGCATGCCATCTTTAGGTCAGTAGTGTACCATAGATGTATATAACTTTATGCTGGTACTTAACTATACATATATGTTTATTTCTGTCTCCTTTACTATCCACTTTTCAGAGCAGGAACAGTGTCTGGTACATGATTTGTTTTGTTAAAACCCAGCAGAGCACATAATGTGTAACTATCATTCAATGAAGTGGTTTTGATGTTATCCTTTGATAAAGAAATCTATGAATGCATGAGTGGATAATGAAAATTTTAGCAGTCAGATCTAAGCAAGGATTATATAGACACACATGCTTTCATATATCTCTTTCTGTAAGAAATATTGTTGATATTAAAATAACAAAGTGCTCTTAAGAGGTACATGAGAAAAAAATTGAAACACGTAGCTACTTTAGAAAGGCTAAGATTTTCTTCTGAGGTAAAAAGAGAGACGGCTGGATATTTTAGCAGTAGAGGTTGGGTTAATATCATTTCTTAAGTCTGACCTCAGGTTTAACTTGTGAGTCTAATGTTAATCGTTATTACATCTTGTAAGACATAAGCTTCACACCTCATAAATTCAGTCAGCTTGTTTCCACTATCCAGAGCCATGTTAAAGAACAGTTTTACAAAGCATACATTTCTAGAGTCCTTTCTGCACCCTTTTTCAAATAGTTTCTTGTCATTCTGGCTACCTTTCATGAGGTGTACCTGCCACAAAACACTAAAAAATAATAATGTAGATGGTTGAGTCAATAAGTGGTCCGTCTCTCTTTCGGTCAACTAGTACATAAATAAAATTGCACCCTTCCTTTCACCCATTTGTACAATAATTAGATCATAGTATCAATTCAAACAAAGAAATTGATGTCCTAAGAACTGGTTATACAAATACATTATTTCTTCTCGTTGAAATGAGTAGAAGGAAAGAGAACTAATAATAAAATATGACATTATTGCCTACCCACTAAATGCAGCCTGGAATTTTACAAAAGAGTCTTCCTGTGGTGGTCTCGATGGTGAGATATAACTGCCTTTCATAATACTAGAAGGACAGACATCCTCATATTTTAAAAATATGCTTGATAAGATCTTCATTTGTTGTATTTTTCAGTTGAGATCTTTTATGCTTTATATTGTATCTAATAGGCCTATTCACAAATGAAGAGTATATGAGGGAAAAGATGAATATCACTTCATAACAAGACATTGAAATAAACTCTCCTAAATTATGAAAGTTTCCCAATGCATATGGCCTTTTTCTTCACAGCTTTTCTATTCAAATATCAGAGTGCTTCAAGTGGCTTTGATGACATACTTATGAATTCATGAAAGTATTTTTCATAATCTGCTCACCTTTGGTACTTAGAGGTTATGCAGATTGCTTTTATTTGCTTGGCTGGAAAAGAAGAGCTCTGAGTGGGATGCAGATACATAACACTTCAAAACAGTTTCTTACATTGTCTTAGCTACTTTTCAGAAACTTGCTGGAACTCTCTACCCAAACTTCAGGCAATGATAAGAATAAGTGTCAAATATTATTAGTTCTGGAGTATAACTACTAATTTTTGTTTCGACTGCATAGTACATATAAAAACCTTGGAACATTTCCAGTTATCTTCACTATCATTTAGTTCTTAAAACCCAGAACAGACATTTAAAATGGAAAAAAAAAAAAAAAAAAAAAAAAGCCACCATTATATTGAGGCTGCAGATGCAAGTTGGCATCATCAGAAGATGAATACTTGTAGCCTTCACTGGCAACCTGACCAGATATATTCTGTATAATTAAATAACGGAGCAGTTTAAAAAATAAAATTACAACATCTTGGGCAATCCTTTGTGAATAATGGAGTAAGCAGAAGAGAGAGAAAAATTCCAAATGTGATTAGCAGTTGCTCTTCATGAGAAATTTTCTCCACCTCTAATCTGACTTTTGTGAAAGGCTTTAATGAATACTTTCCTCAGTTATACTGTTTGTTGTTTTAAATATCACTGTGGACTCTTCACAGTGTTATTACCATATGAAGACGACACGTCGGCGAACTTTATCAAATACCATGCAGCTCTTGGCATGCCATGTCTATGTAACTCATTCGAGCCCTTCTTGTCCGAGCTTCAGTACTCTTTTGCATAAATGTTAAGGTTACCGTAATTCCAAAAAGAAACGAATTTTCAGAGACCTGCTTTATGAAGAAAACGGCTTTGGAGAAAGCAGGAAATATTAGTACATCAAACAAAGTGAAAGACAAAGTAGTTTAACTTGTTGGTTTGTTTGCTGAAACTCAAAAGTAAATATACTGTAGCTCAAAGTGTTCCATTTTTATCCGCCTGCTGCAGTAATGGCTGTGTTACTTCGGGGCTTCTACTTCAATAATTGATCAGGGTTTGTATAGCACCGGCTAAGAGCAAAAATAAGAGTGTTGCTTTGAACAAACTGCTGCAATGTTATAGCATTAGGCACAGAAACAAGATTCGGGAAATATAGATATAGAAGAAACAGGAAAAAGATGGATACATTGGGTGGTAAATACTGCTTCAGGCTAGAAAGTAATGAGAATTTTTCCGTAGAGAGTTTTGACCTGCTATTCAAAATTGTTTCTTGTCTTAATAAATCCTAAAAGTGTAATTTACTTGCAAGAGGGAAAGAACAAAGGCACCAAAATTCTTTTGATAACAACACTTGTTAAGGTTGATAAGTTGGGTTTCAAATGTGTGAAGAAAAATGTGTGACAGTTTGTTTTAAGGTGACAACCTAAGTGTTCAGATACTTCCATCTTACATTACTTATCAAGCAGGATCCCAGTTGAAGCTTCGCCTTGTACGTTTGCAGTATAGACCATACTGAAGTGGTAGGAGCTGAATTAATCTAGAAAATGTAGTTATATTTATTAGAAAATCAACATCTAGGGCCGGGAGTGGTGGCTCAAGCCTGTAATCCCAGCACTTTGGGAGGCCGAGACGGGCGGATCACGAGGTCAGGAGATCGAGACCATCCTGGCTAACATGGTGAAACCCCGTCTCTACTAAAAAATACAAAAAACTAGCCGGGCGAGGTGGCGGGCGCCTGTAGTCCCAGCTACTCGGGAGGCTGAGGCAGGAGAATGGCGTAAACCCGGGAGGCGGAGCTTGCGATGAGCTGAGATCCGGCCACTGCACTCCAGCCCGGGCGATAGAGCGAGACTCCATCTCCAAAAAAAAAAAAAAAAAAAAGAAAACAACAACCACAGATCTCTATAATTTTCTTAAGCTGGTAAAATAAGGCTTCCCTTTTCTTTGGTCCTAATTTGTTTTGCAGTCTAAATAAGAAACACCAATACTTACACAAAATACCTTTTTTTTTTTTTTCCTCAACATGGAATGTTCAAAAAGAGAATAGCTATGATACACCTTATTTTTTTCTGGATTTAATCTTACATGACACTCAAAGGTATCCCTTGTTAGATCCCAACTGTTGCACACACATATGTGTCCATTCAGCCAGATTTTTCTATTTTGCAGTTAAATTTAATCTAAATTTACGATTCATGCCATTAAAATACTATAACCTGCTGCTGCGGTGTGGCAATGGTGATAAAATGTAAAGCATGATTGCAAAACTTTAATAATAATGTGGGAAGAAACTGCAGTGAAAAATAATCAATGTGATTTTTTTGTTGTTGTTGTGTAGCATATTCCAAAGAGGTTGTTTATTTTATGCCTGATCACCCTAAAGAAGAAAATTAAGCACTCAAATATTTCACACTAAAGAATAAGCAAAGAAGCATCTAAAATATTTGTTCATATTTATACATACCCTTCAAAATAAAACTGGTACCTAGATGTATCCCAAATAACTGCTTCAACAGCCAGGCGTGGTGGCTCACGCCTGTAATCCCGGTCGGATCCCCTGAGGTCAGGAGTTTAAGAACAAATAATTGCTTCAGATCTCGACTTTGCATGTGCACATACTACTGTAGGTAAAAGGGGAAACATTGGGATGAGAATTTGGTGATCAAGACTAGCTTTTTCCATAGCGAGTTTTCATAATGTTCATCGAACTCGTGATCAAAGGAATTTGGGAAATGTTGAGCATAACAAAGATAAATAGATATCCTGACTGGAGAATTTCTCAGGGCATTTAATATGCTAAGGACCTGGAATTCAGTGTCCCAAAACATGTCTGATCATGGACATTTTTATTGAGAATCCCAAGGGACCAGTGAGTCCTGGAACATACTTTGAGAAATACTGATCTTGACCTATACCAGCACCAACTCTGACTAGCTGTGCAGTGGGAAAATCACTTTCCTTCTTCAACTTTCTAAATTAAAAATGTCCTTATAATTCCCAGAATATTTCCCAATGATGGAAAATCCTCTTGAAAATTATTACAGTGGTACAAGACTGTTTTAAGTAAAAATGTGAAAACCGTTTTAGATGCTGAGTCAGAGAGACTGACTAGACTAATCAGCTAAAGGGTGTCTGTGGGCAGTAGTCTCCCTGCTTGCACAATTTTGTTTGGGATTCAGCAAATTTCTGTATGGCACATGCTTTGGGGAATTTTATAAGGAGGGGAAATTATAAATATTCAATGTGTAAATGCCAAGGAAATGTTAAAAGTTCTTGGGACTCTTCTATTCATTCAGTATATACTTATGCCAAGCAATAACCCAGGAAGGGAGGACATGAAGCTGAATCTGTGTTTAGGGATATAACTACCTAGGCAGAAAAGACAAAAAAGCAAGTCACTCAGTGTTTTAAGGTGTCAGGTGAAACCATAGAGTCCCATAGGTGCATGTGGTAGGAGTTTGAGTAAATTACGCAGACTGGGAAAAGCCAGTGGTCACATTTGAGGTGGTTCATGAAGGACTTGAAGGGATTATTCAGGCAGAGGAAATGCACTCCAAGAAGACAGGCACAGGTGTGGAGAAAATCATGGCATGTTTCATGATTCCAATAGAAAGCTCCAGGGGAGAGGAAGGAAGCTGGAATAGTAAGTGAAAACAATGCTAGTTTTTATTTCTTCTTCTTATTTTTTAGTTGGTTTTTTTGTTTGTTTGTTTGTTTGTTTGTTTGTTTGTTTTTTTGTTTGTTTTTTTTTTTTTTTTGAGACAGAGTTCTCACCATGTCACCCAGGTTAGAGCACAGTGGTGTGATCAATCCTCACGGCAGCCTCGTCCTCCCAGGCTCAAGCGATCCTCCTGTCTCAGTATCCCAAGTAGCTGAGACTACAGGAGCACAGAAGCACACCGCCACACCTGGTGAAGTTTGTATTTTTTGTAGAGACGAGATTTCACCATGTTGCCCAGCCTCCAGTTTGTAAATACTATGCCGCAAACTTGGATGCTTTCCCCTGGGCAATAGAGGAAACTCTGAAGGACGTACATCTGTAACGGGAGAGGCAGATGAGTGACAGAGAAACAGCCAGAGACGAATACTGAAATCTGTGTTTTCTGATGTGCTTGAATGTATGAGAACATGACCAGTTTAGAAATAGTTTGGGGAGTCGAAAAATTATGACAACTAAAAATTTACGGAGGGCAATTCATGTCCTTGCTATGGCATTGAAGAAAAAAAATAATTGATTATTAGGTGGTTTTATTCTATATCACTGATTTTCAAATTATTTTTAGCCTCTGAATCTTTTGCTCATGGATTCCGCAGTTAAAAAAAAAAAAAATGCAGTGATAAAGCAGGCATGACTGTGTTTAATTGGTGATGTGGGTATGAAAGGCCCCAGGGAACTACTCTGTAGTTCTCTTTCCACTTAGCTCCCTTCTTTCCCAGTCCCAGGTGGGCCCTAGGAGAGGAGGCAGAGTATGAAAATCACTCTTAATATTGAGAAGTCATATATTTAGCCAAACATGCTAACTGTACTATTTTGTGTTTGAAGAAGAAGGCTTTCTGCTTTCTTTTTGAATTGTTTTCACATTTTGGTTTTATTTATTTACTCTATAATATTTGAGAGCGTGCTTTGTGCCAGGCCCTAGGCTGGACACTGGGAAAATAGTGGTGATCATGGATAGGATTCCTATCACCTGTCGGGCGTGGTGGCTCACGCCTGTAATCCCAGTACTTTGGGAGGCCGACGTGGGCGGATCACGAGGTCACAAGATCGAGATCATCCTGGCTAACACAGTGAAACCCCGTCTCTGTGGCACCTGTAGTCCCAGCTACTCGGGAGGCTGAGGCAGGAGAAAGGCGTGAACCCGGGAGGCGGAGCTTGCAGTGAGCGGAGATCGCCCCACTGCACTCCAGCCCAGGCCACAGAGAGAGACTCCGTCTCCAAAATAAAAAAAAGAGATTCCTATTACCAAGGACTTTACAGGCTGTAGGGCTGTAGGGAAGAGGGCCCTAGATGGGTATGAAGCTGCCACTGTTTCATTCAGTGTTTCAGGAGGTGGAAGGGGGTGGAAAAGAAACCTCCAAGGCATGCAGGTAATCTGGTCAAGGAGGCCAGAGGGGAGGGAGTTTTCAGTGAGGTGGAATGGGCAGAAGGTGGAGCTTGGATAGGTGGGGAGGTAATGGATTGAAAGTGAACTCCAGACTGAGTGAAGAGAGTGTGCAAAAGTGCTGTGAAGATGGTCCATTTGAGAACTTCCAAACTTGCTGGTCTAGATGGAGAGAAAGAGCAGAGGGTAGAGGAAGATAGGAGGCTGGAGAGGTGGGAGGAAGCGGCCAGATTGCAGTTCTGATGACTGAGTTAAAGATTTCATATTTATTTGAAGTTCGATGGGAAGCCATGAAATGACTCAAGGCAGTGCAGCATGATGTTGTTTTTTTGGTATGTGGTATTGTTTCTATAGGCTGTATATGACAAATATGTCAAATTTTGCATTGCATTCTGGATTCAGAGATTTTGCCTACCTAGGTTTCTGCATTACATTCAGGAAAAAGCTACTTAAATGGAAACATATAAAGTCATTACTCTGAAGGTCTCTCTACTACTGTTATTTAACAATTTTGATACAAAATTAGCTGTATAATGCCTTCTTTTCAGGGGTTTTTAGGAATTTAACAGCTTCTGGAGTTCTTTTAGGTTTTCATACTTTTGGGATCACAGTATTTATTTTCAGAATAACTCCAGGTCAACTAAATTCAGCAATGACTGGCAAAATATCAAACATTAAAAAAAAAAAAAAGAGTGGAAGGTGTGCTGCCTATTTCATAGCAAAATCCTACTAAACACTGGAAGGTAGAATGCCATTGACCTATGATAATTAACTTGAAGGGGAGAACACAGCATTAAATTAATTGCTCAGTTGGAAATTATTTAGTAATTCTCTGACTTTTAAATCCCCAAGGTTTTCTTCTTGATATAGTACTGTTAGACATCTCAAAATGTAAATTTTTGAAGGCATTACTCCTCCCTTTCACTTCTAGCTCTCAAATGTTCCTTTAATGTGTCTAGTAACAATAATAAACACGTACTGAGCACTTAAGATATGGTGAGCATTAATCTAAGTCTTATATGTTCTATCTCATTTTCCCCTTACAATTACTTCCATGAAGTAGGAGTGCTATTATTATTCTTTGAGAGCCTTTAGAAGAGATAACTTACTTAGGAGTATACCAATGAGTAAGTGGCTAAGTAGAGGTTTGACCCAAGAAGTCCAATCAAGAACAGAGTGATTAAGTACTGTAGTAACTTGCCTTGAAAGTAAATAAAAATAAACATAGAGCTGTATATTTCATGGTAGCTTACAAATTTCTAACATGTGGACAGAAGAAGAAAAAGACTAGTACCTTCAACTCATGTGGATCTTTCAATGGTTCCTTATATTGTAAGGAAAATTATTGTTAAGGAGCAAAACTATTTATCTCAGAGACTAGAATTTGTTAGTGCAAGCCTGTGACATTAAAATACAATGTGTGAAAGGCATCTACAATCTCTCCAACAAATAGAATTGGAATCCTATATTTGGTTGCTCGATGGGAAGTAGGAGAGGAAAAGAAGGCATTGTACAGCTAATTTAGTATCAAATTGTTAAATAGTAAGAGTAGAGAGACTGTCAGAATAATGACTTTATATATTTCCATTTAAGTAGCTTTTTCTTGCAAACTTTTAAGGTAAAATCAACCAAACCAAAACTTCACTGTAAGGTATGACTTTTGACCCAGATGTCTACCAGGGAAAAGAAAGATCATAAAACCTGTGCACCAATGCCCTGGAGTCAGACTGCCTGGTTCAAATTCTTCTTCAGTTCCTTGATAGCTTACTTACCCTTTACAAACTATTCAACCTTTCTAAATTTCAATTTGTTCATAAAATTAGAACTAATAGTACCTCCGTCACTGTGTTGATGAAAATCCTGGGTTCCAAAATTCATATTCTTTCCACTATGTCATTGTAGATAATAGAAAACAAGAAAGAACGCCATAACAAGCAATAAATATGAGGTAATGTGTTCTCTGTTGGGGATAGCTATCCATTTTTTCATAAATATTGATTGAATGCCCATTATATGTCAGACTTGATTCTCAAGGATATGCTCCTTAAATGTCATGCCAACTTCTAATATTTAATTAAAGAGCAGGAAAGGATCTGTTGTTTTTGTTGCTGTTGTTGTTGACTGTAGTGGAGTGTTGGGTAGTGAAAAAGATGACTGAACTAGGATGTGTGACCTTGGTGGCAGGCACAGACTTCCCAGGTTGGTGCCTTTGAGCAGTTCTCTTTTCTCTACTCCTGAGTACTCAATTTCTTATCTTTAAAAGGAAAGACTAGGTAACATACTTGGCCAGATATTATTTATAAATCTAGGGCCATATGCACAAATTTTCGATAGTCAGATATAGGATACAGCAATGAGTTATAATGGGATAGCAAAGATGAATTATAGGAAGATTGGTTAATACTTCTCATCAGAAACGTCAAGCAAACCTACAAAAAGAGATGCTGTGTCTACGAAGACAGATTATGTTACATTCCAGACAATCTTGGGTGCCTGGAAAGGAGTCTAGAATTATTCTCTTGGCAGCAAGGCCACCAAAAGAAGTCAGTTCCTAACTGTTTCTCCCATGTCATCAAATGTGAAACCCAGACCTCTGTCCATTTTATCAAAATTATCTTAGATTCCGTCTTGCTTCTCCATGGTGCCTATTGTTTTGACTACTGACAATCTATGACTACGATTCTCAAGTTACACATTATGTGTGTTCACATAAAATAGCACACTATACTTTAAAATGTAGCCAGCTATTACATTCAGCATCATCACTGTAATTTGTAGTTATGGTATTGAAGCTAATCCTGCGTCTCACTTACTATGTGAAACTCTCTAGAGAATATTCTGGGTGTTCTCATACAACTTTTTAGATGGCACATAAACCAACAAGGACCCTCTTTCAACAGACCGGTCATTTTATCCCTTCTTGATTTCTAAACGTCTCAGACTCACATAATCCAAAGTTAGTTTTCTTTCTGTCTCTTTGAAAACTACAATCAGTATGTTTAAAACATACTGCTCATATATACAGAAGCAACACGTATATGAAAAGGACAAACAGGACTATTTCATTTATCACATCCAAAAAGAGAGGGACATTTTGTCATTTGGCCAGATACCTGCCAGTCTGGGCTTTCTATACTTTTATTTTACTTATTGGAATAACGGTTTAAGCTGAAGAACCAAAGAACCAAGACAGGTTGGAAACTTTTTAGGATGAGAGTGACCAATAATAAACCAGGCAAAGCAAGAGGAAAGAGGCTGGAAGGAAAAAAGGCCTGTGGGTGCTGAGTTTTATGTGATAGTGTTGAGAATTTTTGACGGAATGAATAGGATAATCTTAACATGTGCTCCCCTGTGTAAGATATTGGGACAATGTTGGGGAAAGATTTTGAAGGTTTTCTCTTAGTGATATAATTTTCATTTGCTATTATGACCGATTTTATCCTAAATTTTTAATGGCAGATTTTTTTCTCTTTTTTTAAATTTTAAAAGAAATCAATTACTTTTTATGGGCAAGCAGCATGCAAGCACCTTTGTTCAAGTTGATCATAAACCACAAATCTGGCAACTTCTAAATTGGAAAGCTCAGGGTGGCTTTAAGAGCACAGAGCAGAGATTGCTGGAATGTTGATTCTCATAACAAAGCCCACCAATAGGATCACTTTTCTGAAAGAAGGCAACTTTGGTGGCAAGATTTCCTCCTCTGTTCATATGATGAAACCCTAGCACTAGTGGAAAGAGTGGGGGCGCACAATGGAGAAGCACGCTTACTGAAAAAATATTTTCTTTTCTGTTTTCTGACATTTGACTTGGCAATGCTAAATTAAAAAATGCTAAGTGGAAAACTATACTTGGAAAAAATAGAAGCTGATCTAATACATCAGAATACTGAAATGTTCACTGTCAATTGGCCAATGTAAGACAGGTAGCTTTTTGTTTTTACACTTTTGGGAGTATTTATTCATTCATTTGACTTAATTTTGTCCATTGATGATTTCTTTTCTAAAAACACGGAGAGAAGTCCCCTCCTCTCTTCTCTGTGAACACGTAGAAGCCTGTAGGTCCTGTGGTCCTGTCACATCATCCATTAGATACGGCATTTACCTACCTCTCCAGCATCCCTTCTTTTGGAAGTTCATTGAGGGGATGAACTATATCTCCTTTTTCTTTCATATTCATTATCTTAGAATAGCCCCCGAACCATAGCCTACTCATCAAATCACTCTTTAAGACACTGTCATGTTTGAATTGAGACCTTTCACATTATTCACTGCTGTTGTGAAAATATTGGGAAGGATTTCATTGATAGAACAGTTTTATAGGTGAAGCTAACAGATTCATCAGAAGTTTCTGGCAATATGTGAGGTTTTCTCTAGGATGAATAACACTTTTAAACCCACTCCTAATACAGTTTCTGGAAATTATTTTAAAATGATATACAGTCTGTTTGTCCTAGCTTCAGATTCCCCATGTCCTCTTCTTTCCTTTTTGGTTTTGGTTATGCTTAGTCTAAAGTCACATCTGCATTTGGAAGCAACAGAACAAGGAATTCTACCCCAAATTTCATCTCACCAAACCATTCTTTTTCCTCTACCCATGTAAGTTCCTAAAATGTCTTGCTTACTTTGCATTAATGCTAACTTACAACATGTAGAATGTCTCCCAGTGATTTCCAACCAAAGACATATCACATATTGGTTTCCCTTTCTGCTTATTTAATAAACTCAGTAGATCCACATTGCCCTGACCGGAGTCACAGAACTATTATTAAAATTATGCAAAATGTAGAATTTCACAAAATACTGATTATTCTGAACTCTCAGCAATTCTGCTGCTTAAATGTTTCAAAATACAACTTGTTTTCAGTTGGATGGTATAAAAAGTTACATTGTTTCAAACTTTAAGAAATAGTTTTAATCATTAAAAATACATATAAACCCTATTTTGTATTTGGCTTATCCAAAATTCTTCACAATGCCCATGCATTAATCGTAGAATTGGAGACAACTCCATATTTATATTTTCAAATGCCACAGACCTTACTGTGAGCTGTATGTCTGTTGAGCAGAATTTTACCCATTGTACACAACGACATGATAGAAAATGATGATGATTTTGGTGATTCATAAAAGTTGAAAGCTATATCCTAAGCATCAGCAGATATTATCTGGGTTTTCCATGGGAATCATAGATATTCCAAGTGTTTTCTCAAAAAGAAAAAAAGAACACTCATAAGGGAAGTTTATATGTCTAGAAACGCAGGACAGGACAGTCTTTGGAGGAAAAAAATACTCATCTAGTTGTATAATATTTCTTAAGAAAAAAGTGTCTCAAATAGGAAAGATGATTTATATTTTGTGCTATTAATAAAGCCTTAATGAAGGGATTTTTATTATGAATATGCCATGATCATTCTCTCCTGTATAGCAATAGAGTAATTTGACTACTTACAAGGTATTCATCCAGACACATGATTCTTCAGTGTTATTGTATAAGTAATTGCATTTTAAAGGCTATAAGATTTACACAGGATCTTATGTCTAGCACTGAAGTTCCAAGAAGCTAAATGATAACATTCCACCTGTCACTCTGACAACCTTTAGGTTTGTGTAGAGTTATTTCTTGGTTAAGTCTATGTGTCAGAAACTATGCTGGGTTCTCGATGAGGCAAAATTGTATAACAGCATCAGTAACATGAGTCCTATCATACATATAAGACCCATTGTGAATATATGATCACTAGATATCTTTTCTTAAAATCTCTCTCCTTAGTTAGATGTTCCCTAACAATAATATTGACGATATTAATCACCTCTTCCAATACCACACACTTTCCTTCTTTGTTTTAATCTTTATTTCTTAGAACTTAACACTATCTAACCATATACGTGTGTGTATATGTATATTAGAATTTTTTTTAGTTGTATTATTTTGCAACTTGGTACAATTTCATGAGAAAATTTTATCCATTTTTGTTCAGTGGTGTGTTCTCAGTACCTACAACCTAATGCAAGCTTGATAAGTATTTACAGAACAAATGAAGACAGTATAATTAGTAGTAGGGTAGACTTTTACAGTGATGCGACAGCACAAATGATAAATCCCGTACTGGTTAAAGTTTTTACAGGAAAATCATATTTAATCTGAGTTTTCATGAATAAGTAGGAGCTGACCATGCAGACAAGCAAGCATGGAGAGAGGCTAATTCAGGAAGAGAGAAGAGCATCTACAGAGCATGAGGGTGCATGTTGAAAAATGGCAGTCAGTTCTGGGATAGAGAATAAAGGCAACAGGTGTCAAGGAAATTTGGCAGGGGATGGGGTGGTCAGAATGGGTCAGAGAAGAAGGTTACTGAAAGAGGATCAGAAAAGAGGTAGAGATTGGGCTAAGAATTTTTTGTATCTTTGTTAGAAGTTTAAATTTCAGCCTTACAGCAATGAGTAATCTTTGAAAGGCTTTTCTGCAGGGCAGTGGAAAGATCAGATTTGCCCTTGAAAGATCACTGTGTTGGCAGTGTGGAGGATGGATAGAAACTCGATATTTGTTGAGTTAATGAATGATTTCTCAACGTTACTTCAGACCTTACAATTTGGTGATTCTTCAAGCTTTACTATAAATATTGACAGATTGAGAAAATAAATAACTCTGAGTGATGGAGTAGCTCTAGTGAGGAAGACAAGATTGCACCCAATTTTTCAGGGCATGAAAATTGGGGAGCTTTCTCTAAGCCTCTTACTATTTCTGCAACTATTCCTACCACTACACTAATCTAGGTTACTCCTATTAATAATCTCTTTTCTCTGAAAATCCTTAACTGTCTTAAACAGAAGATTTCTACTTTAAAACAAAACAATTTTGACTTTTGCTGTCTGCCAAAATTGATTTGCTACAAATCAAGTTTAGCTATGTACTTCTTATTCATTATGGAAAGTAGTGAATGCAAATTTAAATATCAGCACTCCCCACCGCAGATAAAACAAACTTACATGAAAAACAGATTGCTAGGCAGGCTTTGAGGAGTCTCTGATGTACACACATTCAGAATGATTACTTGTTCCAAATTCCCTTTCAGTAACACACCTTTTATTCTCTCATCTACTCCAATATGTTGGGAATTAGGTCTTAAATGAAAAATAGTTTTCTCAGATGGGTGGTTAGCATCTTTAACCCTGAGTAGAAAAGTAGTATAGGCAACTTGGTATTCTTTCTTTCAAAGTCTAATGTAACTAATGCATTTATCAAGAGCAGAAATTAAGTATAGTCTCTAAACTGCTATTTGTATGTAAATATCAACAAGTTTTAAGATGTAAAATTGGCTTAATTTAAAAAATGCTTTTGACCTAAGCCTTTAGTTTTGAAATGATTTACTCAAGTAAAAGTTTAGGTAGCAGTATAGTAGAGTGTGTAGTAAGGAAGTACTGAGCTAATTTTCTTTAATTAAATAAAACCTCTCTCTGGCCTGATTATATAAATCAGTTTTGGCACCATGTGAAAAAAATTCATTTGTCAGTAATGAAATGATATTTTGTGTAAACTTTCGTATGAATCATTTACAAATTTATACTAGGTTAGTATATTTACAAATTTATACTAGGTTAATAAATTCCCATCCCATGGAAAAGTTGAGAATATTATGCAGACCATGGCTTGAAAAGAACATTGTATCACGTTTATTCATTTTGCACATTTTTTACTGGGTGTCTTATAGATGTCAGGCAGAGAGGAGTGAAGACCAGCAAGATCCCTTCTGTGACAGCACTTACACTTCAGTAAAAAGAGGAGAGAGGCAATAAACAAATAAACAAGTAAGCTACAAGGAATATCACATAGTCAAAAGGGCTTTGCTGAAAACATAACTAATGAGGAAGGCTGCAGGGCTGCTCTGCAGGGCTCTTAAGTGGTCAGAAAATCGTTGCTGAGAAGACAAGACTTGAAGTTGATCTCTGATTTTCTCAGAGGGCCTCTCTTACTTCAGCAAGGTGTGATTCAACAATAACAGCAACAAATCACACCAGCAGTTCAGAGGTTTGGGTTGATCATTTACCACATTTTTTAACTTTATACCGTTAGCATTTTAAAGTTACCAGGCATTATTAGCAAGTGGATTTATTTTCAATCTCATTTCCTAGTAATGTGATTTAAAACTATCCCCCCCAAAATGGAAATTATGGTTTCAGTAGTTAAAATTATTTTACGGGTTTGGAGCATGCAAAATCAGAGAAGAGCTACAATTAGCCTAAGCCAGTATCAGTTCAAGCTTCCCCCACATGGTTTTACTAATACCCTTCAAATTCTGACTTCTGCCATTCCAGCCATATGTCTCTTTAAGCAGATACACTCTGTAGTGCCAAAGTGTGTCAAGGACATCACTAGGTTACCAAAATCATTTTTATGTGCAACTTCTTGCAATATTCCAAAGTACTCTTCCACCTGAACCCCACCCCAACCCCTAAAATATAATTTTAATAACACACATTAAAATGTCATGCTGATAATAAACTCGGAGATATATTACAGGGAATCTGTCTGTATTTTTTTTTAACGCTTTTGGCACTAACATAATGGCGTAAGCACATGGACTCATACACGTTGCCTAAATTCCTTTTATTTCATTTTTTGCAGGCTTTGGATACAAAGTGGTGCAAAAATTTATAATTGTTATTCAGTGCATAAATTTTAAGAAAGAGCTGGGATGCTAGGAATATAAATTTGTGTTTGCAAGGTATACTAAGAGAATAGAGTTGTACATATATGTGATGTGGCTTTTTAGTTTCTGATTGCAGTTTTATCACCATATTATCTTGTGTTGCTGCTGGGAAAAGCAACAAACAGTGGCTTTTGCCATCTCAGTGAACAGAGATCTCTGGAAATTGCACCTGTTCATTATATGAGAAATCCTTCTGTGGGCAGAGAGGAGGGATTCAGTTTTATTCTCAAACTGTTGCCTAATTCTTATAACTTGTGCATATTTTTTTGAGTCATGATTGTACAATCTGCTACCCATTTTGGGATAAAAACACTATTGAAATTGAGCATACTAACTTTAACCAAGCTGCATTTTTTATGAATCAGGTTGTAAAGTTGACTGCCACGATACAGTCATGTCCTGTACAAATGAGCGCGTGAGCGCGCGCGCACACACACACACACACACACAGAGACACACACACTCACAAACAGACCAGGGAGAGCATTACATTGAACACTTGGAAGCTCATTATTCTTCCAAAATAAAGAGTTAATTTTTTTCCCTACTGGTCTTTCCATCTTTGAAACACCATGAGTCACGGTGTTTCCCATTTAACAAACACCGCGGATTCTTTATTGTCTGTGAGGCTTCCATGTACTGCAGTAAATTTGAATTGGATATGTTATGTCCAAATTGACAGTAGTGATTAAGCCAAAAATAAGTGCATTTTCCTTTAAACGTTAGCTGCAGCATCAAGTAACATTCCCTACATTATGCTATACTGAAACAAGTCAGTCGGCACAGACCAAAATGTTGATGGATATACAGCAGATCAAAAAGAGGAGAATCATTTTGAAGTGCTCGCTATCTGTCTGAGACGATAGGCTTCTGAATTTGTACCTCTTTGCGAAAAAAGACTTCACATTATTTTGTCAGTTTGTTTCAATTTAAGAGGGGTTGAAAATTGGTATTCATTTGTTTGATAGAACCCTTAAATTGTACAATTTAAGAAAACTGACTGAAAGAAATAAATTAAATGGGTAGAAATATTTTCAAATCAAAGACCAACTGACATATATAAAAATGATGTATGTTTCTTACATGGTCCACAGGGAGAATTCTGCAGGCTTGCTATGATCTCTACAATTTGCTTCAGGGCAAACTAGATTCTGGGATATTCTATTATCCCTTTGGTCTGTTTATCATGGAAACTGATGTACAAATCGAGAGTTCTTTTTGGTCTCTTTCTTTTCTATATGGTTGGAACTGGTAAGAATTCACTTATCTCATGTCCTCACCTTCAGTAAAGTGCTACAGAAGAGTTCAGTGACCAGTAATCAATTATTATTGAGAAGCAATCAATTGCTAATTTCCATAATTATGCACATCTAAACACTATGAACAAGAAAGAGAAACAAAGCTGCACTCCCAGCATTGCCTTGTTAGCAGTATTTTGTTAACACAGGCTCTAAAAAAAGCTGCCGCAGCTGGTACCACAAATGTGTTTCCAGTATTCAGGCCATCAACGTGATTCGTCGCTAAATGTATAGAATCAGCTTCTTGCTAAAAACTACAATTACAGGTGATATACAGATTGAAATCACAGGGCTGGTTTGTCGAAGAAAATTGTCCTAATGATGGGTTTTCGGATGGGGAATGCAGCTCTTTTCTTTCTCTGTGATGGGTTGTGAAGGCAGCTGCACCTGCCTCTATGCTGTATTCTGCCGCACTTAATGATATCTGATGATATCATTAGGCAAAGTGTTCATAAACAGATGTTGAGCCTGTGCCTAAATGCTGTCAGATGAGCGGTTGCTGGCCTGAAACAGTATTATTTATATAGAACATTTACGTTTGTTATGTTAATAACCCCACTATTAGCTCTCTGGATGTTGCGTTAGGAATGTAAATGTAGTTAATATGAATAACAACCTCTTTACTCTTTGTGCTGCAGTTGAGTATAACTTTTAGGCTTTCGGAGAGAAACAAAGATACCCCCACCAAGTCCTTTTGACTTCATGATTTTTTTTTTTTTTTTTTTTTTTGGCACCATTTGAAATTTTGATCAGAAGATAAATGGTAAGAATCCTAGGACAGATGTTAAATCTTAGAATTTGATTTTCCTCACGGTTCATAATTTTGAGAGATTCTGATATCTGTGAGTTACTTTGTGTGAGCCCAGTTTGTTACCCTAATATATCAGAGTGGTGATCATGGACACTCAATTGACAAGTATCCATTTCAACTAGAAAGTCCTAAACACACTGTCAGATATGGACCCATTTTTGTTCCAGTTCTTTTACTGACACAATCACATTTTCTCCCCTCTAACCTATTGGGACACTAAGGTCATATGTCACAGTCATTTTTGTCATATTTGTGTTGGTGATTTAGGCAATACCTTGATGTCATGCTCACAATGCCTCAGAATGTCACATGACAATTACTGCGTGTGTGTTTAAGCCAAAGTTGAATTTTATGCCTCATAGTTAATTCATGCAGAGTAAGTTATGTAAATTCTGACAGTCATCAAATGTGCACTATTTCTCTGAAATACTGTTCTACTGTGATAGCCACATTATTATTTTTTTGAAAGTGCCTTTGTCATTCTTTATGATATTTTAACTCTTTCTGAAATTTTCAGTACTGAAAAATTACACTTGCCTATTTTCAGGATTAGAAAAAAACTGTTATTTTGAATTGTTAATGAAGAATAAAACCAAACAGTGTTAAACTGGTGCTTCATTACAACCATAATTAGAGGTTAGGGTGATTTTTGAAGTGTCAGCCTCATCTCAATTAACGCTTATGAAATCATTCACGTTGCTAAAAGTGGTAAAGGTGTCCGTGTGTGTTGGTCTGTAGGTGTGAGCAGCAAACTAGAGGTACATGTTTACATGTGTGAATACTCTCATTCCATCTTACACCTAAGGATAGTCTGAATTATCTGTGATTTTAAATAATCATTATAAAATTTCAATGATGATAGTTTTTCCCATGCCTCCACTACCTGTCGTTTCAATGCCGATCTTCTAGAAAATGCTGAAAACACCAGATTCTTTTTACGTGGAGATTTACCTCCAATCTTCCAAATAAGGAAATGGGAAAAGTAAATTAAGTCAGAAGATGTTCCATTCTCTGTGAATCACCTACTGATTATGATGTTTATGTGGAGCAGATTTTTAAAAATCTGTAACTGTTTGATAAGAGAAATGTGGGCACTGGAAGGAATGAAATAACTCCTAACATCCTGAACAACACATATAAATATAAAATGTCAAAGGACTCTGAAGATCTATCAAGTTATTTAGACCCTCCAAAGTTTTTTATTGACATTGTTGGAAGTTGTTCAGAAGAAACTTGAAGATTGCCTTTTTATTTGTTCATCTAGTCAACACTTAGGAAAGCTAGCCAATAAAAATGTTCATTCTGAACTTGGAAATTTAGATCGATTTGAGTGAGAGGATAAAAGGAACTGCTGAAAGCATCAACTATTGTTGAAACAAGATCAATTCATCAAAGTCTGTTTAACAGGCATGGAAGCCCACCACTATCTCCAAGAAGTCTTCATTTCCTTTCTTTTCCTCAGTGACAGTAATTCTGGCCAGTTCCTTAGGATGGATGCCTATCCATGGCATATATTAATTCACCTTCATTCTTAAAGATGGAAAGTGATGCAGTCATTTAGCTTGTAATTTTCTAAAATAATTCAGTTTCTTATGTTGAAATTGGATGAGGGTCACTTTGCATGTGAAGATATCTCTGCTGAAGCCAATTAATGCATTCTATTTTTTAATATTTGTATTTACCTACATAACTAGACTTTTATGTAAATCTATTGATGTGTAATAAATATCTTTTGTATTAGTGTGATGACATTGTTAACCTATGTGCAGGGATCGTAGCTCTTCCTGTGTCCCACAACAAACTCCAGGGTCCAAGTGTAAAGTCACGAATAAATCTGAAATCAAGCAATGTGAAATTTAGCCTTAGCTAAGCAAATTACCATGTATGGTTGAGTAAGTGCATTACCTTTCTAGGCCTCAATTTCTCTGCTGTAATATATTTATGTTACCTTACTCTCTTCCTTCTTGGAAGGATATGCATATGGATGATGAAATATTAAGATCGGTAGAAGAATGGTTTGAGTCCACCATTTCAATTTAAACTTAGTGACAGTTAGTTGAAATATAATAGGACTTTTTGACAACACATTGAAATAAACACTTATTATAAAATATCTCCTTACAATGATAGCAATATTATCATAGTTTTATTTTATTTTCTTAATTTTGTTTATACCCTAAAATGGAGAGAGTATAAAAATATATTTTGCCATCACAAAACAGATTTATTTTCAGACTGTCTTCCCTCTGAAAATTACTTCAAATCAATATCTATTCATGTTTATTATTAGTTTAATTTTCAGCATATTTTTTAAAAAGCATATCTTTGATTCACTGATACTTCATTTTGTGCCTCCTGGATATATTATAACTGGAATGACCAGGGATTTTTATCATTTGCCTGAGTTTCAACGTTTGTAATAGTTAGGAGAGTTCATGTAGAACTCTACACTCATGAACATAAGAAAATTGTTTGCCTTTTAAAAGTAAGGCTAGTATCTTCAGAATGGACCAAAGCTAGTTTCATATCAAAGAAAAGTTGGAAACTGCCTAGAGGATGCTAATCCATTAGTTATTTTATTTTATCACTTATTTTTCCAATGTATGAAATCATATATTTTGTGGGCCAGGTGCGGTAGCTCATGCCTGTAATCCCAGCACTTTGGGAGGCTGAGGCGGGTGGATCATGAGGTCAGGAGATTGAGACCATTCTGGCTAACACGGTGAAACCTCGTCTCTACTAAAATAAAATAAAATAAAAAAAAAATAGCCAGGCGTGGTGGCAGGTGCCTATAGTCCCAGTACTCAGGAGGCTGAGGCAGGAGAATGCCGTGAACCCAGGAGGTGGAGTGTGCAGTGAGCCGAGATCGCGCCACTGCACTCCAGTCCGGGCAACAGAGCGACACTCTGTATCAAAAAAAATTAAAAAAAATTATATATTTTGTGGTAAGATGGCCCCAAGGAGCAAATAGGAAATATAAAATACTTAGTCAACTGTCTCTCTTCTGTTTATGTATCTTACTTGTCTTTATTAAAATATCTATTGTAGTATGTAAGTAAAGCCAGTCTGAAAGTTTGGGGCTTATATTGTACCCAGAAGGTCATCTGGGTCTCTTTGAGAGAAAATTGGAGTTGTAAAGACAATAGACATGCTGTAGCTGTGAAGGTTAAAAGTGAATGGATGCAGTACACACAAAGTATGCTTCTGAAAATAACTGCAAAAGTTATGTGAATTAATATGAATTCTTGATTGTTACTTAGCATATACAAGGACTACTAGTCTATTCTTACCATTTTGTGTTGGTCTTTCAGTCTAAAACAGCCATAAGCAATCAACTAATAAATACATTTTAAAGGATCATCATGATTGATATATGTTTATCAATTCTTCTACTGGGTACATTATTCTACTGGGTGCTTTAATATCATCAGGGAATTGTCCAGCAAATAACTGAAGACTTCAAAGCTGATTTTCACCTGGAAAGGAGGAGAAGGGAGGAAAAGGGGGAGGGAGAGAGTGAGACTACTGAATTTCTGGATATAACACCATTAATCAAATTCCACCTTCATTAAGCAAAATGCTTCAATGGACAAAATATATTTGCCATGATGAACAGAATTTGCCCTGGATGGTCAGAGTCACCAGTTTCTTGGGTCCATTTCTTCCACAAGGAATGGCTTTTTAAACGTGGGGGGGG
>NW_016809230.1:2179965-2188722 GCF_001698545.2 Rhinopithecus bieti
GGGGGAGGGGGACGCGGGGTATGCGATATCTATGGTAGTGGCCCGAATTTGGGCATCTGTAATTATGTTGGTTTGCAATTAAGCTGACTTGTGGTGGGAGGATTAATGTCAGAAGTTCCCCATTTTTCAATCTTGTGTCTACATCAATAAGATCGAACTAATTGCTAATTGGCATTTAGAAAATGAACTACTCTGGTACCCTGGAGCTTTGCTGTGATATGGCATGGAATTAGGAATATGATATTTCTTTCTTTGATAACAGAGAATGGTATTTACTCCAGGATGTAACATAGATTCTCATTATAATTTTTTTATCTAAAATATAAATAAAAGGATCAGTTCACTATTTATAGAACATATTTATTTACAAGGTGTGGATTTCCTAGATACCATTATCTTGGACTAAATCATGAGAAATAGACATCATTCATCAAGAGTTAAGACAAAGCTTCACCCTGAATAACCTTTATTGTCCTCAATTTTCAAACAACATTACAATTCTTAGTAGTTTGGTTTACATTGTATTGCAGTATTTTAAATGCCCCTCTCTGCCCCCCATTGCTTTTGGCAAAGAATACCCTAACATATTTAGTGACTTTTAGTTTTTTATGATAGATTTTCTGGGGAAATTTATAGTTTGGAAAACATTTGTTTAAAGAGCTTTCTTTATGTACTACTGCCATCTAAATAAATAAATAAATATTGTTAAGCTAGTACCAGAAAATTATGTTTTTAAGAGTCATTTAATAGACTTTTAAAAAATAGATCTGCCTTTCTCTACCTTCTAGAATCATTAAAATAAAATAATGATCTTTAAAATGTGGTTGTCACCGGGCGCGGTGGCTCAAGCCTGTAATCCCAGCACTTTGGGAGGCCTAGGCAGGCGGATCACCAGGTCAGGAGATCGAAACCATCCTGGCTAACACGGTGAAATCCCGTCTCTACTAAAAATACAAAAAAATTAGCCGGGTGTGGTGGCGGGCCCCTGTAGTCCCAGCTACTCGGAGGCTGAGGCGGGAGAATGACATGAACCCGGGAGGCGGAGCTTGCAGTGAGCCGAGATCGCGCCACTGCACTCCAGGCTGGGCGACACAGCGAGACTCCGTCTCAAAAAACAAACAAACAAACAAACAAAAAAATGTGGTTGTCTTCAAAACACCGAAATATTTGGGATTTCATTTCAATCACTCATGATTACATTTTTTTAGACTTGTATTTTCTAAAATGTGGCCCACACTTTCCATGATGATCTCTGGAAAAATTATCAATGGTCAAATAAGTTTGAGGAAATTTGCATGTGCTATAATATTTTCTACCTGGAGAGCCACAATGCAAATTAACGTCAAGGCTGTGAGAAGTCCTGAATAAAAATATTTGTTTGCTTAACTCAGAATTTAAAATATTTCCAAAACTATGGAATATCCTTTTATCTTTGGATTAAAGACTACAGAGCTGATGGTCAACCCAACTCACATTGTCCAACATTTTACGAATTCTTTTGCGTGAAAGGCATAGGCAGATTATTTTCACATAAACTATCACCTTGAAAAATTCTGATTTCTTCCACATTCTTTGGGAACTGAATAGCTAAAATATGTTACTGAGCTGTAAATAAATCTTTCTTAAAAAGTGTACAATCTTGGAAAGTTCCATTGCAGCAGCATCATCAAAACCATTATTTATAATTTTAATAAGTATGCAAAATTTTCTGATTTAGGGTTTCTCCTGTTGAAATGACATATAACATTGAACTAGAACAACACTTTATAAAATAATTTAAAGAAACATTTTTTTCAGGAAAAGAATAGATGTGTAATACATTTTAAAAAATTAGAAGGCATATAAGCAAGAAATGATTGACAAGCTGGGCCTGGTGGCACAGGTTTGTAGTTCCAGCTACTCTGGAGGCTGAGGGAGGAGGATTGTGGGGCCCAGGAGTTTGAGGTTGCATTGAGCTATGATCACACCACTTCACTACAGCCTGGACAACAAAGTGAGACCCTGTCTCTAAAAACATTAAATAAAATAAAAGATCGACATTGAATGTAAGGCCAACCAAGATTAGTCCAGCCCTTTAAAAGAAACTTGTGCTATTAAGGGTTTTGGTGTTTTTTCTTTTTTTTTTTTTTAGCAAAGTGAGAAAATGCAACTGTATACTGGTTAATATCCTACTGGTCTCTACACTCTTTAGTTAGGTTAAATACACGGTGTGAAGGTGGTTTTGCATTGCTAAAGATCTTTTTATTTATTTATTTATTTATTTAGGATCTCAAAATTGTTACTCAATTCAGTTAGATAACTGAACCTGTGTCCGAATTACATGACACAGGAGATATGCAGAAATAACGCCTATGGTTCTTCAACCTGAAACCGAAAAATGAAAGCTGCTCATTCCAGGGTTCTAAAATTGTGAGATGGTTGCAGCTCAATTTCATCATTTCCATATATTTGTTGATCGACTTGGAAACTAAGGAACCATAATTTAGAAACTGTTTTAGAATACACCAAGATTATCCTGCAGTGTGTTAGGCATGGATTTTTGCTACTAAATATTTTCTCAGAACATCAATAATTGTCTTTTCATTTCAAACATATTAAAAATGCTATGGTAACAAATTATCATTGAAGTTTGTTGCCCCAAAGTTGTCATGATATGACAAGATTCTGAGGGTCTAAAATGACGTTGTCTACAGAGCAATTTTACCTGCTCAGGTATTTTTTTTTTTTTTTTTTCCTTCAAACAAGAACCTCTGCCTTGCATTGGCCTCAGTAAAACAGAAATGGCCCTCTGAATTCCTTCCTGATAAATGGATTCTGAACAGGAATGACAATTATCACACATTCATAGTTTAGAATGAGAAATTTACATCATCTCCAAGTCTTCACACTTTCAAAGGGAGCTGGTAAGCTCTGAGGTTCAGTATGAGAGGCAGTTTTGAAACTGCAGCTCCTCCCTCCAAGGAACTGCGTTCACCTCGATCGGAGTGAGTAAGTGGAAATCTGTGACATAATGATAGTGGCGACATTTGTGCAAACAAGTGTCTCATTGAAAGCAAAGAAGCACATTGCTCGGTAGGATCCCTCAGAGCCCTAAAAGTAAAAGTATGGCTGTCTACGAGCACACTCATACACACAGTAGTATTTCAATACTGCTGGCGCAGCTAGCAAACAAAATATGGTTCAAATGGTTTAACAGTCCTAGAAACGGAAGGCACCAGTTTAATGAGGTCTCCTCTGCTTGAAATTAAAGTGGAAGGAGTTTTACGGAGAACAGTATTCAATAACAAAATATTAAATGATAAACACAGATTGCTTAAAATCAGACGGGCCATTTTAAGAAAAGCATTTTAGCTCATCATGATATGTAGCACCTTATTTAAATTAGGAGGTGTTAATTCGTAGCTTGAATAATATATTAATATAATATGTAAAGTGAATGGCATTGTTAATCACAGTCGCGCCTGGAACGACTTTGCTTCTGTGCACTGAATGTTAATTTTGCAAAACATTAATTTCAAAGATTTTGCAGCAGTGCTTTTGTAATTAAATATTAATGTCACATGTTATTGCAGTAGCATGTTTATGAAAGCCGGCAACACTTCAAGTCAACTCATTTGTTTTTATATTTATTCTTGTACATCTGCAATCCCTTCCATTTCACAATTTCAAAGTGAAGGCCATTTTGAATAGTCAATATGTGAACATTTTTCATTGTAAGCGTTTTTTAACATCCAACAGGGTAAATATTTAATGTTGTGTTTTTAGCTGGTATAATTTTTGAGAAAATTGGCTATAACTTTTAACAACTCAAAGGTACCTAAACTGTCTCCAGTTTTGGCTTAAGTGATCTGAAAATAAAGTAGCAATAAATGTGATGAAGCTGTGTAAAAATATTTAAGAATTAGAAGGCTTTATATGAAAGTTTGAAATTAGAATTGCAATTCTATACACAGAATATATCAGCAGTTACCAATTCTCCATATATTTTTATTATGGCACTGTATTATGTCAGGAAAACTGAAAAGACAGCATAGACTTTCGGTTAACTTTTTTCAAGTTCCATAACTAGACAAAGAATAGAAAAATGTTGCTTATTGGTGATATGATTTACACTTATTACATGTTCCGAAGTTATACATTTGCATCAAAGGAAAATCTTTTTTATGTTCACCATCTTATTCCAAGTACAGACAGTATACAGGTCATTACATTTGGTTTGCCCATGACTCTTTTGACCAAATCGCTACAGCTGGTAATCTTGTCCATGGTATTACCAATCAGTTAATTATAGTTAGCCTAACAATTAAGTCATTTCCATTTTTGAACCTTGACAAGAAATAACATTCAAGGAATTATATTGTAAAGCTGTTATTTTATCCATCTAGTAAGGTTGTCTCTACAATCAAATCCCCAGATACATTTTGTTTTTTGCATTATGGAATGAGTTATCCATAGTACCAAAAAAAACAGGAAAAATCAAGATATATTATGTTTGGTTATGGACACATTTAGCAGTTAAAAATTATATCTGCACCTGATGTTGCATGTTAACAGCTAATGCCATTTGACAGTGATGAAATTAAAGGATGAAGAAGAGATACAAACTACATTTTACAAGCATGATGGGTCTCCAACAATGCCATTTAAATATTATTTGTCACTATTTAAAATGAACCTTTCCCCTTTAAGCTATGCCATTACGCTCATTTGTCCTGTCACCACTGACAGGCTATATGACTCACACACAAAAATGGTCATTAGGTACTGCATCTTCATCTTATTAAAAAAAAAAAAAAGAGAGAGAGAGAGAGAGAGAAAGAAAGAAAGAAAGCATTCTGATGCCTCTAAAAGCCTGTAATTATTTTCATCCGAGGAGATAGTGTTGCTCGGAAGGTAATTTAATAACCTTTTGCATGTACCTGGGGAATGCCTCTCCAGGGAACCAAGGTGCCGACATGCCATTCAGTCGTCAAAACATGACCTTTAATGGTTGCTTGGAGAGAAGTTAGCGTGGAATGTTGTACACGGTGCAATGCTAATTCTGCTTTCTAATATATGCAAAATTTAGTTCTTGAGCAATGATCTTTGTAAGATGAATTAATATAGGTACTGCTCCAGGAAACAAAAGAAATTGCAACATGAAGGCACCACCCCCCTTCCCCCACCATGATCTTTTATACTTCAAACTGAAGTAGCTAACAACTTGCAGTTTGTATTAAAAATAGTGCGAAACACTCCAGAAGTCTTTGCTTCCTTTCCCCCTTTAAGTTGGTTGATGAATTCTATTCTATATACCATGGAAATGTAAAACAGGATTAAAGGGATTTTCTTTGATAAGTTTATTTCCCAAAATAAAGCATTGGCCCCAACTCCTCGAAGAAGAAAAAGAAACGCTTACCTTTAATATACCCTCTCTGTTTTATAACACAATTTATGTGGCTCGTTGAAATTACTAATGCAGTTACTGAGTTAATTTTAAAAAAATCCTTCATGGATTTTCATGTTGAAATATGATATTTTGAACACTTGCATATACAAAAAGATGCACAGGCTGTTTCCTGTGACAACCAGGTTCAGAAACTCCTTATTTTGGTAGTCTGATATTAGATCCCGCCTTAGTTAGAAATGCTAGGATTTCAACTCCTACCCCTGACACGCCATCCGTCAATTTATTAGCACGCTGGTGCAGTAAGCCACTGAACAGGCTATATCAATTCGTTTAGTTTTTTTTCTTTAAAATGTCTGTAATCCTCAGCTCTGCTCTCTCAACCGGTCAGCATTAAAGATTTATGTTGCACTTTTTTTCATTGCCACACCTGAATATGGATTACTTAAATGGGCTGTAAATAATTTATATCTGGGAATAAGTTTCCATTACTGACCAATGTTGTAATTTAATATACTGTATTATGGGTTATACAATTTTAGATTGTTTTCTGTGTGCATTCTGCAGTCAGGCAGACAACAGTTTAAGTAAAAAGGGTGAGATGTTTGTTCAGCTTATTTTCATGTTCACTTTGTGTGCTCAAATCAGCAACAGGGCTAAAGGAAGCAGAAAGCTACTTTCAACTGCATGTTTTTCTGCTACTTATGGAAATCTTTTTTTTTTTTTAAGGCACTTGACCTGAAGCAAAATACAAAAACATATAATAGCATATTATTGATAAATACAAAAAAAAAGAATAAAATGTGCTAATGTAGGTGGCTAGAAATCTTAGTTCTTGAGAATTGAAAAATAATCTTGATGCCTGAACCCAAAGGTTAACTTTCCTGTTTAATGCTTGGTTCTTCTGTGCATAAAAATGCACATAATAAAATTATAATTTATTTGACAGTTAGGTTTGAATGAGGCTACTGGATCAAATATGTAAAATGTTAAAGGACAAGCTACTTTTAAAGCATAGGCAAGTGTTTACTCTTAAAAGAGCTTTAAACAATTTAAGATTAAGTTGAGTATAGTAAAAATTAATAATAGATTAATACATGAAAATCTATGAAGACACATAAGATAATGATTTAAAAAGGAATAATTTAAAAGATGAATTAAAAGTCGAATCAGAAAAGAAGGCCAGCATAAACTAGGGAAAAACATGCTGTGAATAAAGTCTGTTAGATCTTGAAATAGGAGAACTGCTAAATAATGCATAGTTTTATTTTTCTATCATTTGCATAAACCTTAAGAGAGTATTTATTTGTGTAAAACTTGATGTATCGAGTAAGGAGAATGAAAAAAATGGCATTCATTTTGTTTTCATTTTGGTATTTAGGAAAAATATTCTGTTACATATGGACTACTTAGACCTAATCATCTGACTGAATGTGCTGTGTGCCTTGAGCCAGGTTGGAAAGGGCTGGCTGCAGAACAGTGCCCTGGTCTTGCTGCAGGCGATGCAGGTTGGCCCATGCTCTGCTGGGGAGCAGATGGTGAGCCAATGCTTGTAGTCACACTTACCTTCCTTGCTAAATCCATAATCCCTCACTGGACACGGAGCCAAGGCAGGCTTTGGAGGCAGAAAGGAGGTTACAATCTGGACTTGGGTAGTGACTGCCAGAACTGAGAAAACAGCTCAGAAATTTCAAATGCTTAACAAGTTATCTGTCTTGTCCCTAAGCCAGTGCAGCATTTTTAAAAGTAATTAAGACATGATTGAAAATGTGTATGCCATCTAAATACAAAAATCTTCAAAATCACCAAAACCAATCATTAAAAGCCACATTTAATATGACATTATGCAAAATATATTTAAAATAAAATATATTTTGTGATTGAAAGAAAATATGTAAAGTAAAAAAAGAGGAAGCATTTATTTTTTAGGAAAAGGCACTTTTCTTTACAAACCTGGACCTTATAGAAGGAAAATATTTCATACATGTCTATAAATATGCTGCATGTATGAAATATTTTCCTTCTATAAGGAAATAGATAGCTTTGCAACTATCTATACTAACAGATTCTTCTATATAAGTTTTTCTTTCAAAATATTAAAAGATTATAGTTGATTTTCTATATAGAATACTTATGTATGTATATGTATGTTTTTATATGTGTGAATGGAGTTCATCATCAACACAGACATTATAAATCAGAAAGACAAAATAAAAATATTGAGTGGGTAGCCAAATTCTAATCATTTATAATAAAAGGGATAGTAAGTACCATCTGTTTAATGTAAAAAAAAAAAAAAATCAACTGAAAAAATGCATACATATCTAGTAAATTAAAATCATGGAGTTAATTCATATAAAACAAAATATGTATAAAATGTCAACATATTACATTAGGGTGCGATTGATTTAAACATGTAATATCTACATAATAGTATGATATGAGAAATAGAAAATCTTCTGATTATGGTTTGTGCTATACCACAATTTTAAATGTTTTTCTAATAAGTGGGGTAACAAAATTCCTTAGTTTTCTCCACTGAATTTTTATGATTCCTCATTATCTTAGGTAACACTTTTTTCTTGCAAATGATTCTTAGGCATACTTTCATTGAAGTTTATTGACTTGAGGGAATTTCTTATAACCTTCCTTACTCCATCTTGCAACATCTACATTTCTCAAGCTGACAAAATGCTACCAATACCCTATTTGTGTTTATGAATAACTTGAGCTCTCTGCTCTAGGACTATCATCAACACCTTTCATAATTTCCCCCTTTTTCTATCACTTCTTTTTTTTTTTTTTTGAAAAGTATTGTCACTCTTAGGAAATTTTTCTTAATTTCTTTTCTTTGTGACTCTTCTTCAGAATTCATTTCTTGCCAGTGCCTTCATCCTTCAATATGTCCTTTTCTGATTATAACTGACGCAAATAAATAAAAACATAGAAGCTTCTTTCTCTGCCTCACCCGAAAATTCAAGAAATGTGCCTTGATAGGAAATATGTGCAGGTTAGTATTTTATAAAAGGAGATATAAGAACAAAAATGTTTATCGTAATACATTTGGGAAATATTATGCTTAGTTTTTATTCACACAGTGATGTGCCTGTTGGTTTTAACTTTTATTTTAATTTAGATTACATTAGAAAACTGAACCCTCAACTATAATTATATTTAGAGAAAGGAATGTTTTCAAGATTTTGGTAGGAAAATTTTACTATAGGATGACATCATAAAGTAGTTTATCACTTCATTTCCAAACCTCAAATGAGGAAATATGATATTTACAAACATTTTGTTTTTCTTTTTAAAAGGTCTAATTATATAGAGTTTCAAAAAGGCCTGGAAAAACTGAGTTAATGTGATTTCTG
>NW_016809230.1:2189912-2218201 GCF_001698545.2 Rhinopithecus bieti
ATATGTACTCAAGATTGAATTAGAAATCCAATTTATCAAAATCCTTGGAGATGGCTTCTGATCTCTAGTCGAGTCTTCAGCCCTTTGATATGTCACCTATTAGCCACCTGAGAGGCATATGCTAATTCTCATGTAGTATATAAAGTCTCCAAATAATTATTATCTTAACTATCAACATTATTATAAACATTATTAATTAAGAGAGACCTCAGTATTTCCATAAAAGGGAAGAGCACTCTTGTGGAAAAGGACCTATTAAAGAATTGGAAATGTCTACGTTGTCAGAAGTTGCATCTCTTGGATGAAGCATAAAGCAGAGATCTTGATGTTAATGGTCACAGAAGATTCTGTGTTGCCATCTGTCAGGAATTATTTACCAGTTTTTGCTGACCAAATTCCAAATTAAGGAGCTCCATTTACTGGCTCAAACTTACCCTCTGTCTTAATTAAAAATAGCGTCCATCTTTGCTATTTATGACCTGTTATAAAATACATGGACTTTAGGATTTAAAAAAAAAAAAATTGTGCTTCCTCTTCTTTAGTTCAGGTTCTCGTCACCTATTGATTGAATTTCCACCATACGTTCATAAACAATATTCATATCAGACTTCTTGACCCACTCTCAGCCATTCTCCTGGGGCTGGCTGCCAGAGAGATTATTCCAAGATGCAAACTGTTTTTCTAGTTGTTCACTGTTAATAATTTCTCTATGAATCCCAATAGCCTTTAGGAAAAACAGTTCAAACTCTTTACTATAACTTTCAAAGTTCTCCATGATCTGGCTGCTGCTTATCTCTCTAGCATTATATCCTATGCAGAATCGAACTTCTATCCATCCTGGAAGCTTACCTACAAGTTACCAAACTCTAAGTTGGTTTTCCAGATTTATTTTTAACCAGGAATGCTGTTCTACCTAGCCACATTTTCTCATTTTTCCTCCAAAAGACCATTCCAAATCGCTTTCCTCAGCCCCCAAGTCTGGTTGGATGTGTCCTTTTTATGTGCTCCTATAATACCCTGAATTTTCACAATTTTACATCAGAGTAAAATTGTCTGTTTCCCTGTGTCTCCCGTTAGAATATGAACTTTAAGTTCAGGGGCCAGGTTATATTACTTTTTATACTTCCAAGGCCTAGACTATTCTGTGGCAAAAAGCAGTATTTGGCATAGTTGAGCTCTGTCCTAAAATACCTTCTTCTCTGGCATTAGGCCGTCAAAATGTTTCTTCTGCCTCTTTGAGAATTCTGCCTCCTCCTCTTCACCTATTATTTGTTGAGATTCCCAGGGATTGATCTTGAACCCCTTTATTTCCTTATTATCTACAATAGTCTAGATGATTTTATTCAGGAAGAAAATCTCTACAGTCAGTCTTGACCATAGATCTTCAGACCTATACATCCAACTGTTTCTTTGATGTCTTTATTTGGATGTTTAATATGCATCTTAAACTAACAAGACTAAACAAGAATACTTATTTTCCTTCCCACTCAAAATCTGTTTCTCTCTTATTTCCAACCATAATAAATGAACTACTGCAACTACTTGGTTGTACAAGGTAAAAATCTAGGATTCATTCGTGACTTGTGTCTGAACATACCACAGTCTAAATAATCACTGTGACCTCTCAGCCCTGTGTTAAAGCAACCTGAACACATCTGCTTTTTTCTGTCTCCGTTAAGCCATCATGGTCCATGACACCCATTATCATTCTCTGGACTACTATAGTAAGCTTCCAGTTGGTCACCTTACTTATGTTCTAACTCTTCTATCATACCTTCTTCAAGAATTGCCAGAATGATCTTTTAAATGTGTAAATCAAGTCAAGCCATTTTCCTATTCAAAGCTTTACAATAATTTCCATTCTATTTAGAAAAAAAAAAATCTGACATCTAATCCTGGTTTAATATTCTCTGCATGATTCAACCCCCTCCAACGTTCTAGCTCCATCTCATCCCATTCCCTTCTTTTCACTTTGCTATGGCCACACTGGTCTTCATTCATTTTTTTTAAACGTGTTAACTCAGTTTTGTCCTAAAGGTTTGTCCCTACTGTTTCTTCTGTCTAGAAAACTCTTGGCCCGGTGGGGTGGCTTATGCCTCTAATCCCAGCACTTTGGGAGGCCAAGGAGGAGGATCACTTGAGGCCAGGAGTTTGAGACCAGCCTTGCTAACATGGCGAAACCCTGACTCAACTAAAAATACAAAAATTAATTGAGCATGGAATCACTTGAACCCGGGAGGTAGAGGTTACAGTGAGCCAAGATTGAGCCACTGCACTCCAGCCTGGATAACAGAGCAAGACTCTGTCTTCAGAAAAGAAACAAAGGAAGAAAACTAGAACACTCTTGCTACTGTTCTTTATACAGTTTTCTTCTTTCTGTTATTCAAATTTTACCTGCTTGCCAAGGATTTTCTTAAGTGCCATTTCAAAAAGTAGCCACTTAGTCATTTGCTATCACAATATCCTATATACCACCTATCATTATCACATATTTCTCTGCATATCACCTATCATTTTAATACTCTGCACAATACCTATTACCACCTATATGTATTTGTCAATCAATATTGATTTATCATCTCCAAACTCACCAAAATGGTAACTTCATCAGATCATGGGATTTGCCTGTCTTCTTCACTGCAGTATTACCAACACCTAGAATTGGATTCCAAACAGTAGAAACTCAAAAATAATTGTCAGATAAAGGAAATAGCAATTGCATGGGAAATCCAGTTTGAATAGTGAAACTTATTTGAGGATTACTACTAATAGATGGAGAGTGGAAGAAGTTACCATGTCTTTTTCTCAAATTTTAAAATGTTTAGTAAGATCAACGAGCAAGATTAAAAAGTTCATTTAACAAAGACACCAATTTCTAAGGTAGAGAAGGACCTTATAAAGTATTTGATATTGTCTTAAGAGGTACCAGGGAAGCCAAATCTCTCTTTCAACTATTTTCCCCAGCGAAATAAGCCAAAATCAGAGAGGAAACAGTAGCAAACAAATAATAATAATAAAAAAAACATTCAATTATCTATTACATAAACTAACAGATATCATCTGAATAATGTTTACCTGAATAGTAAGATTTACCTTACTCTTGTGATATTATATAATAGAAATTTAATTTTCTCCTTCCTTGGAGTTTTACTTGGAAATTATTTTGCTCTCTCACAGAAGTAGTTTAGGATTCATTTAGGAGTGGGAGTGGGAAGTGGGAGGGACAGCATTTCATTATTTAAGAAATATTTATTAAACACTTTCTAAGGATCTTAAAATCTAATAAAAATATAAAACCTGAGCATAATATTTATAATATGTGCTAGACAATTACAAGTATGATGTTATAAGTGCCAGGTAAATGCTGGGAAACTTTAGAAGAGAGAAAAAGTATGCCCCAATGAAGAATCAGTAGGATTCATGTATTAGAAAAATCAAGAGAGCTTGGTTTTGAAGTATGCATGGAATTTTACCATGTTGCAGATAGGGGAAGAAAGATATTTCAAGGAAAAAGGACTATCACAGAGTACTAATTTAAGTAGTTCCAGGCCAGGCATGGTGACTCAGGCCTGTAATTCCCAGAACTTTGGGAGAGGCCAAGGCAGGCGGATCACTTGAGGCTAAGATTTCCAGACTAGCCTGGTCAACATGGCAAAACCCTATCTCTTAAAAATACAACAATTAGCCAGGCATGGTAGCAGGTGCCTGTAATCCCAGCTACTCAGAAGGCTGAGGCATGAGAATCGCTTGAAACCAGGAGGCAGAGGTTGTAGTGGGCCAAGACTGGGCCACTGCACTCCAGCCTGGGCAACAGAGCGAGAGTCTGTGTGGGAAAAAGAATAAATAAATAAATAGTTTCATTCTAACAAGACACAGGAAAGAAAGGTGGAATAGTAGTCTTAGTTCTTATAATATAGAGGATGTGGTACACCTGAATAAGGAAAAGAAACGTTCTAAAGTTCTCTGTAGCAGGTAAAACAACTGACCACCCAATTTGTGTTAAAACCTTATGACCGTATCTCCTATGCTTTGTCTTATCGTGTGCCTTTTTCTGTTTTCATCTTTGGCTTATCTTCTAGCCCAGTACTAAGGAGTAAAATAAATAAGAAACTAACCTGAGCATCTATTAGGACAGTATATTCAGCAAATGCTTTGGCACAAGAATCTGTTGCTTTAGGTCTTAGGGAGATCTGACAATCATCCTTTGAGATCAAAATCTCTAGATTCCTGATTTAGTTTTCTGCTGCTAACTTTCTGGTGGGTAGTTTTTGTGTGACAATGCTGATCCCTCTATTTGTACATTGCCATAATTGTCGGGCATACTTTGCCTTTAAGCACTCAAAAATGTACATCATGATCTAGCACCAACCATCACCTCCACAATGAAATCTCACCCGGATCTTGTATATATATACACCATACGAATCACCAGCAAGAAATTACAGAGCCTGGATTATAAACATAGAACTTCCCGAAATTGAATCTTGCCTTCTCACTTAGGTCATATGGGACCTTAGGCAAGCTTCTTAACATCGCTGATTCTAAATTGATTTACATGTAAAATAGCAATAATCATACCCACCTTTGAAAGAACTAACTCTGTGAAGTTACAACCACAACTATTTTTGCTTCAGTGCACAAATATTCCGAAGATCAATGACAGAAGGTGTGTAAAACACCAGGTACATACTAGGAACTTAATAGAGATTAGCACCTCCTTGTTTAGGGTTTTTGCTTCTTCTAGAGAGTTTACTTCACATTTCCATCTAATTTTACCCTTATTTTATATTCAACCTCCATATATTCTAAAATATTTTTTGAATGACCAATTGAAAAGAAGTTTTATTGCCATGAATTTCTCCATTTTTCAAATTCCCTAAGCATTTTATCAGAAACTCTTTAATGGTAGTTTTCCTTCTCTGCCTTATAGTAGCACATATAGATGGTCTCTCTGTTATGTGTTGAGGTCCAGTTTTAATTTTGTATTCCTACAGAATTAAATAGGCTATTTTTTCAAGTAACAGATCCTGTATCTACACATGTTGAATCACTTTTTTTGAATGATTCTTTTTGATGTTAAACTGTTGTTAAATAATGTAGACTGTGGAAAATCTGTAAAATTATATCTAGTAATTTACCTAATAAAGTATATGCCTTGCTGTGGACAACCAGATATTACAGTAATAATACATGACTTTTCTTAGTTTCTAGTTAACAAATTTATATCATTCAAACTGCCTAAAAGCTGTTCAAGATCATCAACCCCAAAAAATAATAATTTGTGCATTTGATAAAAATTCCATGAGGAAAACAAATAATAATATGCTCTTAGGTCAAAGTTATCGTGTTGATAATAAACAAAATACTAAAAATTATGCATTTTGGTATGATACTGACATTTTGTGAATTTTCTTTAGGGAATTTGATTAATGCCTTCTAGATTAATTCTATAAAAATCTGTACATTTCAGTTTATCATTTGAGGATTTGTTTACTAGGGTTAAGGAAATGATTCAAGTAAACTTAGAAGCAAAATAAAATCACACACAAAAATCTATTAGCTCTTTAATACTTAAAATCCAACTTAGAAAAAACAATCTTTAAACAATTTCAGTTGGAAAAATCCTAGTTATGTAATTATTCATTCCTCCTGAAATTTAAAATAAAATATATAAAGGGTGGCCTGGGTATTTGTCTGTGGCAACATCTTTTAACTTGACTCTGCTGTCTTAGTGTTTACTAGATTTATCTTAAAGATATTTTTCAGTGTCTTGTATGTTCTTCACATAATTGGCAGGTCCATGACACTTGGAATCAGCTCTAAAAATGTTTATAGTAGCCAAGTTGCAGTAGTAGTATTGTTTAATTTTTCCTTTTGTTTTAAATAAAATGAAACATGTAAAAGAAAACTTCTTCAATTGATTAGGCATTACATAGCAATCTTAATTTCCTTCAACAAATTTTTCCTATTCCCTGGGAAATGTATGACTGTGTTTGCTTCATCAACCTCTCCACTATTTGTGGACACTGAGCATCCCTCAAAATTAATTTTATCATCACCTCTACCTTTGCTGTCAATAAATCCATCTCTGAGGAATCTGACCTCTTGCCGTTCCTGCAGTTGAAAAATGTTGTTTTATTTATCTTGATCATCCTCACAATTTTCTCTTTATTTGCCATCTTTCCTTTATCATGTTGTACTCCCTTGGCTTCGTTTTATAATCTTCCCCATCCTGTTTTGAGTCTCACACAACTTATCCTGCATATTGCTCTTCCTTATTACTGATCATTTTTGTATTTTCTTGTTCATAATAATTGGCTGCATTTTTATTTCCAGTATATTTATAACTGAATGGCATTCATTGTCTTTGGGCATGCATTAATTTATCTTTCAGGATTTTCCATTTACTCTCTGCATCTTTTCTTTGTATATTTCTTCTTGCAACCTCCATTTCACTTCCCTTGTCTCATACATGTTGGTGTATTATTTTTGTTGTTGTTTAAATATCCCTCCATATCTGTAATTCACGCTTTATGTGTTATTAGGATGGTCTATAAAATAAACCACTGTGTATTTGTCACAAACAGCCTTAATTTGAATAGTCTAAAAATAGGTTTGAATTCACTGTACTGCAATTTTCCAGCCACCTTCTTTACAGCCGTACTATAGGGCTTAACTAAATAAATAATTAGAAGCTAATTTTACAAATTAAAAGGACCACAGATATTTTAATTTTTTGACTTGAGGTCAGAAAAGGGTAGTTTATTAAAAGATTAATGGACAAATGTAAAACTTATTTCACGAGAGAGATGTTTAGACCTTTGGAGGTACTTAACTGATAAGAAAGTCGTGCATATATGCTAACATCATTAATCTTCATGCTTTTCTATGCCTTCATGCATATAATAAAGGATACATTTAAAACCAGATATCCCTTCTTCTTCAAGAAAATCCTTGAAAAGCAGAAATTTGAGGCAAATAAAAATGTACCAAATAAATTACAGTACAATGTGGAAAATACTGCATGTGAAATAACAGTATACTTTGTGTGTGATTAGAGTAAATAAATATGAAGAGGGTCTTAGAAGACTTTCTAGAGCAAATAACAATTCAGCTAAGTATCAAAGAATCATAAACACATTGCCACCTGGAGATGAGGAACTGTATTCAGAGATGTTGTTCCACATTATAATTGAAAGGGAGAGTTAACAGGAAGAGAGGCAGAAAGAAAACTAAAATATAAGCATGTCTTTTGCTAAGACATTTGGAATTTTCCTACAGTTCAATGGGAGTCATTGGAGAGTTTAATCATGGAAGTGACATGATCAGATTTCATTTTGGAATGAGAACTCTAGTAGACATGAAGAAACTGGACTGCAACACCACAGCCACTTAGAGTGGTAAAATAATATCAGTGAGACAGAATGAGGGCACAAACTAAAGCAGAATCTGAAGCAATAATTAGAAGATATGTGAGAGTCATTAAAAGGTTCAGTCAAGAGAACTTGAGGACACTTAGGCATGGGGGCAGGAGAAAGCAAGTGAGAAGCAAGCGGAAAGCAGTTTTTCCATAGGATTCAAAGCTGCCCACTTAATTTCAATTAGAAAAATAGAGCTTTGAAATGGCCGTCTATTAAGTTTAATTTCATCCAGATAGATTCTCCAGTTTGCATTGATGATTAGATCGCTACTACCTTATGACAGTAGTTAATGACTTACTATTAACAGTTGAATAAATTAAATGTATAGTCAACAGAGAAAATAAAAATAACTTAATATTGGAATAATACTTTCTTTATTGCATAAATGAATAGCGACACATTCAGACTTCCCAATGTGCGGCAAGGGAGCCCAAAAAACAATAAAAAATATTGCACAGACATTCATGCAAAATGAACCCTGATGGTAGTAAATTCTAAAAATGGCAAAATTTAGTTTTAAATGCAATTTCCACATTTGCATACTATGTAAGAAGGCATCTTATAACTATGTTCATAGTATATTGTTCATCTCATTTCCATAATCTAATTCAGTGATACTTATGCTCTTCAAATAGTATTCACTGATCATATTTTATCTCTTTTTTATCTTAAATTGTGGTTCTGTGAACTACAGACCACATCAGGGAAAGATTGTAAATATCATAAATATAATGCCAATTTTCCCTTAAAATGGCAAATTATATAAAATTTATTTTCTGCTTTTTCTTATAAGGACCAAAAGCAGACAAACCTTTGAGCTTAAAAGTGGATTAGAATGCCTTTTAATTACATAGCATATAATTTTTTAAATTCTTCAGTTTATTAAAAGATTATAATTTTGAAAAGGTAATCATGTGTAATGTAGAGCTGTTGATTTTAAACAGACTTCAATTTGGTCAACTTTCTTATCCAAACTTTCAAAGTTTCCGATATATAATTGCAGGTTGAATTTGCCATAGATAATGCAGGCATTTGGGCCATAGATATAATATACTATCTATTTAAGCTATGTAATCCATTGTGATATACTGAGACCATTTTAGTGCAAGGTATTCTACCAGGCACTTTGCAGAGAATATTTTATGTAATACAACAGCCTTTCAGAGAACACAGTATTCTTTTTCTTCTTCTTTTCCTCCTCCTTTTTCTTCCTCCTCTTATTATTATTGTATCTATTTATTTACTGAAAATTGAATTTCCAGGAAGTTATAGAATCCGCCCAATATTTCTCCCCTTGTAGATGCAAATCCTGAATTGGGATTCATATCTGTTTTATTCTAAAATGCATGCTCACTTCCACTGAATTATTCTGTCATAATGGAGCAATGTCAAAGTCATTTTGGGACAGGAAGAAGTAAATAGGGAGTAGGTCTTAAACAAAGAGTTCTTCTTTGGTGCAAAATAACTATATCATTTTATGTCATAAAAAAGTGAACCGTAAGAACCCTAAGGAACACAAACCTTAAACAACAAACAGGACTTATACAAGCATACCAATTTCCCCTGGAGATGTTTAGCTCATAGTGTTTCTTTAATAACAAAAGTCAAAAAACAGTGAATTTCATCAATGACATACTTAAGATTCTTGGCATGTCTTGTTTTTTTGTTTCTCCAGCCCATGTCAATAGTACTGTTGTATCAAAAGTCATACTGATTATATTGTATATACTTACAGCTTTTGTAATTATTTAATATAGACTTGATGTTTTATGAAGAAATTATCTAATTAGAAGGCAACATCTTCTACACCATTTCTAAAATTATTTTATTACATTTGTTCAACAATAGTTAGAATTCTTAACTCTGACAAGCCTCTACCAAGCAGGATTTGAGTCTGTTCTATGTGGACTAGTACATTTCATGATACTCAAAGCAACTTCAGATTCCTTTGCCCAGTGGTGATGTGTGGTATTTGAGACAAGCACATTTCCTTTCATTTATTTCTTTCTCTAGTAAAGTATCCTGTAAACCCACATTAACAGTTTAATGTTTAGTTTTTTCCATGTTTCAAATGATTATGAAAGACAAGAGACCTTGATTGCTTAATTATGCCTTTTTTTCTCCTTTGAATGTCTTGGACCAAAGTGACTATGAGAATAGTTGTACAATGTGCCCTGATAAATTGAGGGGAATAGGTTGTTGAGGGATTGTATTTGTTAGTTTTTATTTATTGTTGTTTGTTGTGGTTATTGTTTTGACTGTAGATACCTATTTTAGGTCTACTTTTGAAAAAGAATATTATTGGATATAGAAAGTAATTGAAATATTATTACCAAGATAAATTTATTTTACTTTAAGTTCTGGGATACGTGTGCAGAATGTGCAGGTTTGTTACATAGGTATACATGTGCCATGGTGGTTTGCTGCACTTATTAACCTGTCATCTAGGTTTTAAGCCCCGCATGCATTAGGTGATAAATTTCTGAAAGAAGAATAGTGAGAAGGACAAATTAGTGAGGACTTCTTCTCTAACAATGAAGAAAGAGTTTTATATATTATTTGGCAATCTCTAGAGTTTCTGCATGAGACTCTAAGATGGCATATTGTCCATCTCTCTATCTCCCTACCTACCTATTTGTCCATTCATCTGCCTGCCTGTCTGTTGATCTATCCGTCTTTGTCTCCTCTCCCTACCCCCAACACAAATATGACAGAAATGAATACATTCAGAATATATACATACAGATTCAGTTTCATCTGGTTTTATTTGGTTTGGTAATAATCCATACACTGAGTTAAGTGCTCCAATACTCTTTTTCTTTTCTTTTTTTTTTTTTTTTTTTCAAGGCTAGCTTGTTTCCCTGTTTTGGAAAATTTCCTCCTTATGGAAACATCACATTACAACCAGTATTATACTTTGCCAACTATGTTGTTGTAAATTCTGATGGCCCACTCTTAAGCGATCATTTATATGTGTACTTCTAGTATGTAAGACTTCAGTGAGTTTTCAGTTTGTGTATTCCATTATCATGACTGTACTGAGAAGCAACTTAATGATTTATTCCTTAACCCAAACAGTTAATTTTACTCCTTTGACTTTTACAAAAATATCATTTGTCTTTCAAGAATAGGAAATCTTACAAATCAACACTGAAGAACCTACTCCTGTAACCAAACGCCACCTGTTCCCCACAAGCCTATGGAAATAAATAAATAAATAAAGGGACTAGTCAGCTGGGTGCAGTGGCTCACACCTGTAATCCCAGCACTTTGGGAGGCTAAGGCAGGAGGATCACTTGAGCCCAAGAGTTCGAGACCAACCTGGCAACATAGTGAAACCCCATCTCTATGAAAAATAGAAAAAAATTAGCCAGGCATAGTGACACACGCCCGTAAGCCCAGGTACTCACAAGGAAGAGGTGGGAGGATCGCCTGAGCCTGAAGAGGTCGAGGCTACAGTGAGCCATGATGGCATCTCTGCACTCCAGCCTGGGTGACAAAAAATAAAATGGAATAGTCAATTAAAAAAAAAAAAAGGACCCAGAGACCTCAAGAATTCTGTTTCACCAATGACACCATAGCTTCTTAGTCTACTCATGTATATGTACCTGTGTTTATATAAATTTGAATTTTAAAACTGCTTGTAGACAAATGAAGATGAACAAAAGAAATAATGAAGATATCACATTAATGAGTGGGTATTCATAAATTTATATATAAACTTCAGATTATGTATTCCAAAGGGATCTGGAAATTTTATATTTTATGGAAGTTAGGAAGATTCTTTCTTTACCACTTTCATTACATTATTTCATTAGGAATCTGATAAAAGATAGGGATACTTGCCTTAGAAAAAGTTTCACATAAACAGTGTCAAATTGTGGAATTCCTGAAGCTCATTCACAGGCCTCCCTGGAGTCTTTGATTTCGATGTTATATCAGTTAACATGTATTAAATTCCTATCAGATGCTAAGCAATTTTAAGAAGGCTTAAAAGTTTGGGCACAAAACAAATGATATGTTCTAGATGATAAAGTATTTGCACCTCATTTCACTGATGAGTAGTGAGTGAGTGGACACCTTTTAAAAGCCTACAACAGTGCCTGTACACAAAAGAGCTTAATAAATGTTAACCATTCTCTCTCCTCTAAAAAAAAAAAAAAAAAAAGGAATAGTGAGGGAGATACACATTTAAGCAATTATATTCAAAAACTAGATTAGATAGATAGAGATAGAAAATAGCACATACTTACACAGTACTTACAATTTTATAGTCCCTTTTATACTGGACAACTTTATAACCCCTTTTGTATATTTACTCATCTAATTCTCAGGTCTTTATTAGTCAGGTACTGCTATTATTCCCATCTTATAGATGAAAATATCAAGGACTACAGAGGTAATGAAACTTGCTCAAGATTGCACAAGTTTTAGGGCAGAACCAGGACTAAAAGCCAGGTAATGTGTTCCAAGAATCCATGTGCTTAACCATCACATTTGCTGTCTCTCATAAAAATACAACAGAAAGGCCAGGCACGGTGGCTCAAACCTGTAATCCCAGGACTTTGGGAGGCCAAGGCAAGCAGATCACAAGGACAGGAGATTGAGACCATCCCAGCTAACTCGGTGAAAACCTGTCTCCACTAAAAATATAAAAAATTAGCCTGGTGTGGTGGCAGATGCCTGTAGTCCCAGCTACTTGGGAGGATGAGGCAGGAGAATGGCATGAGCCCGGAAGGCAGAGCTTGCAGTGAGCCAAGATTGCGCCACTGCACTCCAGTCTGGGTGACAGAGCCAGACTCCATCTCAAAACACACACACACACACACACACACACACACACACACAAACACACACCAGAAATGTCTCAAGCAATATGGAATGGCAAGATGAAAGAGCAATTACTTTTGTTGGTAGTCTAGCAAAAGTCTCAGAGAAGCACATCAAATTTGTGTTAGGCATTTAAAGAGTGGAGGAGATACATAGTACCTACGGTGGGGTGTCTTATTAAATATAAATATGACTTATACTCAGTGTAATGTTAATAAAGTTCTATGTCTCCTAATGAAAGAGTAAAACATAATTATTGAGTTACTCATAAACAAGAAATCCCAAATACATCAAACATCCTATGGACCTAACAAACCTGCAAAACCATCTTCCTGAGGCTAAACTGTTTTCAGAAATATGTTAGCTCTTAAAAACAGGTCTATAACAACAAATCCCAAATAGCGTATATCTGTGAGGTACAATTATTCTGTTGCTCATATGCAACTAGATTTGAAATTTTGTTACTTCTCAAAGAGTTGGCAAAGGGTGCAGCAACATAAGTGGATGAAAGCCATTATAACGGGTGAAATAAAATCCGGTGGCTAAGAAATAATGGATTTCTAAAGGGGAACATATTATTCAGTTCCTAGTTTTAAAAAATGGAACATAGAATATTATAGGTGGATTATGGGATATTGTCACTGGAATGTGCCGCTTTCACCTGGAGCCACCCTATTTGGTGTCATTAGTAGCTGCTTATTCTCACCATTTTCCCCAACCCATTTCTTTCCTACTGCTACCTCACCCTGCCATATCCTGCACACAGACAATCCATTCTTTGTTTCTTCGTTGGACCATAAGAGTAATTTTTACATGTCAGCACTAGTAAATCTACCCTATGACCATAGTAGGTTGTTTTTTGGGTGGGGGTGGGGGGGTTCTGTTAGCTTTTTTGAGACCGTGTCTTGCTCTGTCACTCAGGCTGAAGTGCAGTGATGTGATCTTGGCTCACTGCAGCCTCAACCTCCTGGACTCAAAATCCTCCTGCCTCAGTCCCCTAAGTAGCTGTGACCACAGGCATGCACCACCACACGTGGCTAATTTTTGTATTTTTTATATGGATAGGGTCTCACTATGTTGTCCAGGCTGGTGTCAAACTCCTGGGCTTAAGCAATCCTCCCGCCTTGGCTTCCCAAAGTTCCAGAATTACAGGCATGAGCTACTGCTCCTGGCCATAGGTACTTTTGGAAAGAATTGTTCTACCCCACCAGACTAATGACTCCTCCAGGACAGGTATAATCCTTTTTCAATTTTATAATTTCAGAATTTAATGCTGTTAATACATGTGTGCCAAAATAATTGATTATAAAAGGGAAAATAAATGAATATATGATCATAGATTCACTACGAAGGTGAATCACCAGTGGGATCCATATTTGTAAAATAAAGCAATGAAAACACAAGAGGCTAGAAAGAAAGGAAATTTGGCTAGATACGTTAATCACAGATGGAGACATTAAGATGTAGTATATGTCATCTATGACAAAACAGGTACTGATATATGACAGTTTATATTTTTAAAAAGCAAATGTTTATTTAATTTTAATGTTAACATTAGTGATGTTATGCTGAAATGTGTGTGTTCCTAGTAATAATTGCATTACTAACATCTATCTAGATCAGAGCTCTCTACTATAATCAATAGAAATGTCATTGGCCTCCCCTCCTCTCTTCACCTCTCATTCTGCCATTTCTCCCTAGAGCACTATTAAATGTAAATTTTCCAAATTCTTTTCTGTGACTTTTATGGCCTGAAAGTAAGTAATCTGATTGGTGATGAAAAATCAGAACAACATAGCCCAAGTACCCTGGGAATCACAGTTCTGCCAAGCACTTATGAACTAAGAAAAATATACTCTCTTGCTCATGTGGAATGTCGGAGGAGGAACTGTGCGGCTCACTCAGCTCACTAGGTGTTAGAACAACAGTGAAAGAGTATCCAGTGGTGACATACGTAAAGACATGGCCTCCCTGGGAGCTCCAGTGATTTAGAAATGAAATCTTAGACTGCCCTGTGAAAGTTGAAGATGCTGTTGCTTTACAAAAGAATGGATATTGCATAAGTTGAAGAAAAAGAGAGCAAACCCACTGATAGCACTGCCATGGTTAAGTGTTCTTACTGAAAACTTCTATCAACACTATGGCTCTAAAGAGTTCATTCCGGCAGCCAAGAACAGGGAAACGCCAGCTGAGACCCCAACGACTCCAAATGCTCATTAAATAGATTTTACTTTTTTTGGTGATGGCTGCTTGAAAATAGGAGTGTTTATGAGAAGAGCAAGCTCTCTTTAAATAAAAAGTAGGAAATGACAACAGAACAAGCTCACATTGTAAAATGCACTATGCAAAGAGAAAAACAAATACGCATGTTGCATTCTTTGTCATCTCTGACATCTTCAACTTCCACATTTCCCATTGGTTGCAATCAGAGCTGGTGTTTAGAATAATGACTGCTAGGTTCTGTAAGATTCTCAACATTACAGATATATTTCATTATGCAACCCTTTAGTATTCTAAAAGCGGAAGGAGGAACGAACTAAGCCATTTTAAGATAGAGTTAAATTACAAAGATAGAAAAGCAGAGAGATTTTTATTCATTCTGAGCTAACCAGGGCAATCAATTAACTAAAATTCCTGATTGCCAGAACATGCTATATAATTTGTGTTATATTAACTTGGGTTTTACTTTTACTTCGATTGTTTATAGCCTGTCAATGAAAATATTTCCTGAACAATGTTCAAGTATCAACAATTATTGATAGAATCAATTCATTGCAGCCTACTCTGTCTGGCTTGTGTGAGCTTTGTGTAGAAAACAAAGCTTCCAAAATCAGGATCCTGACCAGAAGGAAAGCTTTGCATATCATGAGCTAAGAACATTTATTTTTATCAATTTCAGATATGTATATGGTAAGACTTAGAACACATAGAATAAAATTCAGAAAGTAACACGTACCGTGGAAGCTAACACTAAGCATTAGGAAATGTGATCTTAATTAGACTTATTTTAAAGGGTATGTCATATAAAAGTTATCATTAATATTATAATTTAATATTATTTAAATTCATATTTTAATTTACTCCCACTTTCTTCTGGCTTTCATTTCTCAATTTTATATTTCTTTTCGAGCCTATAATAAAACATAAACCTGGTCTCAGCCCCAGTTTAATATTTTGAGATGTTGAATATTTAATTTCACAAAACATTTTTTTTCCACTCCTCAAAAGCATTCCTTTTTTGCTTTTTAGATTGCACATATACTGTCTTGGATTATTGGTAATGGTAAATACTTTCCTGTAATGCCTTTTAAATATTTTGCTCAGTAAGTAATAAACAAGAACATCAATTCATTTGCCTGGCATTAAAATGAGACTTTGCCCTCTTATTGAGGAAGTACAAGTTTTGGATTTCATTTACAAATGGCATATACGGACTGCTTTCATCAACATCTAATAGGTTTTTCAATGACAGAATAATAAAATGTATCTTATAACATTTGTATAAAATTGTAATCCTATAAAGAATAAATACTTTAAAAAATATCCAGCCAATACTTACCAAGTGAAGTTTATGCTGTGTAGGGAGAAACTTTACTGACCATTTATTCTAGTTTCTCATTCTAACATACTTTTTAAAAACCTCTTTCTACAAAATGGAAGAATAAAAAATTGCTAGCACAGTTTCAGTAATTTTGTTCTTTTTGTTATTAGAAAAAAATTATTTTATAATACATAATTATTTCAGAAAAATTGAAAAAATAAAGTAAAATAATAGCACCCAGAGTATCTATTATTAAATATATTACATAAGAGTTACATATTTTTCTGCCTTTATTTTCCTTTACATATACATTTTTACTTTATAAATTGGGATCTTATAGCTAGTTTTGTTTCCTATTTTTTTTCACTAAATTTAGAGTGTGAAAGTTACAAGTCACTAAATACTTTTCGAAAGACAATTTAATTTTATGTTTATAATAAATACAACAAATTCAGTGTTAAAAGGTTTGAGTTGGAGTTTTGTAATATTTACAGCAATAAAGTAACAAAGTAGCAAACAAAATATTACAGAACATGTGTCTTTGCATCAGAACTTTTCTGTTCCTGGTTTAGTATACATCAGCTTTTTAAAAACATTTCAGTCTTAATGTATTGCTCAAAAGGTAATTCTTTGAATGATGTTTATAAATAGGTTTTTTTTATACATACTTTACATCTCTCTCTGATTTAAATAGTCCCATTTCCCCTCACAACAAATATACCAAAGTATTGTCTCCAGTTAAACATTAATAATTAATTTAATACACGCAGAATGTCATAATACTTAATAAGTAGAATACTCTGGCTTTAGAAACAGCCTTTGGAGATAAATGCAGAAAGAAAAATAAACAAACATAATGTTTACTGAAATTAATTAGAATGGTGGAGGGTCCGCCTCACCAATGCTTTGGATGCTGACTTTGGGAGATGTTTGAATTCAGCAAAGCAGGTGATCTAATAATAGTGGCTAATGTGATTAGCACTTGTGAAAATAAGGTCATAAAGCACAATTTCTAAGATCTTTTGGAAATAACTTGCAGGTGATTGGAAGTTCAAAGCCGTTCTTGAGTCTGGAGATACAAAACAGTTTATTAAACAGACATTAAAGTACTTCTAAAACTTTAAGAAATAAAGACACTTTTCTATAAATCTCTTCTGGTATTAAGGCTAATGTTATGTGTCCATGTTACCTCTTGGCATATTGGGGTCAATTCCCAGTTATCTATCCAAAATAGTAATATCCTGGATCAAACCCATTATCCTCCCTGTTCTGAATTCTCTCTCTGATAACAGTGGTAGTTTATAAAAGAGCTGTAGTCACTCTTAATGCCTGAGAGAAAAGAATATACTTTCAAAACAAAAATCAATGGGAACTTTGAATCACTCAAGAGTATCATTTTAGCTAGTTTTTTCCAACATCTTCTTAAGCACCATCCTCTACCAGTTCTGCTAAAAGTAGAAGCATTGATTGATGTGTTTTATCTCCTTCCCCCTCCACTGCCATCCTGTAGCAGAGATTCTAGAAAGAGAAGAAATGCCCTAAAGACAGGTTGCTGGAGGGAAATGGAGAAGTCAAAGATTTGAATTATATCCACAAACTGGATAATCAATCTCTGAAGTATTGAAAGTTGACTGTACACAAAAAGTGCAGTAGATAAATATTACAGTTTGTAAGTTGAAGCATTTGAAATGTTGATGGGAATGGGTGAAATCTTTGGTGGTGTATATGATAAACCTTGGAACCAATAAGGGTTTGTGGGTTTTGTTTTTTTTAAGTTTTAAAGGTTTGAACCATGAAGTTTTAAATGGGAATTTCAAAAATTTGCAAGTTAAGTGTCCCCGATGACTTGTTTTAGAAATTCAAATTTCCAAATATGCACTCATTAAAAGCAGAGATGATTAATCAATTGTCTCATGTGCATGAATACATGCCTCCCATGTACATGATTAAACTAAAAATGGGAGTGAAGGTTGAGAACTCAGTCTGTGCACAACCCAATGAGTAAATCATCATCCAAGCATAAATTTGCCTGTTGATGCCGATCAGTGTTTGAATTCATAGTAAAATGACCCACACTGAGCATTAAACAAGGTGGGTTTTTTAGGTATATATATGTGTGTATATATGTATATATGTGTGTATATATGTATGTACATATTTGTGTGTGTGTGTATATATACACACACACACACCGTGTGTCAGCTTCATCATGGCATAATTTACACAATTCTCTTTAGTTTCCTGAAAAAGAATCTGAATTTTCTAATGTGAACCTTCATTGTTCTAGTCTTCTACAAAGATGTATTGTCAACTATAGAGAAAAGTGAACAACCAAAGGTTGTCATAAAAATTAAATTGAAAATAAAGGAATCTGAAATAATTATTAATAGATTTCCCCTTTTCAAGTAAATATATATACTTCAAAATTTAGGAAAAGAATGACTATTTTTTTTCAAAGAAAAGTAGAGGAAGCAAGTATACAAACAGGTAAATTTAAAGAAGTTCTTATTCAACATCCATTAAACAAATACCTTACTGTGCCAGGAACTAGATTCTTATTTTCAATCCTCAAAATATGCAGTGGAATAGAGCAAAAAGAACAAAATTACCCATTTCTGTAAGTATCTACTTTGTGTAAAGCAGTATAGTAGGTACTTTCCAAAGAAAATGATGAAGGAAGGGATAAAGAGAAATATATCAGAACTGTGGTTATAGCCCTCAAGAAGATCTAATCTAATTGGAGAATTGAGTAGGCATCTGATAGTGTAAACAAAATAGATAAAGTAGATTTATAAGTAGTACTAATATAATGTGTTACTATTCTGCTTCGTATTAGTCTCCTCCTTAATCTACTATTTGAAGTAATAGTGTAGCATAGTAGAAAGAATGTTACTCTGTGGTTTCCATTCCTGGCTCTGTTACTAACATTTGGGCTGACCATGGGCAAATGACTTAATAACAGGAATAGCTATCATTGATTTGATTTCCTGGGTGCTTTACATACATCGTTTTTTTCAATCCTCACATCAACCATATGGTATCATTCTGACAATACAAGTGACTGTAAGTCCAGTTTGTTAGAGATAGTCCCACTTTTGCCCTATTTTCTAAGTACACTTGTTATCAGTGTCAGTGTCTCCTTTTACCCTCAAGAGTGCCCCAGTTTGGATAATATAATAAATTTTCTCCATTTGATGAGAAATTTGATAATTGCAATCTAGCAAGTAGTAGAAACAGATTTGATCCAAGGCTGTTGATGCCTAAAGCCCATATACACAGCCACTCTATATGTTCATTCTGGTTAAATAGTTGCAGCACTTCCTTGTATATATGTAAAATGAAGCTATTAAAGTAAATGATCTCCAGGATTCCTTCCATCTCTGAACTCTAGGACTCCAAGTACAAGCAGACACATATGTGTGGGCTCATGATACTGGGATATAAACTTTACATCAGGCTTAGCAAAAAGAATTAGGAAACAATGATGAAAAGAAGGCTAGACAGAATGGAAAATTTAACACATTATAGAATTCATAATACAGGTGCGACTGTGAATACTTGCAGAAAGAAAGTAGCCTCCCCGGGCATTGTGCATGAGAAATAACCCTGGACAATCAGTTAAGCGAAGCTGTATCTTGGTGTGTGAATGACATGTTAAGAACATGAAATAATGTGGCATCCTGGTCTTTGCATTTTGAAAATATTTGAATATTGTTTAGGGTCATTTGTATTTATTTAAAACAAGACTAGTTGTATTAAAACAAATCTGGTTGCATGTATTTAAAACAAGTCTAGTCAAGTGAAGTCTTCATTCAAATTCTTCATTTTGCTGAATATTATACGGCCTACAAAGAGTTGTTTGGCTCTGTTGTGATTTTAAGGTGCACTTCAGATTTATATTCTCCCCAGATGATTATATTTTCCTGGGGAATGTTGATGCATTCCCGCCAGCTTTGACTTCTCATATTCCCTTCTTTACCCTCATCTTATTGGATGTCTGCCATCAATATTAAATTGTCTTAATCCTGATTTTTCTACCTATTGCTGCTTTTGCAGTTGGCACTGATTCTTATGCCCCTTAAAAGAAGGTACTTGTGTGGCAAAAGATTGAAAAAAAAAATTGGCAGTTGTTGTCAGGGTTAATGTAGAAAATAAATCTCTTATATTACCAGTTTGGATTTACTTTTCATTTTAATAGCCCCAACAGATGTTGAAGGAATCCTCTACTTCCTGCACACTTCCATTTTTACAGCTGGTACTGCTTGACTGGTTCTTGACTTTGGGGGAGCAGTTCCTGGGTGTTTACACAGTGATTTACAGGCACCCTGTCACTATAGACTATGACCATCCTCTTGTGTCTTTTTATCCATGCGATTTTCTTGAAATCGACATCACTGTCTCAATGCAGCACCTCACAAAGTTTCTCTAACCCAGTGTTTCCTGAGCAATAGATTCTTTCCCTACTGTGCAGCATTCTGAAATGTTTGGTATGTTAGATTTAAAAAAAACAAGCATAAAGGAGAGGAGGTACAAATAAGAGGTGATTTTCAAACTCAGCAAATTAGGCAGTCTGTCTTTTTTGATATCTCTTTGTATCTTTTTCTTATTTTTTCCCGAAGTAGTCATCACAATTTTCGTTTAGGTGGTTCACTTCTCTTGGTGCTTTTGCTTTTTCCTAAAACCACCCTGCCTGCTTGCCTGCCTGCCAGCCTGCCTGCCTTCCTTCTTTCCTTCCTCCCTCCCTCCATCCCTCCCTCCTTCCCTTCTTTCTTTCTTCCTCCCTCCCTTCCACCAGCCTCAGTGGCACTAGCTTCCAAAAACTGCACTAATATCCTAAGGCTACTGTGACAAATATCACATAAACAGGAGGCTTAAAACAACAGTAGCCTCTTGTCTCACTGTTTTGGAGGCTAGAAATCTGAAGTCAAGGTGTCTTCAGGGCATGCTCCCACTGAAACCTGAGGGAATCGTGCCTTGCCTCTCTGGTTTCTGGTGGACAGCTGGCAATCTCTTATAGTCCTTGGTGTGCAGCTGGACCACCCAGTCCTCTGCTTTTGCTGTCACATGGTGTTCTTGTGTGTCTTCACATTCTCTGTGCATGTCTGTCTCTGAGTCCAAATTTCCCTTTTGATAAGGACACCAATCATATTGAATTAGGGTCCCCTTAGTGACCTCATTTTAACTTGATTACCTCTGCAAAGACCCTATATCCAAATCAGGTCACCTTCTGAGGTACTGGGGTTTAGGACTTCAACATATCTTTTCTTGAGGGGGACATAGTTCAACTCATAGCACCAACTAAGAACAGAATTTTCCTCACACTTGATTCCAAAAGAAATGTTGACAGCTTTTAGCAATTGGGAAGATCCCGTGAGGCTGAAAGTGCTATCGCCGGCTGCTGTCTTGTCTGTGACTTTTCTGTGCTGTTCACTTGCTCTCTTGGTATGAGAGTTCCCATAGTAGAAAAGGCAGAGTCAGACACAAAATTCTCATAAAAAGCATTTGCTTAAGCGACAGATTCGAACCACAACCTTTGCAAGAAGCTCTTTAGTGAACTGTATAAAATTTGCTTGGTAAACATCCTGACTTGAGAAAAGAAAAACTATCAAGCATAGTGAGAAAGAAAATTATCAAGTACCAGTAACACTGGCCATAGTTTTATTTTTCTTCCCAAATTGTATTACATAGACACATATAAAAGTTGCAGAGGATACCAAAAAAGCATATCAACCCTCAACTGTAATGCCCTGTTTCAGTAATTAATAAAACCATTTAAAATGTTTTTAAATTTTACTAGGGATAGAAAAAAAAAAACACATTAGAAATAACGACATTTCAGAACTATTGCAGTATTTGCCTAAGAAGGCTTCAAAGTTTTCTTCTAATGACACATAATTTATAATTGTCATTGTCACTTCTATTGGAAAATGGAGGAAAATAAAACATTTTCCTCAAGCAGATTTCTTGGCTCATTTATATAAGGTTAGCATGGCAATACTTTTATTTTGATGTATCTTTTAAAATTAGAAAGAGCCATGAATATTCTTGATTACTAATAAAATTGAAATGTTTTAATGTCAAAAAGGAATTATATTTACAAATCCTCTATTGTTAATAATACTGCTACAAACCTATGTGGAATCCAAATTGTCTCTCTCGGAAGTGCTTTATTGAAAGTAATTATGCCAAATATGGAAAGTATACACAATAATTTGTATCACATTCTCGATATTAAGCCAGATCCTTGCAGTTCTCAAACAATTCTTCGTATGTTAATATGATTTAAATTTTTAAAAAGTTGATTCAGGAAACTGTAGAAAAACAAAATAGTTAAGCCAGTTGTTCAGACAAAACCAGTAATTATGTGCCTAAAGTATTTTGTCTCCTAATTCATCTGCTTTGACATCACACAGACTTAGTCTTACATATGGTAGCTGGTACTAGACCGTAAAGGGTGTTATGCAGCGAAACACTAAACAAGTCAAGTTGGACAAATCTAGGGGCAGGACTTACAAGATGGGGTCTTAGAGTCTATGATGAAATATTTACAACATCAATAAAAAAACAGGTATTGGAGAGAAAACTAAAATTGACAGTCACCTGCATGATCTTCTGGGGCCACCCTGGAAAGTCCTTGCCATCCTCCTCAGACAACAGAAAAGTCATCATTAGGCTCCCGAGGGTAATTCAACCTTGCAGATGACAATTCCTCTACTTGGAAATAGTTTGACTATACGTAAGTGAAAAAGACTCTTAAGAATTTTATTTTAAAATTTTATTTTAAAAATCTCAGGACATTTAAACGTATGCCTGTTGATTTTTTTTTTTTTCTTTTCGTTGATTTTTCATGGAGTTGATGGAGATAAAAAGATCAGCCTGGCAGCTTGCTGGCATGGAACTGGAGTGTTTAGGGTTTGTTTTGCCTTTTTGCAAGATTGGTCCACAAGAACTTTAAAAGGAGAAAAAGACGATGCAAATTAAATACGTTAGAAACGTATGTCCCATCTGTTTTTATTTCATTTTTAGAATAAGGTTTTCATACCTTCTTTTATTTTTATATTCTATGATACCACACTATAATGTTGGCCACCTCAGAGACTAACTAAATTAGCTATCCTGACCATATGGAAAGGAAAAGCTTTACCAGCTAAAGAAACAAATTTAACTCAGGCAAAAAGGCCTATGTGTTTTAGAGTTAAAAAAAAAAAAAAAAAAAATGTTGCTAAGTACATAGTAGGGGAATGTAACCCACCTGCATAAGTAAAATTTGAAAAGAGATTTGGATATTCAAAATAGCTGTCTCTTTTCTTGGCGTCATTCAGGAATCACCCATATTTGAAGTGTCCTTCTGTTGTGTGCTATCATCTGGATGTATTTGTAAGTAAACTCACAATCAAAGACATGAAGGCCCCTTGAAAGGCCATCTATTTCTGCCTCTGCCTCTGAGAAAAATTAATCCTAACCTGTCCACGTATGCCTTACCACATTATGGGGAGGGGACGGAAAAGCTTCAGTGCATTCAGAAAAAAAAATTTTACCCTAATATCTTTACTTTGGAACACTGAATAAGACATTCCTTTATAGAAAAAGAGATTTTGTTTCGTTCTACAAAAGCCAATACTGTCAAGTACTTGATAGAAGCCCTGGGCTACCATTTTATTTTACCTAGAGAGAAGCTTCTCATAAATTCACCATGTAAAATTGATGACTGCTTCAGTAATCTACCAATCTTAGGTTTTATATATAAACCACAGTGAGGGAATAGAGCTTGCAGAAGTCAAGCACATGTTTTCTAGCCACACAAAGAGTAGAGGAGTGTCTGCCTGATCTAGGACCACTTTGGGTTGACACATGCAGTTATTTACAATGATTGAGAACATCGGATTTTATGCACAACTCATGACGACAAGATAAATACATGGGTAGAGAAGCTTAAACTAAAAGAAAGTCAACTGAAGTGTTTTCTGTCACTTGACTGTAACTCTCAGCACAGGACCACTCAACTTTTAGAGTGCTGAAATTAAAATTCTCTTTATTTCATCAGAATAACGGCTAAACTTACAAGTGAAGGCATATGTTTTGAGAATCTTTCTGTATACATTTGAAAGGCTTTTTTTCTGGACACTCCTACCAGCAGGCATTTCACCAAAGTTCATACCAATTACTAAAATTACCTGAATGTATTCAAGATGTGTCTCCATATATTTTTTCTGTACTAAGGAAGGTGGAATTATAGTAATAGTTCCTTTTCTCAAATCATGGGACACTCAGTGTAACCATTATTTAGCCTGTAATACAACTTTCCAACTCTCAGACACCAAGCTAGTAGCATGGCTTTGAAGTACTCTATCGTTCTCCTAAACTAAAGCCATTTGTTTGTACTAGGTGAAACAAACTAATCAAGCAAAAGTATTTTTTCTTTAGAAAATGTAGATGTCTTGGATAAACATCGATCTAGATTTTTTAGGTTCTTTGATTCATACCTGTATTAATATTAAGATAACCAGAAGAGACAGAACTATAAGACCAGTTAAAAGGCCATCTCAGCCTCTAGCAGTGATGTTTGACAGTGGAACACAGTGTTAATGCTCTGAACTACATAAATAAATACTTCCTCTCTATCGTTTCTTGGGACATCTTAACTTTCATATTCAACTCTAATCATTGTCATAGTCCAGTTTATGGTCAAATGTAAAGAATGAATGGTTTCCTTAAAACATACATGATGTAATTCACATTATCAATAGAGGAGGAAATGCAAATGAATTCCGCTTGAGGTATATTACAGCCTGAGACCACTCAGCCACCAACACAGAGCTGACAGATCATTTGTTTATTCTCAGGTTGGATGTTATAAACTAGACAAAAAAAAATGGCCACGGGTTTTTCCAAGAAAAAAAAAAACTGTTGAAATTCTAAATAGATATGGCCAAATATGCAATTTTCCACTATGAGTTAGTAAAATGAGCCATATATCAGAAAATAGAATTTTCTTTAATTTAGAGCTTGTTTTGTAGTTAAGGCATACAATTTTTGCAAATGCCAGTGGGGGGAACAAAGGAGAAAGCACAACTTCGATTAAAAGGAGAAAAATCAATGCCTACTGAAGATTCATGCTTGAGAAGGTAACATGTAAATAAATACTAGACTCTTCAGGTAAAGCAAAACTCAAAAATATTTGTGAGAAATAGACTGAGGTTAGAATACCTTTTTCCACTCACATAATAAAGGGCCAATAGCACCCACACGTACATATACAGTGCTAGAGTGTCTACTTGTGCACATATTTATCTTTGTTCCAAATGGCCAGCTTAGCTTATAATATTATGTAAAGGTTATCTGTTTCACAATACAAACATACACAACGAAGTACAAGCATGCACAACCATGCTACTTTGCCATGTAACATTTTACCACAAATAGTTATAAAACATTAATTCCTTGTTGTTATTTATTTTATTTATTTATTTTGGTGGGAACATGGATGGAGCTGGGGGCCATTATCCTTAGCAAACTAATGCAGGAACAGAAAGCCTAATACTGCATGTTCTCACTTTTAAGTGGGAGCTAAGTGGTGAGAACTCATGGATACAAAGAGAAACAACAGACATTGAGGCCTTGACATTTGAGGGTGGAGGCTGGGAGGAGGGAAAGGAGAAAAAAATAACTATTGGGTACTAGGTTTAGTACCCGGATGATGAAATTATCTGTACAACAAACCGCCGTGACACGAGTTTACTTGTGTAACAAACTTGCACATATAACACTGAATTTAAAATAAAAGTTAAAAAAAAATCATTAATTCCTAGGGAAAAGATGAAAAGAGTTAAGATAGTGATTGCATGTTTTGTAATGGTGGACGTTCACTGAATCAACTAAAGGAATTTAGGAACATTGATGAATGAAAGTCATTTTTATCTGATATCCTGATACCACTGATAATAAGCGACAATAATTTTGAAAATTAAACAGAATGTAAGAGTCTCAACTCAGCAATCTCCTTCACATTTGTCATTAGATTTTATCTTTGATGAATGAACTCTTTAAAAGAATAAAGATTAGCTGCCAATAATACTGATAATATAAATACCAATTATTGAGCACCCATTATGAGCCAGGCCCTGTTCTATACTCTTTTCAATTATTAGTCAACAGATTCCTAAAATGAATTGGTATTTTATTATTGTCATTTTAAATATGAAGAAAGAGATACACAGAGCAGGTAGAGAACTTGCCTATGCACATATAGCCAGTCCACTGTTAATTACCAGATACGAACCAGGCCATAGGGATGAAAAAGAATAGAACACATTATTGAATCTTCCCAAAATAGAAAAACAAAACAAAACAAAACAATATAACACCACCAACTACTGATCCTTATTTTAAAAGGTGGGAAGAAACACTGAGTTCTTAACTGCTACTCCAGAACCCTTGTTGGTACCCCTATCTGAAGGTGAAAGAATACACATATACACATGCACACATGCACACACACACACAAGCAAATGATATTCAAAAGGTCTCTTAAACAGGCCCACTGAACTGCCTCAAAGACTACCTAATACTTTCCCTTTTCTTTCTAAAATGTTACTAACTCATATCAACACCTCCCTAAATATACTGCTAATATTCCACTTTTTGGTATGCCTATATTACCGTGCACCTGACAGTTGAGTGGGATACTTAAAAAGTAAACTTTTCATTTGTTTCCAAAATTATTCATGTTATTCGTAATTAATATACAAATATTACATGAAGTTATGAAATAACACTGTTCAAAGAAGCTATAGTTTGTATGAAAACCAAAGGTGAATTCTTTGAAAGACTTGATAAGTAAGTTGCTAAAAGAAATTTTCCCAAATTAGATATGAGCAAGACAACTGTGAAAAGCTGCAAAAGAAATCTTAAAAATCCAGAAGGATTCTGCACTTGGTTTACTTTGTATGTATCACTGAATTTGCACTCTAACAAAATCAAAAGTAGAAATTACATGATACACTACAGATGGGTTTATGGAAGAGAGAGAGCACAAACCCCCAAACTTTGGCCTTCATACAAAGAAAGGCTTTGGCCCTACATAAGAATGTTGCCAACTAAATATGTTTAAGTATTTGTTTTAAACTTAATTAGTAGGCTTAGGGAGGTATCATGTATGTATAATGCTATAATAATTCTTTTTAAATTTCTCATCAAGTATTAGTCTTGTTTTTTTAGGAGTACTTCTGTAATTATTATATTTAACTTTTATATTCCATTAATTTGTAATTTAATTGCATGTGCAATGTACAGCGGAAACAATCAGAATCTTCACAAAAGCCAGTGCCATTTTGTAAAATCTTTTTAAAGGATTAATTCAATTATGTTATAATTAAGTATAAATGTTGATATGAATACTTTCAAGTCTCCAGTTCATATTATATGTCAAGTGGAGAATTAACTTTTTTAACTTGGTAAACTAGCAGTTTAGAGAGCTTCAATATAGGTAGTCCCTAAAAATACCTAGGTGGACTGTGAAATTGTCTCATATACCTTAATAATTTCAGTTTTTAAAAGGAGTATCTTAATATTTCTATTTTCTGTTTCTTTTACTCAGACATTATTTTTCGTTCTTTTACAAATTGTATTTAGTATGTGTTTTTGAAACATAAAACTGGCATGCTAGTGTATCTGGTGAATTTACTATTAAGCCCAGGTCTGTACCAGATGGGCAGGTGAAAATGTGATTATGAGGTGTGTGGCGATATATCCATGTTTGTAATACTTGACTCTCCAGGTGACTTGTGTGTCTGTTACATTCATGAATTCACTTTATGCTTATTCTTAGAGATACTGAAAGAAGCAACCTTACACCACACAAGGTCTATGGAAGAGAAAAACTTCCCTCCTTTAACACAATCTCAATAAATGTTTCATAACAACCAGATAAATGGAAACATGTCAGCATTTTCCCCTGGCAGGTTCAGAAGTTTAATGCTGAATACCGGTTTGCACATCTAGAACAAGACTAAAGTGAGTTTGCTATTTCATAGGAAAACGCAAATTGAGGCTTAGGTTGCACCTTTCGATATCACTCTTTTGGTAAGTCCACATGGGGCAGACAAAGCCAAACACCAGCCAGGTGGTAGAATTCCCCAAATATTCATCTGTGCTGAAACCTTCAAAAGTCAGGTGCCTGGAGAGCTCATTTAATGAAAGGGTTATCTCTGCCAACCAGTCAATAGTTGATACTTTTTTCACTAGAAGTTGTGAAATATTATTTATGTATGTAGAAGACAGGGGCTTCCTGCCATTGTTGTTTGCTTGTGTGTTTGGGCAAGTTTCCTCCTTTCCAGAAAGCAAGTTTTCCATAAAAGCAACTTTGCATCGGCCCTACTCCTTTTGTTTGATACCCCAGGCAAAAAGCTTTTCATGGTATTGAAATAATTTTCATTTAAAACAGGGAACTCAGATGAACCAGTCCTTTATTAAAAAAAAAAAAAAAAAAAAAAAAAAAA
>NW_016809230.1:2218493-2293104 GCF_001698545.2 Rhinopithecus bieti
TGGTTAACTTTTAGTTATTTAAAAGTAGCTTGTTGAAGATTGAATATTTCTATGTTTCACTAGAGCCTTTAAATATAAAAGAGATATGAGACTATATCTGACACCATCAGGCATATTATATTAAAATTTATGAACAACTTCATCAAAAACCACTTTCCCTCTCCTGCATAGAGACAGATTTGTTCTGACATAAACGTTACATGGCTGGTTGCAGCCTCAGATTAATGCGAAGACCCTGGCGATTCCTTTTAGACGTTATTTTATGAAATAATACCTGTCAGCTGCTGCCTGATCCTAGAAAAGGGGGCAGGTTTTCCAGGTCATCTTGCCATCTGTCAGCTAAAGCTCATCTGTCCCTCCACATTACCACCTGATCTGTGCTAACAGGCCTCACGGGGAGGCCTGCTTCATTGGCCCAGTGGGAACCAGGGAAAGAGACTGTGAGAGGACATCACCTGTGATGCTGAGATTTAATTATCGCTGAAGTGATGAAGATGTGCACACAGATTGAAATGCTTTTGAATAAATTCATGGAGCAGGAGATGCTCTGCCCCACTCTCGGCTTCCCCCTCCCTTCATTTTCTCCCTCTTTAGCCCCAACTCCCAGCCAAGTGTGCTTCCTAGTTCCAACAAAAGCTTGCAGATCCACCCGTGGATATTTCCAAGTACACCCTTGGAAAACACATGCGCACGCACGCACACACACACACACGCGCGCACAAACACGGAGAAATACACTCGCTAAAGTACCAACCGAAAGGGATGGAACAATCCATGTACTCCGGAGAAAATTTGCCTCCGCTTTTTACAGCAACCCTGATTATTTTCTGCCAAAGTTCCTTGTTATCAAATTTTAAAGCTGTATTGATTGTTGCTGGCTTGAAAATCAGATTTCATTGTGGGACCAGCTTTTTACCTAGGGTTTTACTCAGTTTGTGGTAACAGCAGCACAGAGTTACCTGGGATCTCCTGTGGAGAGTTAATGTGGAAGTTCACAGTGGAGGCGGAAGCGCAGTAGCATACAAAAGGTAAAGAAGGGCATAGAAAGTCCCCGGAAACCCCTGTGACTGTGGGCTCCCTCACGTTCTCTGAATCAATACCCTGCACAAAAGTTATTACAGGTCCAGGCCTTTTTGCTTTCAAAGCTGCTTAGGCAGTATGTGGCATTAATTCCCTCCTGTACAAAAATGTAGTTGATAATCACCTGGCTGAGGAAAGGATTTTAGGCTAGAACAGCAGATTTCCACAGATTACAGAATAAAACCTAGTTTCTTGGGATAAATCAGGATAATTAACTGTAGTGAGGTATGTTACCCTTGTTGATTCATGTCCATGTGATACCTTTGTTAGATGCAACCACAGAGAAACATTTATGCCATTATGTGAGGTGAGATCTGATTTCTACCAAAGCATGCTATGCAGCACAATACAAGTTTTCATTTTCTTGGTTTTGGGGAGCCTGACTTCAGTCTGGAGGCCAGTTATTAAGCAAGCACTTAACTCAATTGGTTCCTAATTATAAAGTTACAAGAGAAAATGATACACTACCACGAGTCCTCTTTCAGGCCACCTTGTGAGTACAGTCGCATGGCCCTGAACCACTCTTGACTATGTGGCTGTCAGAGGTTACAGAATTTCCTTCCCACCATCACTTGCAGAGCAGGATACCCTTTTCCCTGAGAAGGAAGATTTGGAACAGCCGAAGAAGACCCAAGGGTTTTTCTAGCACAGTGGTAAACTGAAATTGTATATTTCCTTTTCTTTTTAAGGGAAATCGTGAACAAACATTGCCTTAATTCACATTTCAAAAATAATTACTACAGATTTCAAGACATTTATCATGTTGTCATTGGAACCTGGGAAAGGTTATTCCTGTGGTACTTCAGGTCACAAAAAAGAACGTATTATTAGAAACTAACACATAGGCTATCCAAGAGATTCCTGAGGGGAAATTAGAGGTCCATTGGCTTTGGGGGGAAAAAAAATGGTGACAGGAATGAATTAGGTAACAGGGGCCCACAGAAACTTATCATACTCTGAATGGTCAGTTTCCAAAGTAACTCCAGTTCATCACATTATATAGTTCTTGTGAGAACATGCAGGAAATGTACTTACAGTCCTGTTATACTTTTCCAAAGACTTACTACTTTTATTCTCTGCAGTGGCATGGATTTTTATGAAGCTGCCATTTTCCAATAATTATAGAGAAATGTTGAATAAGTACATAATATAAAATATTTTAAAAAGAAATATTATCCTGCCAAGTCTTTTGTCATTTGATCCACATCAACTTTCTGAAATATATTATTTTCAAAAATATATATTGAAATTATATCTTCTGAAAGACTTATATGTCGTATATTTTTTCAACAGATGGAGATTTAAAATCCTATACATACAATTGAGTATTAAATCCTACCTATATGATGTGGCATGTTTAAGTAATGAATATATCTCCACAATATATCCCTTTAGTTCACAGCAACACTTACACATATACTGTCCTCACAAAAGACAAATGAGATTTATTTTGGATAGCTTTGGATGAGTGTGGCTGTTTCAGCAGCTTGAAGTAATGCTATGAAATCAGCAAGTGAAGTAGAGATGGATGAGGTATTAAAGAAACATAAATAGAGAATTAATGAATGTGCTGAGAGTTTTTTGTTGATTTGGTTTTTTGGGAGTATAGAACAAATTCTGAAACAGCACATATGTCTCTATGATATAATCTTGACCTTTGGGTGACTGGTCTAGTTTTCAACAAAAGTCATTATCTTTAGAGAATTGTTCAGTAATTAGTGAGAAAATTTTTTTTCAGATTAACTCACTGTAGATGTGCGTCTCAAGACAGAAATCTCAACAGCTAAAAAACCTCATAGTCAGGCTTAAAAATACAGAATATATGTTGTGTGTGTAAAGGAGAAGAAGAGGGAGAGGAGAAGGAAGGATGTTTTCAGACACATCTTAGCTTTTCCCCTATTTTATGAAAGAAATTACATTGTTTACAAAGAGATGATTTAAAACCTTTTATTCTAGAGGTTTCTGTCCCTGTTTTCAGTTTTGGACTGCTGAAATTGAAGAAAAATAAAGTTAAACCTAGAGAGCTCAAAGATCTACCCAGCTAGCTTCCTCTCTCTTTTGCCTAGATTATAAGATTAGATTATTATAAATTTTATAATCCAGGGACTACCATTGTTAATATTGCATTTTATCCATTAACTGCTAGGTCTCATATCACCAATAATAATTTATCCACTAAATAGGCATCACTATTAATATTAAGAATGCAAGTTATCCATAATTCATCTTTTAGAAAATCTCTCTAGATAATTTATAAGAAATCTTATGTTATTACTTAATTGGTACTTAAGAAATCCAAAGTGGGCCAGGCGTGGTGGCTCACGCCTGTAATCCCACGACTTTGGGAGGCCAAGGTGAGTGGATCACAAGGTCAGGAAATCAAGACCATCCTGGCCAACACGGTGAAACCGCATCTCTACTAAATATACAAAAATGAGCCGGGTGTGGGGGTGTGCACCTGTAGTCCCGCCTATTTGGGAGACTGAGGCAGGAGAATGGCTTGAACCTAGAAGGCAGAGGTTGCAGTGAGCCAAGATCTTGCCACTGCACTCCAGCCTAGGTGACAGAGTTAGACTGTCTCAAATAAATAAATAAATAAATAAATAAAATAAATAAATAAATAAATAAATAAAATTACAAAGTGAAATTTGGAGGAAGGACATTAAGGTGTCTTTCACAGGACTGTCTTCCCAGTTGGAACATAATTAAAACAGAAACACTTCAAATTTCTATTACCGTACAGCCAGTCTGACTGTAGGAAGAGCAATCTACTGAAAATGTCCACTTGGCAAGCAATACTTCTCAGTAAACATTTGTCAGCATTGGCATTCTTATGAGCTGGAGGATGGAACCCAACAGGGCCGTGTCCATCCTGCTCCTGTGGTTTAGGAAGACAGCAAATATTAAGTGTTTTTCTAAAACCTCCACCCTTTTCTAAAGCAAGGCTATTAATTATTGATGCATATACACAGTGATCACTAAATAAGCCCACAATACATACAATGACAACTTAATTAGAGCTTTTCAAATGGACTTCTTTGCTCGTCCAATGCGACACACACTTAACTTCCATACAACTTTAAGCTACAACCTCATTACCATTTTGCATAAACTAATAGATTCAGCGATGAAAGCAGCCACAAATATGCTAGTCTGTGAAGGATGGGGAGATGTCCAAGGTGACTTAAGAGCTAGTGACAGCAAGACAAGAACACAAGTGACTCTCTCCCTTATTGGAAAGTTGTAAAAAAAGGACTGCAAAATTGTGGACGTATGAAAAAGTAAGGAGACCATGGCAAGAGTAATTGTTCACAGTGAAAGCATGGTTTCCAGGAGACCTTGACTCTATATTATAGATGTCTTATACTCTCTGTAAGTCACCAACCCAGAGGGTTCTTTTAATGGTGATAAAGAGAAATTCTGTCAACCTCTCATATTCCAAATGGCCACTTTAATGACTAGTAGTGCCTTCTACCTGCTGAAAACAACAGAAATGAAAATATGAAGAGTTTCCCAGGCTAGGAAAGTCATGTTTCAGGAACAGGCATCTTTTTTTTTAATCCTGTTGAGGACTTACGATAAAGTACAAAGAATCATTCCATATACTTCGAGTTGTATTTCACATTTTGAAATGCTTGTTAGAGTTAAGGAGACTGGAGAAGTCCTAGGTTACATGATAAAATGAATTTTCAGAGAGCAATGAGACAGTTTATTGATCAGCCGATTATCTTGCTATGTGTTATGACAAGGAGGAGACAAAAGATTCCAGGACTCCAGTCTGTATCATGTTTTCAAGAAAAAAAATTTGAAAGTGGTTGAAATTTACCATTCAGAGAGGATACAGTGAAGAAGGCAGGGAGCAAGAAAGATTGCTATGCTTAGTCTGAAAGACACTGTCTTTCTGGATCACCTACTACCATATTTAGCAACAACACCAAACATAAATAATAAAAATTCAAAGCACATAGATTATAAAATATGAATAACATAATAATTTTTAAAAAGCAATAGTTGTTTACATTAAAGAGGCTTAAAATTCATTGAGGAATTGTCGTTACTATATAAGAATATCAAAGAGGAATTAAATTAATTGTGAGAAGGGAGTATTTCATCTTGACTTTAAATAATTGAGTAGATATTCAACAAGCAAAGAAGTGAGAGAGATTTGAAGTGAGAATGAGTGATCTCTCAAGTCAATAGAAATTTTCTAGCCACTCTTATATTTCTGACCTAGAACAAAGAATTCACTGGTGAATAAAGTCGATGACTTCATGGTGTTTGTGGTCTAAATCAAAAGAAGGATACTAAGCAAATAATTAAATATTCACACATTTGCAGAGAGCTGTTCAAGAAGAGTACAAAGTACAGTGGAAACACACACATAGTTACCTATAGAAGATGTTCTTGCGGTATAAAAAGCAAAGGAACATAATTAGTGTTAAATGTTGTCTTCAGCAGTATCTAGTCTGGAGAGTGAAGGAAGTCTCTCCTAAGGAAGAGACTTTTAGGAACAGGAGAACAAGCAACCATGCATGAGTGAAGAGAGAATCTAAAAGGGTTAAAGATAGAAAAAGTATTTCGTTCAATGGCCCTGTGGCAAGAGAAAGCATGGCATATTGGAAGAACTAGAAGAGGTCTGGAAAAAAGGGAATGAGAAAGACAGAGTGTGTTAAGACATGAGGTCTGTGAGGTAGACAGAAATGTAATACAGGTCCCTGTCAACTATACTAAACATGTTTCATTTTTATATGTGATCAGTGAGATGCCATTGAAGGTTTTGGAAAGCAGAGACAAGGTGAATTGGTCCTAGTGTACAGACCAGGGTACACCAGATATACAGAAGTGCAGGGTACAGAAGTGAGGTGTACTGGCAGACGAAGATAATGCTAGTCAAAATCAGAACCAGAACTCAAAAATCCCAGGAAACACAAGTACTTCATTCATATTGCATTAATCGATACTGTGGAATTGTTGGTCTTCGTCACTGTACCCTAGACACTGTCAGCTTCTGAGCAAATTTGTCTCTTAAAATTTTGCCACAAATCAAGATGCTTTACTGATATTCTCATCAAAAATAAGGTAAAAGGATTCTGTGTTTTTAGTTTCTTTTTTGCTGAGTCTATTTTATTCCACTGTGTTTGGGAGCAACAGAAAGAAACTAAACATTTATATTATCATTGCTTCTGTACTTCCAGAAAATTCTTCCATTTTAACAGAGTAAGAACATTATTAGTAATATCAGAATTTCATGAAGCAAACCATAGCATCTTCTATGTGCCATAACTACATTTTCAATAACATACCAAAGAGTGTAAACTGATGGCCAGCTTGACTCAGGAATATAGTATCACCTGTTACAGGTTTTAATAAGCAGCGAGTCCCCCAGTCGAGTGTTCCTCAGAGACTAACAATTTAATGATGCTATGACAGACTAAGTAAAGTATTTCAATAATAAGGAGCTTATTGTGTGTGTGCATTTTTAAGTAAGCTCTGTATAAAGATTCCAGAGAAAAAGAGATTTAAGTAATTTTTTAAAAATCTAAACTGGTATCTCCAGCATCCTGAATGGTTTCATGAACTTCATGCTAAGGAGAACTATCCTAGGAAATAACTATCCATTGGGAAATCTGTCGCTCATCTAGATGCACATTGAGGTCCAAATGGCTCGAGCATATTCAGTCAAGGAGATGAAGCATCTCAATACCCAGGACTTTTCCCAGGAGCACACTAGAGTGCATTTAACAATTGTGATTGTAATAATATGTATATAGCTCTTTGAAGTCTGTAAACATTATATGAATTATCTCAAGATTTCTTACACGCAACAGTAAAGACGATGAGGTATAGTGAGGCAATGACTCACCTAAAATTAGAGATGGAGGAAGAGGAAGAATTCCAGAAAAGTCCCTGACATTTCTTTTTGAAAATAGAGTTCTTCTCCTCCACGTTATTTCCTAATTTTCCAGTGCTGCGAAGAGAAAAAGTCCACAGATTCCTCTTTGCTAGCTCAAGGGCAACCTATGTACAGATGAAAGTAGATCCAGATTCATGGCAAGAAAATACAACTGGGGTCAGAAGACATAATCCCTAAACATAGTTTGGATGATTATTTCATCCCAATGAATGAAGTAGTTGTGAAGATCACTGATTTATGTGAACAATAATGATAAATAAGAATGACAAGAAAGACAAATACGGACAATAATAATAAATATGAGATATATATATATATATATTCAACCTTAGTTTCATATGATAAATGTGTGAATAGTACTTATGTTTCTGGTCATTTGTTTTGCATGGAACATTTTAATATAATTTTAAAATTGCATATTAAAATTGCTAAATTTCATAGATTCTAAAGGAAGAGAATATAAAGTTGATGTATTAGAGACAATGTTGTGGAAGCAATTAATATGTTAAAGTATTGGCAAAAAAAATGAAGAGGAAATAGAATATAACCCTAGCATTTTACTTGCAGTCTTCTCATTTTGCTTAACTTTTTTCATAAATAGCAATTTAACAAAACCTAACACTTTAAGGTGACAAAAACCAAACACTTTAAGAAAAACTGAGCTCTACAGTGTATTATGCCTGGTATGGTGCTGGATGTCAACACCATCATTAATTTCCACTGATTTGAAATTTCTCTAACATGCAGGTCTATCTCACAATGTTTCATCTTCATTTAGAGTATTTAGAGTATTCCTCTGCAGTTATTTGAAATGTCTATAGATTCATATCTTCAATGAATTGATTATAAACATTCTCAAAAGAAGCAAGAAATTATTTTTCTGAGTAACTGGATGAAATCTGTAACCTGAGTGTAGGCTCTCATCATTAACTCCTATCTGCCTTGAAATGTCTTTCTGCTTTTACTGAACTCTTAAATAATCTGCTTTTTAAAAGTTTCACCATTGTACGAAAGTCTTGTAACTATAAGTCATCTTTACTTCATCCTCCCACCTTGCAAATGTAAGAGCAAGAATCAGATTCCATACTCCTCAGCCTAAGCAGCGAGACTCCAAGGTGGACTTGAGAGGTGCTGGTGAAGGCAAATCTGTTTTGTGATTTAGGCAAAGTTAACGTACCACTTCAGTTATGGGTTAAACATCAATTGCCATAAACTCTAAGAGAATTAAACTTTCCTAGAATTTTGTGACCTCTACCATTGCTTAAACTCAGCAGCCCAGCTGGGGTTTTGGAAGCTTTCGGCTCTGAGCTTTTGTAGTTGCTAACTCTGCTTGTCGTAAATGCAAACCTGTATTTCCATCTGCAGTGTTGCTGATTTCCTCCAGAAAACACTGAGGCACACTCAGTTCATAGGCACAGATGACTGGGTTAAGAGCTTCCTCCAAGTATAATGCTGTATATGATTGAATGTAAATGACCAACTCTGATCATCACCCACACAGTGTAATGGAAATAAGAGTTGCCGAATGATCCTGAATTTTCTGGTTCATAAACAAATAGAAAATAACAAACCTAATATATTGAGTTTTATGTGCAGTTTAGCCATGAAGCAAACTTTCTTCCCCTTGCAATGTTTAATGAGAAGCATCCCTCTCATTGCACTTTCATTTTAGACTTAAACTTCCCTATCTCAAATAATCAATTGTTTATAATAAATGAAAAAATCCTTATTTTTTTTTTTTTGAAATGGTTTCTGGCATCTAATTACACAGGATTTTTGACCTGGCTAGACAGATAATGTTAACACAGCTTCAATACTAAACAAGCCTGAACATGTGTGTGCTTGACTTTTATTAAACTCCTACTGAAGAAACAGATTAATTGGAGGCTGATTCACTGGTGAACAGGCGTTAAAGACAGAAGGACCTTCTCACATTTTGTTCTGTTATCCAGGCTTATGCCATCTCAGGTTGGCAAGGAGATCCCAACTGTAGTGTTTTGAAATATAACTGAAAGAAATTGTAGAATAACAGGTGCAAAAAAAAAATGCAAACCACTTATAAAATGTTGATCTAATTCCTTTCTTTTTCTCTTGCCAAATGGCCACCTGACACTTTATGGACTCAGGTACTGCCCAGATAACATTTCACATAATAACATAATGTGGAGGCTGACTATGGAGGTTTGCAGCTGTCGTAATTATCCCTTATACAATTATTACTTTTTTCATCCTTTTAGACATTTTTTCTTTAGAAGAAGAGGGGTACAAGCTGTAAGTAAACCATTTCACATAGGCTCAAAGAGCACTGAGATGAAAAAAAAAAAAATGCCCTTCTTGGCAGCTTTGCTTCTATCTATAAAAGCTGGAATTTTATTCCCTGATGTTTCTTTTGTTGTTTAATGGTTTATGTTCCATAAGATAAAGCAAAATAATAATGATAATGATAAAGAAACAGGGAACTAAGTTGCTGGTGAGTTGGAAAAGGTCCCTGTAATGTACTTGTGGAGAACATTACGTTTTACAGGGTTTTCCCACGTATTATCTCATTCATAATATCTCTGTGAAATAGGTGCCACCAGATTTTTACAGCTGGGAAAAAAACCTCTTAAAAAGGTTAAGAGACTTCCTAGAGTCGCTCACAGAGTAAGTTAGGCAACCAGAACTCCAACCCAGACCATCTGACTCCCAGTCTGCCTAGGGCTTTTCTAGGAATGTGCCCTCTGGAAAGCCCCTCAAGCCTTCTGGATCTAAATTTTTTCCTCTATCAAATAAGAATGTTGGTGGGAAGATGATCTTGAAGTCTCCTTCCAACTTCAAAATGTGATGTTGAAATGTGATTATAAACTACTAGAATTATAAAAATAAGCAACAGATTAGTCAACAAATATCTGTTGCAATTTGACTCCAGGCAAGGGTGATCTCTTCTGATCCTCAAAGTCACATCAGCGCACAACCAAATCTAGTTCGTATCACTAGGTGGTTCTGTGAACTGGTTGTTTTTTGACAAAGCTCCTTTAGTATCATCATTTTCTTCTGTGTAAATATATCTGTGCAAACCATTAATATAAACAATCAGATGAATGTCTGAGTTTAAGGATTTCAGTGTCACCTTTTTTTAAGTCTCAACTGTTAGAAATTAAATATTACAATAGAAATTTGGGTAGGTTACATATTTTATCATATTTTAAGGAATTTAGGCTTAAAACAAGGAAAAATACAATCAATTTGTTGAAAGTGAATGATAGAACTTTTAGGTGGTGGCTCTATAGGAGGAGTTTGCACTTCAAATTGCTTTATTTGTAAATAGGGTAAAATTCATTTACTTTAAAGAGGCAAGAAAGAATAGTTATCTAGTTGTTTGTTTACTGAGACCCTGTATCTTGTCACCAAAGTTTTGAGGTAGTTTATAACTTACATTTTTGTGATTAAGTGCCCTGAGATCACCTGGTGAATTATGAGCTATCACATAAAAATATGCAAGTGCCATGCAAATCCTCATATGCATTCACTTCAAGGTAGGATACACATGCATAATTGAAATGGACCTATAGTAGATATACAGATAAGTAAATACTAAGGGAGGCCTTTATTTTCAGTAATTACCTTTAGGAAATACAGTTGACTATGCTGTCTACCTTTAACGTATGGATAGGGTGTTTGGCCCCTCTTATTTAAATTTTATGCTGGATAACAAGTAATTAAGATGACATATAGTAGAGAAAATTGCAGGGTATTGTTTAGTCTCAACTCTCCCCCTATAGGGGAGTTGAGTAGACTTTTCTATGTATGTTTTGCGACAGCTGATTGGGGACTTTCTGATTTTTGAGTTCATTTCAGTGTAGAATGAGAGTACGAGAACTGAGTGAACTTTTTCATCTCTCCATATTCCAAGCCTGGTAAAACCATTCTGCCTGCTAAATGATGTTATAAATATCAACATTAGTTTCTTCTGAAATCACCGGCACCAGGTGCATTCCATTTCTCATGTCATATAATATTCTGTTACAAGTGTTCACAGTTTAAAAGAAGATTTAAAGAATGTGTAGACAAAGCAAAGAGTAAGGACATGTAAATGTGACCAATATTTACATAATCTACATAGGATATACTGAAGAGCAGGATTCTTTCTTTTTCGTTTTGTCTTTGTTTAGTTTAGGTGAGGTAGGGTGAATGGAGGTAGAAATGAATATTTATAAAGTAGCTATTATCTCTATCATAAACAGATAGAAAAATTTAAATATATTAGTTGCAAAACCAATCTTATTGTATTTTGTTAGCTGCACTTCCAATGCATAAAAATCTCAGCACTCAAGATGTCCCCATAAAATCTTTCACTAAACCTTTGTTTTAAAGTATTTGAAAGGACATCATTCCATGTGGGAATATTACATACAGCCACTGATTCAACAGTAACTGAGAACTTATGTACAAAACATTCTTTACATATTGACAAATATTTCTAAAAAATGAATTGGTATTTTTTGTTGTTGAGTGTTTCATGAGTGACCTTTACCTCTGTAGACATATGCAGTTTTCAGTTTTTTGGGTGAGACTTTCAAAATATTTTTTTAGAGTGTTCAATGTTAGCAGTGACATTTTTACAGTGATTTCAGAGCCTTGTAGTTTAGAATATTCTATTTGCTTTATTTCTAATTACTTATACCGTCCTCGTTTTAAATCCTGTGCAGATGTAATTGACAGTGATGATATACAATATGTATGAAATGAGCTTTTTCCTATCGGTGGTGTGTGTCATGCAAGACTCCATTGCAATATTTACAGTTAAACTAAACTTTTTAGAACGAGCAAAATTGCATTTGTTTTGCAGATTTGCTCATCATTAAATGTGAAACATTTCACATTTGTCTTTTTGAGTAATTGGCTTTTTAAAATGATAAGGTGCTCTGAACACTTGTTATGNCTCAAAGAGCACTGAGATGAAAAAAAAAAAAATGCCCTTCTTGGCAGCTTTGCTTCTATCTATAAAAGCTGGAATTTTATTCCCTGATGTTTCTTTTGTTGTTTAATGGTTTATGTTCCATAAGATAAAGCAAAATAATAATGATAATGATAAAGAAACAGGGAACTAAGTTGCTGGTGAGTTGGAAAAGGTCCCTGTAATGTACTTGTGGAGAACATTACGTTTTACAGGGTTTTCCCACGTATTATCTCATTCATAATATCTCTGTGAAATAGGTGCCACCAGATTTTACAGCTGGGAAAAAAACCTCTTAAAAGGTTAAGAGACTTCCTAGAGTCGCTCACAGAGTAAGTTAGGCAACCAGAACTCCAACCCAGACCATCTGACTCCCAGTCTGCCTAGGGCTTTTCTAGGAATGTGCCCTCTGGAAAGCCCCTCAAGCCTTCTGGATCTAAATTTTTTCCTCTATCAAATAAGAATGTTGGTGGGAAGATGATCTTGAAGTCTCCTTCCAACTTCAAAATGTGATGTTGAAATGTGATTATAAACTACTAGAATTATAAAATAAGCAACAGATTAGTCAACAAATATCTGTTGCAATTTGACTCCAGGCAAGGGTGATCTCTTCTGATCCTCAAAGTCACATCAGCGCACAACCAAATCTAGTTCGTATCACTAGGTGGTTCTGTGAACTGGTTGTTTTTTGACAAAGCTCCTTTAGTATCATCATTTTCTTCTGTGTAAATATATCTGTGCAAACCATTAATATAAACAATCAGATGAATGTCTGAGTTTAAGGATTTCAGTGTCACCTTTTTTTAAGTCTCAACTGTTAGAAATTAAATATTACAATAGAAATTTGGGTAGGTTACATATTTTATCATATTTTAAGGAATTTAGGCTTAAAACAAGGAAAATACAATCAATTTGTTGAAAGTGAATGATAGAACTTTTAGGTGGTGGCTCTATAGGAGGAGTTTGCACTTCAAATTGCTTTATTTGTAAATAGGGTAAAATTCATTTACTTTAAAGAGGCAAGAAAGAATAGTTATCTAGTTGTTTGTTTACTGAGACCCTGTATCTTGTCACCAAAGTTTTGAGGTAGTTTATAACTTACATTTTGTGATTAAGTGCCCTGAGATCACCTGGTGAATTATGAGCTATCACATAAAATATGCAAGTGCCATGCAAATCCTCATATGCATTCACTTCAAGGTAGGATACACATGCATAATTGAAATGGACCTATAGTAGATATACAGATAAGTAAATACTAAGGGAGGCCTTTATTTTCAGTAATTACCTTTAGGAAATACAGTTGACTATGCTGTCTACCTTTAACGTATGGATAGGGTGTTTGGCCCCTCTTATTTAAATTTTATGCTGGATAACAAGTAATTAAGATGACATATAGTAGAGAAAATTGCAGGGTATTGTTTAGTCTCAACTCTCCCCTATAGGGGAGTTGAGTAGACTTTTCTATGTATGTTTTGCGACAGCTGATTGGGGACTTTCTGATTTTGAGTTCATTTCAGTGTAGAATGAGAGTACGAGAACTGAGTGAACTTTTCATCTCTCCATATTCCAAGCCTGGTAAAACCATTCTGCCTGCTAAATGATGTTATAAATATCAACATTAGTTTCTTCTGAAATCACCGGCACCAGGTGCATTCCATTTCTCATGTCATATAATATTCTGTTACAAGTGTTCACAGTTTAAAAGAAGATTTAAAGAATGTGTAGACAAAGCAAAGAGTAAGGACATGTAAATGTGACCAATATTTACATAATCTACATAGGATATACTGAAGAGCAGGATTCTTTCTTTTCGTTTTGTCTTTGTTTAGTTTAGGTGAGGTAGGGTGAATGGAGGTAGAAATGAATATTTATAAAGTAGCTATTATCTCTATCATAAACAGATAGAAAATTTAAATATATTAGTTGCAAAACCAATCTTATTGTATTTTGTTAGCTGCACTTCCAATGCATAAAATCTCAGCACTCAAGATGTCCCCATAAAATCTTTCACTAAACCTTTGTTTTAAAGTATTTGAAAGGACATCATTCCATGTGGGAATATTACATACAGCCACTGATTCAACAGTAACTGAGAACTTATGTACAAAACATTCTTTACATATTGACAAATATTTCTAAAAAATGAATTGGTATTTTTTGTTGTTGAGTGTTTCATGAGTGACCTTTACCTCTGTAGACATATGCAGTTTTCAGTTTTTTGGGTGAGACTTTCAAAATATTTTTTTAGAGTGTTCAATGTTAGCAGTGACATTTTACAGTGATTTCAGAGCCTTGTAGTTTAGAATATTCTATTTGCTTTATTTCTAATTACTTATACCGTCCTCGTTTTAAATCCTGTGCAGATGTAATTGACAGTGATGATATACAATATGTATGAAATGAGCTTTTCCTATCGGTGGTGTGTGTCATGCAAGACTCCATTGCAATATTTACAGTTAAACTAAACTTTTAGAACGAGCAAAATTGCATTTGTTTTGCAGATTTGCTCATCATTAAATGTGAAACATTTCACATTTGTCTTTTTGAGTAATTGGCTTTTTAAAATGATAAGGTGCTCTGAACACTTGTTATGTGGATAGGTCTGACGTTGTATCCCAGAAATCCATATGCCATACAGACAGAACAGAAGAAAGATATTCACAAGCATGTCACAGATTGGACTAAAGCAAGCCAAAAACCCAAGTGCCATGGCATTAACAATAGCACCAGATTTACTGTCACGATCACAATCTGTGCTGCATCACAGACAGAAGGAGAACTTTTGATAGGTAACACCTCAGTGTTTTTTTAATCTTTTTGGCAAATTATCATTTATCATTATATTTTTGCCTGCCATATAATATTATTACAATGATATAAAAAATGCAGGATAAGTTTATTAAGCCCCAACAAAAGAGCTGACTTGTTTAGTCAGGCCATGTAGGATTGAAAGAGAGAATGAGAGGCACAGATATTCTGGTGTTTTGTTACAGATCAAACTAAAGTTGGAAAAATAGAAAACAGCAAAGGTACTAGGGAAGATTTAGCTTCTTTTGAGTTCACAAAAGGAAATGGCTTATCAGTGACAGAGAAAACAAAAGAATTACCCTGCTTGAGAACTTGAAAACTCTGATGTTTCCAAAATATGTGGTTCCCCAGGATAAAAACTCACAGCTAATTTTATTTTCTAAATTGGAAGGGGGGTGGGTGGGAACTATTTTGAGATGTGAAATTGTCCAATCCTTTCTGCTCTGTGTGCATTTCCCCATGATGCAGATATGAAGAGACCACAATTCACAGGATGTCCCAATAGGTACTAAAAAAAGATTTACAAAATCACAGCTTGAGAAAGAGCTTCATGTTGGGCTGATTGAAGGAAATACCCCAGAAACACTGCACAGAGATTCCTGGCATCTAATACAGAAACATCAGTCGATTGTTTTTCTTAATTGAAGGTCACTTTGGGACTTCGATGAAAATGTTTTTTCACCTGTCTGTTAGCTGTCTACCTGGCTAAGGAAATTTCTAGAGGACAACCTATATTTTCCTTATAAAAGAATATATTCTTAAGTCATCTGGTTTTGTTAACCTAATTTCAAATATTAAAACCTAGTTTCTCAAAGATTTAAAAGGATTCAAGTAAAACCTTAAAAAGTAATTAGTAAAATGCTAAGCTATATAAATATAACTGTGGAAACAAAGGAACATTAATCCATAAGTTAATTTTAAATTTAGTGACTGAAATATGATATAGTCTAAAATAAATAGTTTGTATTCTTTTCAAACCATATTTTCCACCAAAATTATGATAATTTTTTTTTTCTTTTTAGCCTTGAAACCAATAAGACTGTTTGATTTCTAGTCTTGTGTTAATTTGGAGACCCGGGTATACTATTTTCTTTCAACACTCCACTTGCCAACGTCAGTCTTCCTTAAAGCTCTGAGAATTTATTTACTGTGGACCACTTCCAGTTCACATGCCTCACTTTCATGGTACTTAATATATTTCTTCTAATTTTCAAACTCCATCAACTCAATTTAACTTATTTTTCATTAACTCAGAGATAGATTAAGTATTGTGATGGTTACAAAGAAGCACATAATAGTTACTATTTTCAAAAATAGGTATGTGATACCAGGGATCAAATTAGGGACACAGAATACAACCCAAAACAAAAACGCAACCAATTTCTTAAACCCTTTTTTAAAAATCACGTAATACATAATGATGGAGAAGGTATGCCCGGAAATGGAAGAAATATATGAGTGAGATATGAAAACAGACCAGAAAAGGACTGGAGTTTCAGGAAATGTCAAGGGAAAAGTGCATGTGTATATGTTTATTTTTCTTGTGTGTGTAACTTTAAACACAATTCTTTAAATTTTGTAAAATAATCATTCTATAAAGTCACTCAATCACTTTGATTGTTGAGATTCTGTTATGAGGATATGAAGCTAACATAAACAGCACTTAAATTTTCACCAGTGACAACTATCCCTGCAAGACTCATCAGGAGCTGCACAATAAGGATCATATACTTGGAACCGGGATGTAATTTTTTTTGTTTGTTTTTGATAAAAGGAAGGTGAGCCACATTACTCAAGACTTATTCAAGTGAGAGTAGATCACAATTTCTCCAGTTTAAATGGAAAATCCCAATAATGTTAATATCTGCTGACTTTGGAGTTGTTGAAAAACATGATGTAGCTATGCTATTAAAGTTATTAAATATTCAGTTATTAAAAGGACAGGAGTCCAAAGACGACATGGTGGCAAACCTTGGCGTCAGTAAATAGCGGGTGGAACATACTGATGATTCTGAACATTGAAGGACAAGGGAAACATAAATGATCATAATACTGCAGGCAAAGGAGATGGAGAAAACAAGAATGATAGAGTTCAAGAACAAGAATTGGTAAAGGCAATGATAGAATTATGAAAAACTGGAAGGCTAAACATTTTATGGAAGAAATTTGTATTGAAGAAGTAAAATTTGATAGAGACCCTAAGATATGTATAGAATATAAATGAATAAATTGACAGAAACAGATGGGATCAAATTATAGACTGAAAACATATGTATCATTTAATAGAAAAATTTATATTTTGGGGGGAGCATGTTTATCACCTAAAGCATGGTGTACTTCTAATTTAAAATAAATATCTGATACTGCATGTGTGGGTTTCCTTTAGGTTTGTATTAGTTGATTAATATTTGATTTAAACAGTCTTTGTTCAGCTTAAATAAGATGTAAACTATGAAGTCATGTTTGATATAGTCATTCATCAGCAAACACTTATGAATTCCTACCAGGTGCCTGGCATAAGCTCTAGGGATGGTCTGAGAAGCTCTGGCATAGAGCAACCAAAGGAAGATGAGTGCCTTATTAGGCAACAGCATTAAGGAAAAGTGGTGAATTGAATTGAGTTTATAAAATAAGAAAAAGTAAAGGGGACTCGTGGTCATGCTCTTAAAATTAATTAAAATTATTATTAGTTAGGTAGTGGTGAGAACTTACACATTAAACTAGAGACAGATTGTATGAACACACACAGTATGAAGTTTCTCAGAGGCTGCCTGAGATGAAACCCATATTATCAAAATTTACAACTTCTACATGTAAACAATCTGTAGGTTAGATTTTTTTTCTCTTTGCAATGATTCCAAACTATGAAAATAATTTGTGAAAAATCAAGGTGAATTTTAGAATGACAGAGTTAACCCTTGCTAAATAATTTGTAATGCAAATAAATCCTTGTATCAAATTCTATACCAATTTAATGTGTGATAAGAGAAAGTGTTTTATGAAGTACATTTAAGTAAGTTTGATGTTATAGTGCATACCTTCCTATAGCAAAACGAATAAAGAAATGCTTATAAGCAGGGTGCTTTTTGTTTTTTTGCTTTTGCTGTGTTTTGTATTGTGGCCTTAATCAAATTTTGCATATCATTTTGTGTTTTTGATTTTTTTTGATTTCCCCTCTTATGAGAATTCATTATTCTTACAGTTATCCTTGTAAATTTTAATACTTGCTTCATCCACTTTGGCAAAATGTACTTCCTTTATAAAATATAAAAAATTTGTACTCCTCTTTTCACATTGTCATAAACTATATATAGATTTGTTAGTTGTATTTTTATTTTGTCAAGTTGACTTTATATTTTATTTTGTCACTCTAATGCTCAGTGAGTTTTAGCTTAAGGAGTGTCCCTCATTTTATATAACAACTTTCTCACTTGAAGATTTTTTTTAACCGTTTTGATTATTGATTGGTTGGAATCAAATGTATTAGGAAACTCACACTGTCCAAGAAAATCTTTTTGGGTGCCTTTGTGTGTGAACATACACTTGACTACATACAAAGTGCTTGGGTAATGCTTCATTTCTCCTAGGACCCTAGACTTTCTCCATCGTTTCTTGTGTAAGAATATTGACATAAAGAAGCCTGAAGCCAGTCTGTTTTTGCTCTAATAAGTGACTTCATATTTCTGCCTTGAGGTCCATAATACTTTTTTCTTTGTCCATAAAGTCTGGTAATGCTGCAAGATCATATTTTAGGATTTTAATTCTTTGGTTATTTTTCCTAGAACACTTAACATCTTATCTACTTGTAAATTCAGGTTTTTCTCTATTTCAGGGGCATTTTCATCTGTCAGATCTTTGAATATTTTTTGTTTTATTTTATTTCAATTTTCTTTTTCAATTGTACCAGTGATGAGCATCTTACATGTATTTTGTTGTTTTCTCATATCTATTGGCTTTCATAAATGGATGTACCTCAGTTAATAATTTTTTACTAGTCTGTATTTTGATCCTAGTATTTTCACCATGTGCCCATATTTTGTAAGCTAATGTTGTTCAATTTTAAGAGTTTGTAATTCTAGTTTTAATGTCTTTTTTACCAAAATATTCTTTAGAAGAGTGTTTTTTTATATGCTATTACTTCCAAGAGAATGGATTCTTTTCAGCTATACTATTGCTTTTAATTTCTAATTGTAGGACATTGTAGTTAAGAGGTGCGGCTTTGGTGGATCATTGATACTGTCTTTGTGGCTTAAGCTACAATTAATATTTTTAAATATTTCAAATAGTCTTCTTTATGATATATGTAGACAATTGTGTTCACATCATTGTGTTCTTTAAATCCCCATGTTCCTACTTTGTCAGTCTGTCAATTTAAGTTTGTCAATTTGTCCATTTATTTGTCAATATATTATGGATTTTCAAATTTATCCTTGTATTTCTTACCATTTTTGCTTTATATACATTATTTAATCAGGCATTATTTTATTTTCTCTCATAAAATGCATTTTACCAAGACAGACTACTTCTAGGGTAGCACTAGGCATCATAATACATGAATTTCATATTCGCAGTGTCTTAGCACAAAGTTTATTTCTTGATCATATCACAGTTCATTGAGTGTGTTCTCTGCAAGGCAATGAACACCATGATCATTTAGGGACTCTGGTTTCTCCGATCTTATGGTTCCATCCTCTATTAGTTTCTCAGAGTCCTCTCCACTCAGCTAATGGAAAAGGAAAGGGGATGAAAGTTATATAGGAGAATATCAAAGGACCAGGTCTGGAAGTGGTGGATTTACTGTCTGCATTCTGTTAAGCACACATAACTACAAGGGAGGCTGGGAAATACAGTCTAATTGAGTTCCTACATGGAGGAAAAAAAATCTGGTGAAAATAGAAATATTTGGGCTACCATTTATTAATGCTTGTCCCTATTACATCTTTTGTTTTCTGAATATTGAAAGTTTAATTTACATTTTTATAGTATTTCATGAGTATATGTTTGCATCCTTCATTTTAAGCTTCATTGTTTTCTTAGTTTTATCTCTTGTAAATAGTGTATTGATAGATATCTCTCTCTCCTAACTCAGCCTCATAAGCTCTATTCATTAATGGGAAAATATAACCCATTCATATTTTTTAAGATGAAGTGTTTAATATTTCTGTGATTTTATTTTACGCTAATTTTTAAACCATAAGTAGTCATCATTTCTTTTCCTATTTTCTACCTTTTGAAAATGTAATGACTTTTGTGGATATATTTTCATCTATGTGGTGGTTTAGAAATATCATTGACTGAATGAATCAAGATTTCTGAGCATGCTTTTTCTCCTCTCAGTGGAACTGAAAACAACAGCAACAACAACGAACCAAAACACCCGGGGGTATTCTTCATGTAGATACTTCATGTTTTTTGTTACTTTGATGGAAACATGACAGGAGAGTAGGACTAATGTTTGTGTTCACTCTACATTTTGATTAAATCCAATATTCTCTTCAAAATCTTTGATTTCATTTTTTTTTATTTTGTGTATTTTACCTTACCTTGTCATTGTATCTATTCTACTTCTTGCTTTTTTAATGTGTTTTAATTTTGGGGATAATTTTTCTTGTATTACTCAATTCTTTTGAACTCTGAGTATGCTCGTTTTATATTTTTGCCAAATTATCTTTTATTTTACCATTTGTGTTTATTCTTGTGTGTTTGTTTCAATAGGTCCAAATTTTCCTAGAAAAAATTGTATGTGACATTTTCTCCTGTTTTCTGGAATACTTTTTCTTCTGGAGTGGGTTTTTAAAGTCTGACTTCTCTTTTGGATGGATGGATGGATGGATAGATAGGTAGATAGATAGATAGATAGATAGATAGATAGATAGATAGATAGATAGATAAATATTTTTTCCTCTCTTTTCTGAGGAAGTAAAAGCAAGAGCTGCAATGTCTGTGCCTGAGCCGCACACAGAATGCTCTCTGTTCATTAATCTTAGTATAGAAAGGGTTGATTTCAAATTCAAACTATTTAATCTGAAGAAAGTTGTGAATTTTTTCTTTGGAGAGCCTCTCTCCGTCTCTCCCTTCCTCCTTTCCTCCCTTCCTCCTCCTCCTCCTCCTTTTCTTCTCTCTTTTCATATTCTTAATCTACATACTACATTTGTGCACTTTTCTATATCTGGACTTCTGCTTCTTTTCCTTCCTTATCAAAACTCTGGACCACACTATTAAGATCTCTTCCAGCTTTAGGCTGCATATATCTAAGCCTACTACTGTCTTTGAGAACATGTAATGAAATATTACAAATGATTTCACATCTAAAAGTTGAGATTAGATTAAGAATTTCCCAACATCTACTTTCTTAGAACTCCCTCACTCATTATGCTAATAGTTCTCATATCATTTTGCCAAAGATAATTTCAAGCAGATTAAAACTCCACAGACATTACTTAAGCTCTTACGTCTGTATTGCGTATGTGTTCAAGTACTTCTATTATGTAGATGATTGCAAAAAAGTAAAACATCTTCTTTAAATACAGATGATATTTGAAACATTTGATTAGAATTTATACATGTCTAAAACACTCATTTTTTAATTTTCATAAATTAGAAAATATCAAACTTTAGTATAATTGAATTAATATATTAACCATTCAGCTAATAAAATTTTCAGTGGTTTGGGAAGGAAGAATGATAGCTTAAAGTAATTCCCTTTGTTATTTCAAGATTTTTGTTCATTTGGGACTATAGATAAAAGAAGATATGTTCTCTTCCTTTAAAACTTGTATTGAAGGGTATATCTTACAAGCATTATAAACAATATAAAATATTCTGATAATGACATTGTTTAATTATGAGTGTTTGACATAGAAAGCAATGATCTCTGATGCTTTTTGTTTTTTTCAGAATAAATTGAAAATATATTACCTGGCTACCTAACCAGGTGCCACCATGTTAAGCAATTTTATTACAGCTTCAGAGAAAAGCTAGCCTATGTAAAGTGTGTTCTTTCAAGATACAAGTCTAACACATTGACACATATATCATACACCCACACCTACCAATAGAAAACAACAACAACACAACAACCTCATTAAAATTAATGAGGCAAATGGTGCTATTTTTGATGGGACACTAATGAGAGAATCTTTTTTTTTAAACCAAATAGAATCTTATTAATTTATGTCAGAAACAGAAGTGGAGACACAGTCATATTAGAAGTGTTAATTCCACAAGGGAATATCTCCAGTGGTCCTTTAACTGGGCTTAACCACTTATTTAATCAAACTTATTTAGCTTCGTGTTAATGTTACACGATTTAAGATCATTCCTATATCATAGTATAAGCTCTCTGAAAAAATTGTTATTATTCACCTATATACCCCCCATTACAAAGAATAGTACAGTTATGCACTACGTAACAATGTTTTCATCAATGACAGCTCATATATATGGTGGCAGTTCCACAGGAATATAATACAGTATTTTTACCATACCATTTCTATGCTTAAATATATTGAGATACACAAATACTTACCATTATGCTACAGTTGCCTGCAGTGTTCAGTACAGTAATATACTGGACTAGTTTGTAGCCTACAAGCAATAGGCTATATCATGTAGCCTAAGTGTGTGGTAGGCTATACCATCTAGGTTTGTGTAGGTGTACATTCTATGATATTCCCACAATGACAAAATTGCCTAATGGTGCATTTCTCAGAATGTATCCCTGTCGTTAAGTGATGTGTGACTGTACTTTGGATGTTATAGGATCACCCTTTCTTCCCCTATTATAAAACAAAAATATATTTTGTTTCACTTTTACAGTTTTGAATATAGAAAAAAAAAAATAAAACTGAGATGCTGATCTTTTAAATTGAACCAAAATCTTTCTGAAACCAGTATTGGTACACATCATTTTGAAGAGTAGTATGTAAATACATTAAAATAGAATCAAATTTTAACTAAATTTTGTTATACCAACATATTGAAAGTAATGGCGAATTCTATTATAAAATGGTATATTCCTTGCAATGTGAACATCTGTTATTTGTTTTGATGACAAATAAGATGTCATCATCACATCACATGAAGATTCATGTGATTTTTCATCAACTACTGATGTGGACACATGTGCATAGTAACAAATACATCTTTGAGATGAATGTAAAAAAATATGCTTAATATACTTACTAATTGACACCAGTCTATGTGATTGTCTATTACTATATGCCCACTTTTATGTCAGCATTTTCTCATATTTGAGATAGAATACCTATAATCCATCCTGGAGAGAAAGAAAGCACGCGAAAATGTGTGAACATTCATTCTGCAAATATTTAGTTGAGCAACTACTTTGTGTCATATAGTGGTATGCATTTGTGCTAGGCATTAAGATATGTACTGGGAAATAGCAGTTAACAAACAGAAAAGAATTCCACTCCCATGGAGTTTATATTCTAATTTGATGAGACTGGAAATGGGCAGAAAAATAAAATATATAGGGTATTAGGTGTTGCTATGACAACAAGAAAATTAAAATAGAGAGCAGAGACTGGAAATTTAAATAGGGTGACCAGAGAAGGTCTCAGAAAGGTGACATTTGAGTAAAATCTGAAGGAGGTAAGGATTTTTTTTTTTTGAAAAGTTATGGTTAGGTTTTATTGATGACAGGGATTTATATGATTATGATAGCTTCAATCAGAATAATAATAAAAAAATGAAAATGTAGTAGGAGGCCAGGTGTGATGGCTCACGCCTATAATCTCAGCACTTTGGGAGGCCTAGGCGGACGGATCACCTGAGGTCAGGAGTTCACGAATCAGCCTGACCATCGTAGAGAAACCCTGTCTCTATTAAAAATATAAAAATTAGCAGGGCTGGTGGCAGGCATCTGTGATCCCACCTACTCAGGAGACTGAGGCAGGAGAATCACTTGAACCTCAGAAGTGGAGGCTGCAGTAAGCTAAGATCATGCCACTGCACTCCAGCCTGGGTGACAGAGTAAGACTGTCTCAAAAAAACAAAAGAAAGAAGAAAATATAGTAGGAAAGGCTACATTAATTAAAATACTTATAAAACTATATATTTTAAAGACCATGGCAGGATTCATATTTTAGGAAGCATGGCCTTTAGTTCTGTATTTAATAAATTTAACAGAAAATTATTGTCTAAATACAAGCATTTAAAGTAATCATTAACCCGCTGTTTGGAGATGTGTACATTAATCAATTACTTTTCTATCAAAACAAACAAACTTTACATCATTGTGACATGGACTTTGCTCGTCTTAACTTCTCTATTATAGTTATCATATTGATTACTAGTGATTTGTGTGTTTTCTTATTATTCTATAGCTTTATTAAATATAAGGACCCTATGTGTTCATCTTTTTTTGTGTGTACAAAAACAGAATGCATGGCACTCAGTTATTATAACTTTTGAATAAATTGATTGATTCATTCAATAAATAAGTATTGACAAACTACTGTTTTAAGAACTGGAGATTCATTGGTAACTAAGTCAGAAAAAATACCTGGATTCATGAAGTCTACATGTTAGTGGAAAAAGTCAACAATCAAATAAGCAAAATACATGTCAGTTAAAATCTATTATGAGAAAAATCAAGAATGCAATAGCAAGTAGTGAGAAAGTACACACTCTCTTACCTTTTATACCTCCCAGAGGCAGTGATATTGAAGATGAATCAGGAAGAGAGGGAATAGGTTGAGTAAAGGGGATTCCTGAAAGAGGAAACCAGAAGTCCAAAAGCTCAAGTCTTGCTCAAAGGCTCAGAGCAAGAGGCTGAGGTTTGAGAGGAGAGGGGTCAATATGATAGGCAAATGTTCAGGTCACATCAACCTGTAAACTGTGATCGAGTGTTTCAATTTGAACCAGGAGGGTGTTTGGGCTAGAGAAGTGACATGATTCTGTTAATACCTTTTAATGATTGCTCTGTGAGCTTGGTAATGAAATTGAGTGTAGAGGATTAGTAACGGAGGCAGGTGGAACAGTTTGGAAGCTCTATGTTGTGTTTGTAAGAGGCGGTCCCTGTATCGGTCTAGAGTAGTAGAAACAAGGGTGATTAAGAACAAAACAGAAATAGATTAAATACAATAGTAGGAAGGGAAGCGTCTTTGAAAATATCTGGTTGGACTTTTCAAATACATGATTTCTTGTAAATGTGTTGATATATAATAGTGACATTTGAATTTTATCACTATTTGGTAGCTTTTAATAAAAATTCCAGCTATCAAAGTAAAATATTAATCAGAATCAACCTCAAATTGTTATTGAGGATGAGTGCTATCTTTTCACAGGTTTCTTTTGAAAATTACTTTTAATTGCAGTATTAATTGGTAATTTATTGTTTCTTTAAAATCACCTTTTTAGGGGGTGCTTCTAAGCATTTCTTTGTCTTCAGTTCTCAGGTATTAACTTATGGTATAGCAACGATGGATTTTTTTTTAAATTTATCCTGGTTGAGGTTTGTGGTGATTTTTTAATCTGTGGCTTAATGTGTTTCAGCATCTTCGAAAAGTTCTCAGCCATTAGGTTTAAATACAGCTTCTTCTCCTCTCTCTCCTCTTTTACTGAGACCCCAGTTATATCTCTCTCCAACCTTTTCTTGTATCTTCTGCTCTTTTCAGAATTTTCCATTCTTTTGTTTCTCTGTGCTCCAGGTATGCATGTTTTATTCTGACCTATTCAGTTCATTTTTCTATGTTTAATCTACTGTGAAATCTGTCATAATTTCAACTATTTTCAGGTCTAAAATTCATTTTTATTGATTGTTTCCAATTATCTGTCAAAACTTTTCATCTTATTTATATTTTGAAAATATTGTATTGTATCTATACCTGCATTATCTAGATTCATTGTGGGTCCAATTCCATCAAATTTTCTATTTGTTATCATTTGTTTATTAAAAATCTTTTTAAATCAAGTGCAAGATATTGCATCTTAAGAAGTGTAGAGATAATTTAAGAATCTAGAGGATGACATTTTATTCCAGAAAGAATGTGTTTCTTTTTCATTTTTGGCAGGCCCTTCAGGTTAGGAGCAGATCATCTTAATCCAAGTAGAGATTATGTTTATTCAATACTGGGTTTCTGCCTTTGTGAGGGATAGTATATTTCTGGTTTGGTCTTCTGTTTAAGGCATAGTCCTTCAGGATCCCAAATGAATGCCTCAAGGCCCCTCTACCTTGGTAGACTATAAACTACAAGTTTGTTTCTCAAGTCCTGTGAGACTGCCATCAACTCTGATAAGCTTCTCACCTATAACTATAGCTATCACCTATAACTTTTAATTAATTTTCTATTGATTGACTGATTCAGACACGGTCTCACTGTCACCCAGGCTTTGGAGTGCCATCGTGTAATAATAGCTCACCGTAACCTTGTGAACTCTTTGACTCAAGTGATCCTCCCACCTCAACCTCATGAATAGGTTGGACTACAGGTGCAAGCCACCACAACCAGCTAATTTATTTTTTATGTTTTGTAAAGATGGGGTCTTACTATGTTGCCCAGGCTGATTCTGAACTCCTGGGCTCAAGTGATCCTCCAACCTTGACCTCCCAAAATGTTGGGATGACAGGCATGAGCCACTTCAACCAGCGTACTCACAGCTTTTAAATGCAGAATGCCTCAGGAAAAGCAGCAAGACCAAACTGTGAGGTCATCTGTCCAGGATTCCGTTCTCTTCAAAATCTTGGCTCACATGTTTTCTATGTGTTGTTAACTCTTCAGTGCCCTAGATGGAAGGTAGGTAGGGCTGTGTGTGTGTGTGTGTGTGTTCTTTCTGGCAGAAAGTTAATCTGAAGCTAGTCAGCCATTGCCTGAAACATTTTGCTTAATGGAAAAAAATGATAGAATACAAAATATTTTTAGTGGACTATTAATCACCTTATTGCATATATTTAGGAAATAAAAAATATATATGTATATGTATACATATATATGTAATTAAAGATTTAAAAGGTATAAAAATCAAAATAATCCCAAAGAAAATGTATGAAAAATTTAATAAAGATAAAAGCCAGAAACTAAATGATGAGGCAGTAAACTACAAATGAAGCAGATTTGATCAATAAAACTGAAAAGCTGGTCCCTTAAAAAAGAAACAGTGGTCACATTGGAAATATTTGACAATTATAGCCAAAAAGAGAGAAAAGAAATTATATTGGAGATAAGAAATTGGCTACAAGTAAGAAATGTTTTACAAAAAATATTTGCATAAGACTTTATTAATAACTCAGAAAACATAGACAATGTGAATTTTTAGGAAAATTTAAGCCTAGAAAATTAACTTAACAAATTGAAATTTTCTCAATAGAAAAAATTTTAAAAATAATAAAAGATCTATACCTGAAAGAGCATCAGGAACATTTTTTGTAGATGCATATCACCAAACTTTCAAAGACCAAGCACTCTCCATGTTACATAAGGTCTTACACATAGAAATATGGAAAACAGGCCGGGCATGGTAGCTCACGACTGTAATCCCAGCACTTAGGGTTGTCAAGGCAGATGGATCACTTGAGGTCAGGAGTTCGAGACCAGTTTGGCTAACATGGTAAGACTCTGTCTCTACTAAAAATACAAAAATTAGCTGGGAGTGATGGTGCATGCCTATAATCCCAGTTACTTGAGAGGCTGAGACAGAATCGCTTGAACCTGGGAGGAAGAGGTTGCAGTGAGCCAAGATCACGCCACTGCACTCCAGCCCGGGCAACAGAACAAGACTCTGTCTCAAGAAAAAGAAATATGGAAAACATCCCAATTTATTTATGAGACTGGAATAACCAGAAAACAAAATCAAGGATAGCCGCAAAAAAGAAACTAACTGCAGGCTGATCATGATGATGGTAGGATTTCAAAATACAATATTAGCAATCAAATCTTGTTGACCAAGTGAAATACTTACATTCAGAGTGCAAGTATCTCTAACAGGATGAAATTTGTTTCGGTATATCCTAACTAAGACACAATAAAGAAGAAAAATCAAGTGATCATCTCATTCATTGTTTAGGACAAAATTGATAAAAATTAACACCTGATTTTAGAGAATAGTGGACCACAATAGAAATAGATTATCATAGGAAAAAAATGACTTACGTAAACAAATTTTAAAACAATAAAATTTAAAACCTCTTTGTGACTAAAGATACTGCAAGGAACATAAAGGATTGGAAGATAAAAAATATATTTGCAAGGAGGGAAAATATAAGAATATAAGACAGCACCTTGAAATGCATAAAAAATATGCCAATAGATAACTAAAAAAATTTAAAGACAAATAATTAAATTTTTCAGTAAGCTTATAGAAAAAAATGTTTAACTTTACTAAGAGTCAGGGAATTGCAGCCTAAATTGGGACACCATTCTCACTCATCATATTGGTAAATATTAAAAAGTAAAAAGATTAATCATGTTCTGTTTTAAAAGAATGCTGGTGAAAGGCATTCTTATTTAAGATGATGTCTAAGTGAAAGGCAAACTTATAGCAGCACAATTTGTAATTGCAAAAATGCCCATTAATTAATGAGTGGATATAAGAAACTTTGGTGTATATATATGTGTGTGTATATATACAGTGAAATACTACTAAGCCATAAAAAGGAATGAATTAATGGCATTCGTAGCAACCTGGTTGAGACTGGAGACTATTATTCCAAGTGAGGTAACTCAGGAATGGAAAACCAGACATTGTGTGTTCTCACTCACAAGTTGGAGCTAAACTATGAAGATGCAAAGACATAAGAATGACACAATGGACTTTGGGGATTCAAGGGGAAAGGGTGGGAAGGGGGTAAGGGATAAAAGACTACAAATCAGTTGCCTGGATTTTGTTGTTGTTGTCAATTTGCTATGGTTTGTTTTCTAGCTGGTATCAAGCTGCTCCCACTGCCAAAGTTGGTAAGCCCTTTCTTTTGTTTTAACTCTGAGGTCCCTTCTTTCTCCAGTCCCTTGGTTCTGACCTCAGGTTGGAGCTTTTTTAGTGCATCTGTAATTGTTCTCACAGGCACAGTAACACAAGCCATTTACAGACTGTCTTAGTCCTAGGTATAGACCCTGCTTCTGTCCTTGCTTCCCTGCCTGCCACTTCCTCCACCCCATCCCCCCACTCCCCCAACCAGCACTTCACCAGAAGCCTAGGATCAGGCAACAGATTTCTCTCAGCATACTGTCTCACCGCTAACCCCTCTTGGGACAGGGGTCAGGACTACCAATTCCCTTTTCAGGGATTCTGGGAGGCATTTTCACTCTAATAGGGATTCTGCGAAGTCTCTGTGGTTAAGGTGTTCCTTTCCTTTTTTGCTTCTTGGAAGTTGCCATTGCGGTGTCAACTGCTTTGAAAAAGTTGGTCGAAGAGGTATTGGAGAGTGTAGTGCCTGAGTAAGCGGAAAGATTCAACCTGGGTCTCGGGGGTCTTCAGTTCAGGTCTCTTTATCCCCTTCTACACAGGATTTAATTGCTGCAGCCTACAATAATATGCTCATTACTTGTCACATTTTCTAATTGCATTTTGTAATTTATTTGTGCCTAACGATCACACCTGTGGATTATGGAGACATACCACACATGCTTATGCATAGGTGTAAATGGTTACACATACTTTCTTCTTTCTCCTGCCATTCATTTGAAGTGTTTCTCTTCTTTCACAAAACACACTAGGAGCAGAGCATTTGGGGGAGGGAAAATGAGAGGGGTGGTTACAGATACACCTTGTTCTTTACTTGTGTGTACTTAATATGGATAATTAGATACTCTTTACCAGGTACTTTGCCACAGGATTTTCATGGATTACGTTTGATTGTTGCCACATTCTTATGCAGTAGCTACTCTTTAATCTCTACAGGTGAGACAGAAGCACCAGGTAGTGAAATGACTTGTGCAGGACTGAACTTGTGAATGATGGGCACAGATGTGACCAAAGTGGTATCTGCCAAGCCCATATGTTTCAACTTGAGCGATACTGTCTCTTGCTATTCTGTTACTTTTATGTTCTGCTTTTGCACTCAAAGTTATAGGCTTTCATTTTGTTAGACATTATAAAGATATAAAAGAAATTTAAGCCATACTCAAAATTGAGAATGCCATATGATAGATCCAAATGATGTAATATTACATGACTACCAAAAAGGTTGTTTATGAAGAGTTGATAGTAACTTGAGAAACCAATTTTTAGATGAAGGTAAAAACCTGGATCCACAATTGGATGAAAGTTTCTGCAACTGCTGATGGGGTAGGGGTTAACCTGCCATCATCTGTAGAACAAGAAACTCAAACCAATAGAAATAGTATATTTTGGGTACAATAATACTGTTTTTTATTGTCAGAAAATTTGCAGGGCTTTGGATTAGTACCCTAGTGGCACCTGTTAGCTTAGAGTCAATTGCAGAGACTCTGTCCTGTGATAAACACATGCTACAGGTCTGACAACAGGAACAGGAGAAAGGGATAGTGGCCTCGTTGAAGTCATCAGGACAGCCCCATGGTAAAGGATGTGATAGAAAAATTCTCCCCATCTACTTGTGCTGAGCCTTTCCTTTCATGGAGTTGTAGTTTCTCTTTTGCTGAGATGCCTGTTGTCCTCAAGTTCTTCTCCAGGCCTCTATCAAAATTCCATTTCAAATACCTAAGGCTAAGTGTAAATATACAAATAAAAGTGTGAAAATTTACTAAGAAATATAAACAAAACCTTGCAGTATTGAGACATACTATCTTTTCTGAGGCAGAGATCTTACTAGTTTTAAATTTTTTTGTCCCAAATTAATACAGAATTAATATACAATCTTATCAAATTCCCAATAGGATATTCTGGGGGAAGAGAGGAAATATTTAAATTTCACATAAAAGATTTAGAGTTCTTCAAATGATTTCTAAGATTTCAAATATAAATTGGAAAATTACAAAGAGAAATACCTAAAGCTTATAATGGAAAATGAAAAATAACACATTTATATATAAATGCAGTTGACCCTTGAACAATGTGGGTTTGAATTGCAGGGGCCCATTAATATGAGAGGGTTTTTTTCCCCCCATAAATAAAGGGGTCTCTCCGTATCTAATGTTTCCACATCTGCAATGAAGAGTGCAGAGGGAAAGCGCAGTATACACAGAATATGAAACCCTGATATTGAGGGCTGACTTCTTGTATGGAAGGTTTGCTTTGGGCCGATGGTGGGACTCAAGTATGTGAGAATTGTGGTATTCAGAGCAGTCTTGGAATCAAGCTCTTTTGAATACCAAGAAACGACAATAATTTCATTAAAAGTGCCATTCAAAATAAATTGGGAAAATTTATGTGGTAATTGACACCAAAGTTTAATAAACTTCCTTAAAACTGCATTATAGTCTTAAAATACTAAAACTTAAAATGTGTACTGAAAGTACTTAAAGTACTAAAACTTTAAACACATTGGTAAGAAATTATAAGGAAAAAACACAAATGCCTAATTATAAAAGAAATGCAAACCTAAGAAAAAATGAGCTTTCTTATATAATTTGCAAAATATGTAATACTGTGTTACTTCCAAGAAAATATGAATTGAAATGGGCTTATGCTTTCAATTTTGGTGAGATAATACAACTTGGGACAAACTTTCAAGAAAATGATTAGTAATGCATTTCAGCAGTCTTTCAAAATTCATTTATTTGACTTAGTAATTCTATTTCTAACAATCTCTTCTAAGAAAACAAATCAGAAATCTTAACAAAAGTCATGCCTATGCCGCGTGGGTTTATTTATCATAACAAAATGTGGAAACAACTAAATTGTGGAAAAATAGGTAGACACTTCAATTTATTATAGTAAATCTCTTTAACAAAATGTTAGGAAGCCATTAAACAGATGCTTTCAAAGAATAATGCCATGGAAAAGCCTTCATGATATAATGTTAAAAAAATAAAATACATATTGTATATTTAATTTGACATATGTGTGACCTATATATGACCATATATATACACACACACACACACACAACACACATATGTATATAAACATAACATATGTATTAAAGAGTCTGAAGGAAAATACATTAAATATTAGGAGGGATATTTTGAGTACTATGATTAGAAGTGTTTTTAATTTTTATACATTTCTGGTTTTGCATGTTTTAAAAGTCTTCAAGTGTGCATTTATATTCAGGAATAGTTTGCTTTAATATATTTTCCTAGAAAAGTAACATACCAATATCTAAACAAAATGTATAGAAAAATACCATCCTTTCATTAAATTGTTTTAAAACCTTCATCTAAAGGAATAACTTAATTAAAATTCCAGACCTTAGACAGCAGGTTTAGGGAATTAGTTTGTCATCCTAAGAGGCTCTTAAGGCTCCTGGAATCACACTACATGGCAATTGACAGTACTGCCAATATAAGTTTTAGGGTCAGGTCAGGATATGGATACTGAAGTCTCAATTATGCGCAGTGTGGGGAAATGCAGTTCACCAATACACAGGAGTTTACCCAAGTTTCTCAACTGTAGTGAGTTTTAGAATACAGCAGTGATAATGGGCTAGGTGGACGAGACTCAATTTACTCATTATTTTTGAGCCTGCAAATTTTGGGAAAGAATGACATGGGGGAAAGAAAGGGATGAACAGAAGATGGAAAAAGAAAAGAGAGCAATCTTAGAGCAGCAAGCACCTTGAATTGTATAGTCTTGAAGGCAGCCCAGAAGAATTGAGATAGCTGGGGAAATTGTATTGTGTATCTGAAGTACACCAGCTCTGTTTTACAGGCCTTGTGCCATCACATCATCTGGGTTACATTACAAGAACACTCTACTCCTCACATAGCATAAGTCTCTGGTAATTTTGGTGCAGGAAGGATGAGTAAGTTTTACTATATTTAATTATCGTAGTGTGAGTGTTCTCTGAAAGCCTTGATGTCGCTAAAGCCTCTGCCATAATTTACCAAGAAGTCTTTGGAGTCCACTTAGAATCTTGCCATCCTGGGCCCTTTGATGACCCTGACTTTTTGTGATTTTGCTTAAGATATCCTATCAGGTATCTGCCTGATGTCATGGGAGCATAAGGGCATGTGTTGATGGCAAGAAGACCACAGAGTCTTATTCTCTGATAATGTTTATTCCACATCTGTGATTTGTGTCCTACAAGGCTCTTGGGACTTAAACCACATGTGCTATATTTGCATTAATGGGAACTTGAGAAGGAGAGGCCATAACACTATTAAAATGTTTAGCTTTCGCTCCCATCACACAGACACATGCTAGTAACTACTCCCAGACCTTGTATCATGGTGCTGCAGGATGCAACGTGGAGTGCATTCATTGTTTCAATACAAGGGACTTGAAAACAAATAGCTTCCATCTCTGTCTCTGATAGTTTGCCAGGCTTTTAACTTCTTTGGTTTTTCCCTCTCCAGATCATGGTGAGGTATCTAAAATGTATTCCAAACAGCACATTGCCCCATCTTTGTTTCTTCTTTTATATAGGAACTCTTGCTTTAAGGTATATTTAGAAAACCTAAGGTCTAAGCCAAATTCCAAAGAACCACATGTTCATTCTACTTTCAAATGGCAGGAAATGACTTAGTGCAGAATCACCCACACATGGTTATTGATCACCCAGGCCTAATAGTCACAAATGTGACAAATATTCTGGAAGTTTTTCTTGGTTTATATATCCAACTGTTAAATTATATACGAAGGTATTTTGAAGCATCTTATAAACAGGGAGGTAGGGAGGGTGCAGGGTGGGAAGAGAAAAGAAGGGGAAGGGAAGGAGAGACAAAGGGACTGGGAGAAAAGGAGGGAGGAAAAGAGAAAGAGAGCGTGTCAAGGAACAGGGTATGAAGATCACATCTTCATTACTCCCTAGGCCAAAGTTTTTCAAATTGCATTCAAGATCCTGTAGTGGGTCACAGAATCAACATAGTGAATTGGGACCAGCATTTTTAAATGAAATAAATTAAAGAAAAAAACCAGGATAGAAAATATCAGTATTACATCACATACTGTAATGGGAGGTATTATTTAATAAAACTTTTGTTTCAATTATATGATATATATATGTAAATGAACATATATGCACATGGTGTATTATACGTATGTTTTTCATTATTATACATTGAATAATAGATGAATGAATTGATGTGTAGAAAGATACCTAGATGACAGAGAGAGAGAGAGAGAGAGAGTATCTGAGAGAAAGAGAAAGCGGGGAGAGAGAGCAAGAAAGAGAGGTACTGATTGGCAATGATTACTTCTTACCATGTTTCATGAACAAACATGTTTGAAAGCCATTACCAGATTATACCTCCAGGACAGTGGCTTCTTTAAATTTGGAATACATTCTTCCCTTAGTGCCTCCTCCATCTGCATTCAGGTAAATTAACAAGCTGCATATAAATCTCATCTAATGAAGCCACAAACTTTTAAAGAAAATGTTGTGGATGAAACTCAGTGAAATATGAATCCAATGCTGTGAGCCTCAAGGGTAGCAGATTACAAACCCAATACTGGCTCTCATGATGGAAAAATGTTTTCCTTAATGTCCTACTCCCCAGGATACTAGAGAATAAGTGGCACAATAGTTGATAGTAAGCCTGAGAAATTGAGGGAGCAACTTACTGTATTGATGATCTTTAGATATCATTTATTCAGGGATTGGTATTATTGCTTGAGATCACGAAGAAACAAGTTAATGGCAATAGAACCATCTTGATGGAGCAGGCAAAAAACTATAGTTGGGACAACTACTATGGAAAAGTTTGAGCTGATAATATTGGAAGAAAGTGTGTCTTCTGGACAGAATACAGAACCCAAAAAGTAAGATAACAAAATTCAGTCCAGGCTGTTAGGGTGTCAGTTCCAACCAGAAATAACAAGGATATTTTAAAGACCATTGGATGATTGCTGAATACACTGACATGACTCATTTTCAGATATTCTTATAACGATGGTGCCTTGAACGCAAGTATGGATTATTTCTTGATTACATGTGTAACAATTCAGATGGGTGAGGCAGATGGAAGGTGAATTTAAAGAACTCAGTGAGGTGCTGTGAGGATCAGGGAGATGCTCCGCAGAGCCCCAGTTCCTAAAAGGGGGTCTGGCAAAAGGACACTACCAGCTGAGAGGGTCTGGTACATGTGATAAACCACCAGAATAGGGAACCACAGCCAGAAGCAAGAAGAAGATGCAGCAACAGAAATGAGCTTTGGCAAAGATAGAATATCTAAGACAGGGTGCATTCTCAACTCTCAGGGCCTGAGATCACATCAAGTCACTTTGGGATGTGGTAAAGGTCTTAATTTAAATACCAAGCATCTCAAAACTGGGGCATCTAACATTGAAAGCAAAGAAGCAGCTGTTGAGTTGTGTAAAAGAGGAGGAAAAGATCAGGAACCAGAAAGAGCCGGAGAAAACTCAGGGGCCCACGGAAGAGGCATTCTTCTTATCAAAATGGTGTATCATCTTTTCAGATAGATGCATTGGTACAACCTTAGAAAGCAGTGGCATGTTGACAGTTATGGAAGTTGCAAAATAGAGCTAGCTTTAAGATGATGTCTTCCCCACTGTGACACTGTGGAATAGCTCTGCTAATACAGGTTCTTAGTGACTAATCACTGCTTTCCTCCTTACTAGTATACCAAATAAAATCTGTTTTTTACATTTCAAGGCCTTCCGTTATGTGGATACCAAAACTCTTTAGTATTAACCCAAGCCAATTGAGCTATCATTCATTCTATACCCCTTTATTGAGAGCTGGTGCTACTCCAGGTACTTGGCTGAGTACAGGGACGTGTAGTTTTGTGGTCAGGGAGCTTAGTGTGTGGAAAGGTCAAGATACTGGATGTGTACAATAGTGAGATGCACACCATTATGAAGTTAGTACAAACTGCTGGAGGGATACCTCTTTTTTTTTTTTTAACCTCTAGATGTTATAAAGGACTTTCCTGAATAGGCAATGTCTGAGTAGTTTCCTGAATAAAGAGGTGGAGTTTGCAAAATCCAGGAGACAATCGAATCAGTCAGTAAATCAAGTCAAATAATAATGTAACATTTTTAAGTGCTAAGTATGTGCCAGGTATTATGTTAAGTTCTTCTTATGGATTGTATTTTATATAGCCCTTATAATGGTCCTATGAGGTGTAGGTATTAGTGTTTTTCTCAGGTTATAAGTGAGAATATAGAAACATAAAGATTTTAAATTGTTCAAAGTTATACAGTTAATAAGTAGAGGAATTGAAAAGGTTAGAGACAGAGAGATAAATTATGAAGTGTTTGGCAACATGCATTAAAGAATTTAGGTTTTATCCTGAGGATAGAAGGGATCCATTCAGTGACTTTTAAGTGGCATATGATAGATACGGATTTAAGTAGATCATCTTTGTAGGGTCTAGAGCAGCAGACTCCAATACAGCATAATTTTCAAATCACTTGTGAAGCTCTGTAAACAGACAGAATACTAGGCCCTATCCCCCGGGTCTGGTCCTAGTGAATGTGAGAATCAGACTTACAAAGATCTCCAAGGGCAAAGTTGATGTCAGTCAACTTAGGAGTTTACTCGTGAGTGGACGTAAAGAATGGGTTGTAACTATACCATCTGGCAGTAAGGAGGTCAGACCAGAAGTCACATTGGTCCGAATTGTAATAGATCAGAAATGATATTGTTTTGAATTGAACTAGAGATATACATTAGGGATCTTTCAGTTTTGCAACTCTAATTTTTTTTTATTTTAAAATATGAGAAATGGTAATATAATTCCGGAGTGTGTCTATAAGGGAGAAGAATTGTGTCTTACAGGAAAATATTTGGTAACACCTCCATTTAAGGGATGAGTGAAGGGAGAAGATTCCACAAAGAGGGTGCAGGAACAGCCTCTTCATGTCCTTTAGAGATGCTATATACTTTCCTTCCTCTGAATCTTTGTATAAGCTTTTCCTTTCACCTGTGTTGTCCTCTTACACTGCCTTTTCTTCTACCAAATCTCATCCATCCTTTGAAGATCCTTCTCCAACATTCTTCCCTGAGTCCTCCATTATACCCTCAAGGAAAGTTTGGTTTCTTTCATTAAAAACCATTGTGTGTCCCATCTTGAATCATTATGTAATTATTGTTTCTAATTGTTTTCCCATGCTGGTCTTTTCTCACACTAGATTAGAAGCTTCTTAAGAGGAAGGGTCATTGCTAACTTTTTTGTATATCTCACAGTTCTTAGAATTGGACCAGTAGCAGGTATTCACTAGGCACCTAAATGGTTATTAAATGACTCCCAATGTTGTGTATGTTGGCTGATGATCCATATGTCCAAAATAGGCCTCATCCTATTTTATACCTATTGTCCTGGTGTGATTATTAACAGTGCCTTTTGCCTTCAGAATTATCATAGTTTCAACACTAAATTATACAGTCACCCTACTGATAGTGCTACCAATGTATTTTTTTTTTAAAGTCTAGCATATTTAAGTGGTAATATTTCAATACAAATGTCATTTTGCTTTGGGGAGTAAGGAGTGTTAAGGTATTTTTGCACACATTTGGCATGGAGTGATATGTCATTCCAGATGTCTCCTTATTAGGTAAGTGGCCTACCTAATGACAGATGTCATTGTCTATTATAGAGTCACAGGTGGTTTATTTTAATAAAAATACCATTAAATTCTCTATTTTTCTGTTGTGTTCTTTTCTATATACATAGAAATAGAACATATTATATATACATATGTACTATGTTATGTATTATATATAACTATAGTACATATGTTCATATATGATATATATCACTACATTATGATATATAACACTATATGTGATATACTGATATATATCATATATAGTGATATATATCATATATGAACATATTATATGTACATATATACTATAGATATTGTAGACCACTAACTAGTTTTAGAAATGTCAGATGCTTTTTCATGTTTGGTTTAAAGATAACCCTTTTGAGTAAACAAGAATTTTCTCCAAACAGCAGAATTACAATCTTTCCACATACTCAGAAGAAAATTTTCAACACTCTCAATTTATTTAAGCCTATCATTCTTGGAAAAAGAAACATTACTACTCATTCAAGAACATCCTAATTACGTAGATAACTAGTCTATCATTCCTAATGAATGATCACGCTCTTTCATGGAGAGCAAAATCTAGATTGTCAAGCTCTTGGTTAAACACAATTTCAAAATTATGAGACACCAGAAGTAAGCTTTGTAGTATTACATTTACTTCTTGAATTATGCAGTTTGGATTCTATGTAAAAGAATTCACTGGTTAATTTCCAAATCGCTACCTAATATTTGTTCCTCTGCCCAAATGTAGTATTACATTTACTTCTTGAATTATGCAGTTTGGATGCTATGTAAAAGAATTCACTGGTTAATTTCCAAATCGCTACCTAATATTTGTTCCTCTGCCCAAATTATATAACTTGACAGCAGAGAATGAAACAGATAACATTCTTCTTGTGAGTCACACACTCTGCAAGGGTCATTCCCAGTTCTGTTATTTCCCAGGACAGAGTATCAGGAATTATGTGGGAATAGTTCATGTGTGCCTGGGCTAATCTGTGTTTACTAGTATAGTACAGAGATGCACTGTTTATGTCTGAGAAAATAGTTATAAATCCCACTTCTTCTGATCACAAATACTCATTTATCTTTAGACTATATCACCACCTGAGTGAAAAACAGCAGCTTGAATCCCTTCCGGCTCAAGACAATTCAACTCCAGGTTTCAGTGAAAACAAAATCTGCTCAATTACAATACTACCACTTAGAAGTGAATGTAAAAAAAAAAATTATTTTATGTAAATATTGTACCTTTTAAGTATAATGATGATAATAGAGGCTGTGAATCCATAGATTTGCTCAAGTGTTCCCTTTTTCAATAACTGAAAATATTTAAATTCTGGAAGTTTTAGCATCCTAAGAGAAGTAGCAGACAGATGTGTCAATAGAGTGATACCTACAGAAGTTGTGAGTAATGAATAAGACAGACTTAAAGAATCCTTTACTGAAAAGGTGACGTCTCAAATGATTTGAATGATATGAGAGAGGATGTCAAAGGGGTCTGGGCTTCTGTAAGGGAACTGTGGTGCATTTCCTAGGTTGGTATGTTCTGGCTATGCTGCAAACCGTAACCCAAATATGATGGACTCAGAGAGAGTCCTCAGCTGCTTTGATCCTTTCAGCTCTGTCATCACATAGAAAGGTCTCTTTGGCAAAGTGTTGGAAATGACACAAGGTGGGCAAGCATCTGCAGATTTCCTTACTTAGTCAGAAGACCGGCTGAAGTCATCCAACTTCTGGAAATCAGTAAAGAGACCAACTTTGGGTAGCAAGTCCCCAAGATCACAGAGAACGTATGTTGTGGTGGCATTGCCATTCCTTATTTGTTGGCATCCTTGTCTGGAAACTGCCTCATTTGGCTGTAATTTAACTTGAAGATTAAAGCACAGATTTTCATATGTATCTTCTGTTCTCTGAATGTAAAATTATGAAATACACCTACATTCACTTCTAAGTGGTAGTATTGTAATTGAGCAGATTTTTGTTTTTCACTGAAACCTGGAGTTGAATTGTCTTGAGCCGGAAGGGATTCAAGCTGCTGTTTTTCACTTAGCTGTATTTCTCTATAAGCATCTAATTGTTTCAAAAAGTGAGATACAGTATGTGAAAACCTGAATCTAATGCAAATAAGTCTGTACAGCACTAAAGCTAACAGGTGTTCTCATTAATGTAAGTAGACATGGAACAATTCTTAAATGTTTTATAAACACTCATAATCATGGCCAAATACATTACAATAGCATAAAGATACATACTATAACATCTTTTATTCTTGTTGTGCACTCTCAGTACTTACTAATAAGAGACTAGTGGCAACAATACCTACTTCTGTTTAAGTCACTGTATCATAAAGTTAGGTAATACTTCTAAATAAAATTATTAACAACATAACTACTGCTACCTCCTCCCACAGTTTGCTTATTTATTAATATTAACAATGTTCTTGTAAAATTAATGGCTACAATGCTGATGGACAGCAGTGAGCATCTTTGTATCACTGAGGTGCTCTAAAGACTTGACCCATTTACCTAAGTATTAGCTCTTTAACATTTTGAACTTATGTTCCAGTTCCCATACTATCAACTCCCAATTACAAAAGCCTATATTTAGGGTGAGAGTCTTGGATGATCTAGTATAGATGATCCCTGTAAAATACTTGGGTGGCTTTGGAATATAATCAAGAACATTCTGTTTTAGGGGTATGCATTGAAATATGACTCTTGTGCTTCCCAGCCCTTCCAAGTTTAATCCTATTGTCTGATGTCTAGGACTTGCTGACTGCTGGGAAAATATAGCCTTCAGACTGCCATTATCAATCTTCAAAATAGTTTGCTTACTCTACTCTCATGTGGTGTTTTCAGTAGACATCAGTATTACATTACTTATATTACCTGAAAGAATGCAATTGTATTGTAACCTTCAAATTTTTATGACAATAGAGAATGAGTTAAATATATTATGGCATATCAAACAATGTAATATAATGCATTCACCAAAATGAATAAAGTAGATAAGATTTGTCTGTTATTTTCTTAGTGTTCCTTACGTGTCTGTTGTTCAGCTATGCATGTAGACAATTGCCATTGGCCTCAGGATTATTAGAGCGTAGTTGGGGGAATAGAAAGACCAACAAGGCATTGCAACGTAGACCAATTTGTGCTGAGATAAAGGAGAAGCAGGATGTTATGAGCGCGCTTGGGGGAATACCTATTTCAAAGAAGCCTTTACTGAAAAGGTGACATCTCAAATGATTTGAATGGTATGACAGAGGATGTCAAAGGTGTCTAGGGAGCAAGAACAACCTGCTCTAAGGGAAGAAATGAGAATGAGTATGGGACAGCTGGGGAACCCAAAAAAAATCAGTATGGCTGGATTGTAGAAATGCGGAGGAAAATGTAGAGCAGAGGAACTGCAGAGTGGGTCAGTGCCAGAGCACACAGGGGCTGACAGGCCAAATTAAAGAGTTTGCACTGCACTGCAACAGCTGTGGGGAGCCTCAGAATGATATCAAGCAGAAGAATGGGATGATCATATCCAAGTTTCAGAGGGATCACTTTGGCTGCAGTATATAGTACGGATTTGAAGGAAAACCATGGATGAGACAGGAAAGCAAAGGATATTATAACTAAATTCTCATAAGAGATGATGGTAGTGTAAATAGTAAAATACATAAAAAATTTTCATAATAGTATACATGATATTTTCATTAAACTGTAAACATACATAATGTTTTCTCATGGGTCAAAAAGGTATGTACATGGAGACAAGAATTCAGTATATCTTGAAGAAAGGGAGATTATGTGTTTATGTTACACCTTTGAATTTATTAAAACTTTTAAAATTGAGCATTGCCTACAGAAGGAGAGTAATAATAAAAATTCCAATTTGAAAACGATGGGGACAGCAGATTCCCAGGTGTCATGTGACTGTGACTAAGTGAGTAATTGAACACAGTGTATATAGCTCAGGCAAGAAGATGCTCTGTGGTTGGCAGGGAGTGACTGGTGGTGACAAGTCCCAGGATGATTCATTTACCTACAGACAAGTACAACCCCCGAGTTTAAAAATTAAGAGCAATAAAAGTCTAAGTTGATATCTTTACACACAAACAGCTTCGATTAGTCTCTTTTGAGTCGTTTTCATATGAGCACCACAGGCAAAAGTTTTGGTATAGCTGCTGCAAAACTGTGGAAACTGCTAAACTATCTACTAATTACTTAGATAGTATTCTTTCATGAATATTGAGAAGACTGTTTCTCAGTACTTAAAATATTTTAACACAAATAAAAGACTGAACATGAGGGTTTTTTTTTTTTTTTTTTTTTGCATTTTAGTTTGAAATGAAATTTGGGGTTTAGATATTTGTTACTAAATAGAAAGGTAGAGTAGGCAAGTAATATGGGGTGTGAATGTGCACTACAGGGCCAATTTTATTATGCAGAACAAATCTCTGTTGTACGAATGCATGGACCAAATTATTTGGGTGTCAGAATACAGCTCAATTTCACTTAAAAAGCATTGTTTCTTGAAAGGTTGGCCTTAAACCTTAGATTTTGGAATGCACTGTAGGTCTGTCGTGTATGTAACCCGACATTTGTTTACTTTCCATTAAATAAGAAATTGCTTACATGGGCAGGTTATTTTGATATGATGACACCACTGAGGGTTCCAATAAATGTACATGCAAATCAATCAACCCCAAACATATTGAAAACATATCCAATAAACATCTGGAAACTAATGAACGCACATTTGTTAACATAGGGGGAGTTGTGGAAATGCTGGATCCATTGGTGGCCTGACTTATTTAGTAGCATGTGGATTTAGGAACATTTCACGGAGTTAGAAGGAACAGAGTAATTATAACATAAGGTTCAACATCTTTAGATATGTAGAACATTTTCCGTTGCTTAAAACAAATATTCCCTAAGAAAGTATAAAACATTTTTCTGACTTGCAAAGTTTTTGCAGTCTATCATTTAAATTACTTAAATAAAGGGAGCTTTACTGCTCCCCAAAGCTGAGAATATAACACCCTCCATGCATATTAGCTTGATCTTCTTGACAGACCAGAAAAGTGTTTGTGTTTGCCAATTAAAACAAAAATGGATCCCTAGTGGCTTGTTCCTCATACAACTTTTGAAGACTGCTATCATTGTTTGCTAGGGTAACCCTGGATAAGGCTGCTATCCAAAGTAAACAAACTTTTCAAAACTTTCATGACAGATGGGGATTACAAATGCATTTTAATAAGAGAGTTGCCAAAGCAACTTTTTTTTTTTGTAATCAGCATATATTTACTTAACATCTAGCAACATTGGGAACACAAGGCAGATACTTTCTCACAAAATGCTTTAACAAGTAACATTTTTGGAAAGGCAAATTGAAGACCTTTTACATCTAACTGATATTTTACCCTTCGTTTTATTTTAACTTTGCTCAACATGTTAAGAAAAATGTTAGGAATTACTCAAACTAGACTGTAATTTGAGACAGACATTCAGTCTGATAGTGTAATTTCTTTGGTGGTCATAAACACCTTTGAGACCAAGTAATTAGCTATTAGTATAACCATGACAACCTTCATTTGATCAGCTATATGTTGAGTGATGCAAGATGAAAAAAATGTGAATCTGTGTGGGTTTTTAAAGCATTATTACTTCGATTTTAGGTCTCGGTATCTCCCTATCATGTATATTTCCTGCTAGGAGTATTGAATACAGATATGGACAAAATTATCACAAAAATAATTCATATTCACTTCAAATAAACTCAGTGTATGTTGATATAACTTTTATTTTACTTAATTTAACTCAAATATAAAATTATATCATGAAGTCCAAAGTATCTCTAAACATAATAGAAATTAAATTCCATTCCTCTTATTTACGTATTTCTAGAACCACTGTAACCATATTATTAACATGTTTTAGGGCTCTTTGGATATTGGGCATATTTTATTATACATTTCCTACATACCATTTCAGTTTCATTAAGATGGAATAATCCCTCCTTAGATTCTAATCAAAATGTGAAAGGTTCAAGTGTAGGATTGCTTTAGTCTTTTCTAGGATTTGAAGGAGTTTTAGATAACCCAATTCAGTCTTAGATACATTTTTTCATAGCAAGAGAGTGCTTGTTTTTGGAAAGAAAAATCAGAGTTAGGATTTTGCATGATCTTTTAAAATCGGGCTATCTTTAGCCTAACTGCAAGGAAAGAAGCAACTTTGTCTAAAGTTGCTATTCCAAATTTCATAACTGAAACCAAATTATCACGGCCCTTTTCCTGTTCAAACACACAGTTCTTGACTGTATACAACTGTTTGCTGAGAACTAGTGAACTAGAAATCAAGATCTTTGTAATCTCTTAATTCTATCATTTAAAATGATGCCAATTTGATAGAATGGCATTCTCATTTTCCTCATTTGCTTCATTTTCTTCATTTGCAAAATTACTTTATGATAGTGGAGGAAAGCTGCATTTGGAGAATGTTTATTACGTGCTTTGAGATCATTAAAGCTGATATCACTTTGCATACCAAGTGGTGGTATTCATATCCTTAATATACTGAAGTTCTGATACAATCAACGTTTAAAGAATAACATATCATGACCACCACTTTATGCATACTTTCATGATGTAAATGTGCCTGCAGTAACTACTCACTCCTCTGAAATCTTGACATGAGCATTGTGTGTGCCACTCACATCGGTACTCAGAAGGAGCCATTTTCTAATGTTATTTATCTGTATATTCATGTGTCTTCTTTATCCAAACAGATTGAGTCCTTGAGGGTGGGGGCTGTGTCTCCCTAGCTTCTAGCAATGTGCCTTGTACTTAATGGATGCCTAATCAGTCATTGTTAATGATTAATAGGATGTTCTGTCATGAACGCGTCCTCTCTATTCTTCTGTACATGAAATTATTTGTGGGATTTATTCTGCAATCGGAAGGGTGGAGCTCTCAAACAGAGGGAAGTACCATGTCACTCATTATCTCTTACATCTTTGGTAATCTCCACATGTGCATCTGAAGTCATTTGGAAAAGAAGCTGATAATATCTTACCATCAGATGTGTTTTGCTGATGAGATGTATCTATAACATTGATCATTATTTCTGTTTGGTTATTATTTATAAAAGATTGGCAATAACTAAATTAAAATACCTACAATGTTTACTTTGTGTAGCTATGCATAATTTTGATTCTTTGTTATGTTTATTTTCCCAAATTCTACACAATAAAGTATTATTCTTATAATCCAGAAAAAAAGAGAGCTTCAAAAAAGGTTTGTTTTATATTCGCAGTAAAGCAAAAGTATAAGATATTGTATACAATGCCATTCATCGTACACATTAATGCTTCTCATTTAAATTAAAAGTCTAATACGCATGAAAATCCTACTGCCAGAATGCAATATTGATGAGAGTTACTTAATTGACAATATTTAAAAGAACAATATTTAAATCAACATAAATGCTACTTAAAACTCTTTTAAGATGTTTTAAATTAGCATAACAAAACTCCATTTAATTAAAATCTAAAACACAAATTTCTTCGCTCTTCATCAGTGAAGTCTGGACTTGTATCTATCTGCCTCCATATTCAGAGGAACCGTAACAAGGACATAGACTATTCTAAGCCCACGTGAAAACCATTGTTGAATTAATCCCCAAAAACCTTAAGGAATGTGCCCACTCTGCATGTTGCTCAGTGGACACGCTTCAATAATTTCCTGGGCATATATTTCTTACCAGCAAGAATTCAGATGGACCCTTATTTATTATGAAAAAGTTCAAGACAAATTTCCCCAGATGGATACTTAAAGATATTTATTGTTGACACTGGCACACTTCATTAAGGTTACTTTGGTGCCCTGATACATTCCTTCAAAATACAACATGGTGGTGATGAGGGGATTCCAAGAAACATTTACCTAAAGTAGGTTTCTAAGCAAGGTGGAGACCAGCAGCTCTTATCTAAACCTGTTATGTTTTCCGTAAGTTCTTCCTTCATCCCCTCACCCCAGCATCTGTCATGGAGGCAAAACATATAGAAAGAGTACATTAACATGGCTTAATATCAAAGCCTTTATGTCTGTTACACATCATTTTAGATTGTCATAAGTTGTTCAATCAAAAGGTTTAGTCAAAGCTAACATTCTTTACTGATGTCTTTTTTCCCCAAGAGTGTTGGAAATTCGATTGTTCAAAGTGCAAATATGATTCAGCAAACCATTTATCAGAAATCCTAAAGAGGTAAAGTAAAAAAGTGGGTTGAGGAACCTGAATTAAATGGGCTTTACCAGTCAAAGATTTTGAAACTACTTTCCTGTGAGTGACTGGAATAGAGCAGAACAAAGTCAATTACTGACTGTAATTAAGAAGTGGATGCATTTAAACTGTAGAGAGCAGTAGCAGACTTCTCCAGACTGCCTGGTAACTCGAAAGATTAGTGGGAAGACAGAGGAAAGGATGTGAACTGTATCTCTCTGATAGTATGTTTTGAATGAATTGCATTCATATAGCTCTCTGATCTAACTTCTCAAAATGAATTCATAAATCACTGATTATGTATGATTAATGCAGTAATATATTTGGACAAAGGAACTTTTAAAATACATTTTGCTTTTGGTTGTGTTAGCAATATAAGATCCCCTTTGCATTGCATAGCATGCACCAAAAATGCAAATGCACTGCTAAAGTACTTATATTTTATCACTGTTTGAATTTACTAGACTGAAAGCTGAACTATGTTGGCTCTTTCGTAAACCCTCAAAACATAGTAAATCTAATTATGTTTGTTTCTCATACTTTTAAATGTTGTTTCTTTTATAATTTTAATAATGGTTTATTTATACTGGCAGAGAAATATTATACATTGTGCTTTGGCTAATTCATTTGTCTTTGTGTGTGTTAACAAATTGTGATGTTAGAAATACATTCATAATCAAAATATTTAACTACAGATTAGGATGAAGGTAGAGGTCTAGGACATTACTAGTTTTCTTGTGTTAGAAATGACCTTATATTTTTAGATTACTATTTCTTAGGCAACACTCTATAAAGTAAATATTTGGAACTTTATCTGAGTAGAGAACATTGCAATGGTGTTCAGATAATTAGGAAAACATCACCTTAGCTGTCTTTTACTGGATGCATAAAACAGGAAACTGTTTTGAGCCATCCTTATTCTTATATGCAGTTTCATTTTAAAAAGAGAGAAAATGATTGGTCCCAGTAATCTGTCAAATTCTAGTGTAGGCAATTAAATCCTATTATTTTCAATCTTTCACTTCTTATAATTGCATACACTTTAGACAGTTCTTCTCCTTATAGTTAGAGAGACAACATTTGATATTGGAACCCATCTCAATCAAGAATGGTTACTTTGTAGTACTGATTAATGTTGAATCTCTATAGAGTTTTCCTAAAAACAAATGACAAATGAATATATATGCACATATGTAACAGATTTCTTTCAAAACCCCAAAATCATTGTCATCAAATGTAGCCATGAGACTCCTTGAAGCCTTCAGAATGAGCCATTTGGGGTAATAATTGTCACTTTAATGATAGAATTATAGAGATAGCCTAAAGCATGATTTGTGATTTTCTGAACCTGTGCCACATTTCAGCGTTCACCTCCTGTTTAGAGCAAGGAAGGCTGAGAAGAGGTGACTGGCTCCTGATTGAGTATTTTGAAATGTCAGTCCTCTAAACCTCTGAACTCTGTGTGACGGTAGTTGGGAAATGTTCATCTTCCTGTTGCAAGAAAAAGTCAATAATACAAAGGGAAAATCTTCACAGTTCAGATGGATGGCCAAATACAAAAAGCGTGTCCACACCCACTCTAATCAATTTTTTCTCTAAGTAGCCCGTTACGTGTGAAACTAAGAGTATTGCCCTGTTTCTATAGGGTCATATCCTTTTCTCACAAGTCTGGGGAGAAAAAGATTTACTGTAATGAAAAATGGACAGTTACACACTAAACATTGCCAACTACTTAGCAGTGCTGAGAGTCAGGAACTTGGATGTTCATTTGATAAATACTCTCCCAGAGAGGTTCAAATATGTAAATGAACTTTTATTTTAATATACTCCTTTTGTGGGGAAATTGGTTTTTTCATTACTTTCCTATAGATCTCTGATAAGAAAGTAGAAAGAGTCAAATGTTATTCATCTGAATGACCTTTTGGAAGTCTGCAATTAGTCTTTTTGGTAAATAATCTGTTTTAGAGCTCTCCATAAAAGGAAATCAAATATAGAGATACTATTAGATTTGAAAAAGACAGACAGGAAAGAAGCAAACGTGCAGAATGAATTCTGACACACCCGGGTGCATTTTTCTGCGGGTTCTGACTTAAGTGTGTACTGTCTGCAGTTCTCTGAACTTCCTGGCTTATTTCTCCTTAAGTTGGAGTAATTCAGCTCTAGCCCTACTCTGGCTTAATCGTTCTATTATTAAAACAATAATGTATTTGTTATGACATGAAAAACAGTTTATAGAGAGCAGTTCAAAATGCTCCCAGTTCCCAGAAAGACAATTACTGGAATACAAGAAAATATTTCAGTTTATTAAACTGTGTTTTTTAAAAAAGGATTTTTACATGTAAGAGATCTATCTTACATAGTTTCTTTACCTATTTCTTTTTCTTTTTTTTTTTTTTTTTCAGATCACAACAGTATCAGGAAATGAGTTCCTTCTACAGTCAGATATTGACTTCATCATATTGGATTGGTTCCACGCTATCAAAAATGCAATTGACAGATTGGTATGTATTTGTTTTGGCTGTTACCTTTATTAATTAAAATGTAGTCATTTAAATCTTACTGCTCAGGCATATAACACACACACTCATTTAAATAGATCCTATGGACTGAGAGATATTAAGTTCTTTTAGTTTAAATAGAATCCACTAAAAACCTTTTCAGCAGATAGGATTTGTAAAACTAAATGTCATTTAATTTCTCTCTTTCAAAAGTATAATGCATTCTTTCTTTTTTTCTGATATAACGTGGACATTCATTTACTGGAGGCTGTAAAAAGCACACAAGCCCTTAATAACTACTGATTTTTTTTTTCATTTTCAGTTTATGCAGTCTGTAGTACATATTCCTGAAAATAAATATCAATGTATTTAAGACTCATTGTTATAATACCAATAAATAATAACCCTTTGTACTGATTTTTATTCTTCCAGCTAAGCTAGATTGTTCTTCTCATGAAAATTACATATTTAGAACTTCAAGACATTATCCTAAAACGTACATTTAGAGTATGTTTTCTAAGAATGAACTTATTTAAAACCACTCATTTCATGCTGAGTGTCTAGAACTACATTTAACTTTATGACACTAATATTTGCAAAATTTTGAGAAAGAAATATTCTTAATGCGGAATACAACATGATAGTAAAAGATTTTCTGTGTGATTTTCTTGATACTTAATTGCAGGCTTTCATTAAATCATTTTAGGACTAACATTTTAGAAAGTAAAATAACAAATGTACTTTTTCCTATTATCAGTATATTCCCCTTAAAGGGGTGTGCGTGTGAATGTGTGTGAGTGCACATACATACATACACACTCATACACGCAGAGTTTGTTGTCACTGAGGATGGACTCTGGGACCAGACTGCTAGAGTTTGAATTCTACTTCTATCATTTGCTACCTGTGTGACCTTAGGCAAATTACTTATGTATTTTGGCTTCATTTTCTTAATGAGGAAAATAAGGATAATAATAATACCACCTACTCTATAGAATTGTTGTAATGATTGATTGGACTAATGCATGTATAGTGCATATCATTTAGTAAGTACCATACACATATACAAACTATTATTAGATTATCGAGCTTAGCAAAGAAGACCTATCCCCAAATAATTACCTTACTTCAAATTTCCTCATAAACACCAAAATAGAACAAAAAACAATATGGAGAATCCTTTCTTTCTAGTAAAATTATTCAGTCTAATTATTTTCTCTTTCCAGCCAAAGGATTCAAGTTGTCCATCAAGAAACCTGGAATTATTCAAAATCCAAAGATCCTCCAGCACTGAATTGCTAAGTCACTACAACAGTGATATAAAAGAACAGAAACCAGAGCACAGAAAATCTTTAAGTGAGTATTTTCTTTGACTTGCTCATTTTAAGTTTGTCTAAATGCAGTGCTTATGAAATATAAATGCATTGAAATGAGATTTAAGCCAAACTCATCACACTCATGGAAGATTCGTAGCCATTTCCTGGCCAAGGATTCATGCACTGGAGGGCAGTCTGGGCACTTTGCTCACATCATTGTTGATAATGCCTTTTGAGAAAATAATTGTTCCAAGGTCATGGTCTCTGCTTACAGCAAACCTCTGAATCTCTGAGTAATAGCCATGGTGTTCAGATTGGTGATTGATATTGAGAGTGGGAAATGTCAAGCGTCTCCAACCCTGGTATCCTGACTATTTTATTTGCATACATTAAAAGGTATGAGTGACCACCAGCATGGTCTAACTTAAGTCAACAGGCTATGCCACTTAACACACCTTCAGACCACCAGAAACATTTAGAAACATGCTTGCAGAGAGGCTGATAGAAAATGTGAGATGTGAATTAGATGTTCTCCAAGGTCACACCTAGTTCTAATATTCTGAAAGAATTGAATTTAGAGTAAAAACAATGGTCTCACTACTTACATAGTGATCTTGGCTATTTTTCTTAACTATTCCCCAAACTGCTTCTTCCTCAATGAAAAGGGTTATTAAAATATGTTACACATATCTCACAGAGTTGATTTGAGTCTCAACCTCCTGAAAGAAAAGGTAGATATCTGGCTGGGTAAGGTAGCCCACGCCCGTAATCCCAGCACTTTGGGAGGCCGAGGTGGGTGGATCACGAGGTCAGGAGCTTGAGACCATCCTGGTCAACATGGTGAAACCCCATCTCTACTAAAACTACAAAAATTAGCTGGGCGTGGTGGCATGTGCTTGTAATCCTAGCTACTCAGGAGGCTGAGGCAGGAGAATTATTTGAACCAGGGAGTCAGAGGTTGCTGTGAGCTGAAATCACACCACAGCACTCCAGCCTGACTGGTGACACAACAAGACTCTGTCTCAGAAAAGGCAGACATCTTTGGAACCAGAGAAAACCTATTTCCCAAAGTCTTAAAAATTATAGTATTTTGGGGGGATCTTCTACCAGACTGACCCCAATCATGTGAATCACCATTTTTTTCCTGCTATTTCCCTCTGACCAAAGATCAATATACTGACATCCTAAACTTTTGAATTTAAGGAGAACGCAGTAAGTTGAGAAGAGCTGCTAATGGAATATATATATATATATATATATATATAATATATACCATGAATAATACTATAAATGTAGTACTATTTTGGTGCCTGGGAGTACACAGTGAGCATTACGCACGATTTCTTACTTCAGTACCCTTGACTTCAAATTGATGGATGAAGCAGTCAAACATGCAATCACCATATGGGTGGTAAATATAATAATGTCAAAAGAGAAAAGTCAACTTAAAACTCTGCTGGCAGAGGAAAGAAGGAGGTTTTTTTAAAATAAATGTTTTACAAACTGAGATTTTTTAAAAAAAATTCAGTGATCACTTTACAACCTTTGCTATTATCTGCAAGCAGCTGACACTGAAATCACTCATACCTGTCAGAAGTTTTGGAAGTTTATTACATTTTGACTTATAATCCAATTTACTATTATATAGAAAAAATCAATAGTCCACTGACTGCCACTTTAAATCTTAAAAATTCTCATTTTTCCTTATTTTCTTGTAATCCATATCCATATTCAGTTCTCATCTTTGAAAATTGATAAGCATAAGTTAGTATTGGCTACTCTGCATTTAGGAATCTCAGAGTTCTTGTCTTCTTTACACAGTCCAACAGACATAATCAAAGCCAAAGTCTCTATTGATCAATGTGCAAGGAGGCCGATTCTTCAGTGTATTATTATTCATTGAGGAAAAGATATATTGTTTATAAGTGGGAAGTATCATTCTTTGACAGCCATCTAGATACTTATAATTTTATTCTTTGGGTTTTTATTTTTTCATTTTCATCTTTTTTCCCTATTTTACTTTCTCTGTTTATTCACTTATTTATTTATTCATAATGTTTTTTAAGTACATATTTCATACCAACAGGAGATACAGATTAAGACAATATAAGTAGTATTTTTAGCCATGAACCATACTGTCATAAGTTTCTTTAATATATCTGCTGACTCAGCATTCATTTTAAGGCTTGACATAAGTTATTTTAAACCCAGTTGTACCCCATCACCTTTGGCTTAAAATTTCCCCTCCCTATATGATATAGCTCACTTGTTTCTCATCCCACTGACCAAATCTGAACACACTCACAGCTGTTGACCATGATAAAATCTAATGGTCAACATGAGAGTCATATAAGTAACTTTTCCCTTCTCAAGTGTTTATTTTATTTTATCTATTTATGTGTAGCAGTTAAATCAGTGTAATTTCTATATTCATTAGCTCAAGATGTTTATATTCATAATTATCATATTCATAATTTATGATTTATTTGTGTTTGAAACATTCAATATCCTCCTTTGAGCTATTTGAAGCTATATATTATTTATGTATATATTATTTATCTATATTTCTATAGAATACTAGAACTTATTTTTCCTATTTAGCTATAATTTTGTATCCTTTAACAAATCTTTCTCCCTCCCCTCTTTCCCCTACCCATCTAGGCCTCTAGTATAGTATCCTCTCGTCTACTTTTTACTTCCATGAGATCAACTGCTTTCTTTTAGCTTCTAGGTATGAGTGACAAAATGCAGTGTTTAACTTGCTGTTCCTGGCTTATTTCACTTAAATTAATGTCGTTCAGTTTCATCCATGCTGCCATGAATGACATAATTTTATTCTTGTATATGGCTGAATAGTATTCCATTGTATATATGTACCATATATTTTTTTTTTCAAATCCCTTCATCTGTTATTGAGCATTTGAGTTGATGCCGTATCTTGCCTACTGTGAATGCTGCTGCAATAAACATGGTGATGCAGATGTTTCTTCAATATACTGATTCCTTTCCTTTGGATAAATACCCAGTGATGAGATTGCTGGGCCATAGGATACTTCTATATGTAGTTTTTGATGAACTTCCATGACTTAAAGTAGCTTTAATATATCTTATATACTTATAAAGTGGCTTTAATATATACTTGTATACTACCAGTATATAAGAGCTCTTTTTTCATAGCACTTGTTATTTCTTTTTTGTTCTTTTGATAATAACCATTTTAACTGGAGTGAGTTGATACCTCATTGTCGTTTTAATTTACATTTCTCTGATACAAAAATCAACTAAAAGTATATTAAGGCCTAAATATAGGACATGAAACTTTTCAACTACTAGAAGAAAACAGGAGAAATACTTTGAGATATTTGTCTTGAAACAGATTTATAAATAAGACCTCAAAAGCACAGGCAACAAAAGCAAAAATAAACCAACGGGATTATGTCAAGATAAAGAGCTTCAGCACAGCACAGGAAACAATCAACAGAATGGAGAAGCAACCTACAGAATCGTAGAAAATATTTGCAAACTATTGATCTGACAAGGGATTAATATCCAAAATATGAATGCAAATATCTCAACAGAAAAAAAATAATAATTAAACAATCTGAAAAATGGGCAAATAATCTTAACAAACATTTCTCAAAATAAGGCATACAATAAATATATGAAAACATGTTTAACATCACTAATCATCAGGGAAACGCAAATTAAGTACTTCCTTTAAACTAACCCATCTACAGCCCCCATGGGAAAGCTTTAGGATTAATGCCCATGGCCCAGGATAAAGGCATAGTACCCTCTTTCTTACTTTTCACCCTCTGGGTGAGCATTATTCCACCTTTGGGCTTTCTGTCATCCTTGCATAAGTATCCCTAACCTCTCAGGATCTGTGAGTAATACATTTCTTCTGTTTCATGATTTCGGGTTTCACTTCATTGTGTTCCAACTGACAAACACACTTGATCATTACTTTCTCCAGACAGGGGTCCCCTAGAGAGTGGCTATACTGACTTAGGGCCACTCACAAGAGAAAGTTTTTAAGACCAAATTAGGAGAAATCATAACAAATTAAATTCAAACACATACATTTCACAGGGGGATAAAATAGACAAGTGGATATTAAACAAAAAATATGTCAGACGTCAACCATAAACAAAGATAAATGAAGGTCAATAGATAGAAAGTACAGGAACTATTTTAGGTAGGGTAGTAGGTAAAATATTAGCTACAGGAAGACCTTTCTAAGATGAGAATAATCCTGTGATTATCAGGCAGAGGAAAGAGTAGAACAAAAACTCTGGGGCAGAAGCATGCAGGGAGGCCAGTGTGACTGGAAAGAGTAGGTGTGGAGGTCAGAGATATAGCTGGAGTCAGATCAGGCAGGATCTTTTATTTAATGGGAAGAGTTGGGTACTATTTGAAGTGCATTGGGAGACACCAGGGAGTTTTGAATGGAAAAGTGACATAATCTGACCCAAATTTTAAAGAGTATCAGTCCTGCTGTTGTATAAAGATTGTAGATTGTTTGAAGGCACAAATGGAATCACAGAGGAAAGATTGAGACCCTGACAGGATGCAAGAAGAGTTCCTAGTGGTTTAGATAGAGTAGGAGTTTTGGACATGTGATCCAACTCTGGATATACTTTGACAGTAGGGCTCATCATTTTCAAGGCCATAGAAAAGCATGGTTGTAAAGGTCTTATTTCATCTAGGCAAAAACAACTCTCCTAACATTGTATTTGACTTAGTTGTGTTACCTAGAGTGAGAGACCATTCAGAGACGTGTAGCAAAGGCTTGAAGTTGCTTTCGCAAGCAGCATTCCTTGGAACAATAGAGAAAATACTTCATGAATAAAGGTCATGTTCAAATAAATGTTTAAAATGCAGAAAATCCCTTTTGTGATTGTTAAATCTCTGAGGCACCGTAACATAAAATAAGCTCTTTTTTATTTAGTATCTTCTAGCATGATTTAACCTGGGAAATACATTGTGGCTTAGCACATTGGTAAATCGTTCCCTAAAGTTTTAAATGGTATGCCTTTACCTGGTAAAGTCTGCAAAATCTGACTTCTTCAGAACCTGCAAGAATAGCAATCAGTTCATCAAAAATAGAAATATTTAAGCCTCTTAGTTCTAGAAACATTCTCTTCAAACAGATACAGTTTTACATTCTTAAACACTTTTAATGACTTTAGAACAATTTTTCTTGATGCCAGGTAACCATAATTGTTATGTTAATTTGAAACATATGATATTGCTATTTTAATAGATTGAAAATACTCTAATATTTGTAATTTTATATGTTTCAAGTTAGCAATTTTTAAGAGTCACAGCAACTTCAAGATTCAACATTTTGGAAGTACTTTCCATTTTCTAGTCACTGTGCTTAGTGATTTACATACATATAAACTAGTTAATACTCAAAATGACTTTGTCAGGAAAAATTATGAGAAATTTTGATATGAGCAAAAGACGGTTGACTGACTAGCCAAGGTCATTCATTAGGTTTGTCTCTACCTTTCATTTTTTGACAATTTTATAAGTTTTAAAAAATAAATAATAATGAAAATCACTCTTGCACATAGATATGCAAAGTAGCCATATCTGGTAGAATGTAATTAGCAATTGCANATATATATAATATATACATATATGTACATATATACATATACATATGTGTGCACTAAGAAAGATATATATGTATAGGTATACACATACATGTACACACTCATACACATATGATAGGGAAGAGAGAAGCTATTTATATGTGACAACATGTTTTCCAGAGTTGAGTTACTAAAGTCTACAAACCTAGAAATTGCATGAGAACTTAAGAGTAGAAGCACCCTTTTGAAATTAGGTCTTTATGCAAAATCCCATGCCATAATTTTCAACAACTGCTAGATACATTTACTTAGCCAGTTATGCTAAGTTGGAGTTTAAGATTATCAATGTTAATGTCTAGAAAATGCATGGTGTATTTGTGGAGAGTTAATGCCATTTCAAAAGACTTTTCCATATAATGGTACAGTTTAGAGTTATTTCATTTAAAGAATATTTTCCTTTCATTCCTGATCATTGTCTTCTTTTGCTTCACATGGTTTGAGACATAAGGTAAGATTTCAGAATTGGGATTTAGTTGGGAGTATATATTTAGTGTTAATCATATAAACATTTTGTAGTACATATAAAAGAATATGTGATGCAGTGACTAGCAGATCTGGAATCTTAGATACAATTTCTGGTTCGGAGAAGACCTTAAGATGTTTCTAAAACATGAAGAAAGATATATATGGAGAAAATAAAGGTTTGCAAAAATGTGTTTGAGAAACATTGAGGATAATAAATTCTCTGTTGAGTAACAGTCACTTTAAAAGTTTTAAGATACTGCTGAAAAAAAATCTTACAGATAGAACACTAACTACTTCTCTTTAGAATTTATTTTTAATTGGAAAAGACAATTTATTTTTCTACTTTGAGCTTAAACTCAATCCTGCTTAAAAACAAGGGAGGCCAGGAGTAGTGGCTCATGCCTGTAATCCCAGCACTTTGGGACACCAAGGCGGGTGGATTGCCTGAGGTCAGGAGTTTGAGACCAGCCTGGTCAACATAGTGAAACCCTGTCTCTACTAAAAATACAAAAATTAGCAGGGCATGGTGGCAGGCGCCTGTAATTCCAGCTACTTAGGAGGCTAAGGCACCAGAAATGCTTGAACCCAGGAGGCGGAGGTTACAGTGAGCTGAGATTGTACTGCTGCACTCTGGCCTGGGCCATAGAGGGAGACTCTGTCTCAAAGGAAGAGATACATGATTTATTAATTTCAAAATGTAACTAGTTGTACAATGACTTCATACTCACCTTTTACTTTGAAGTAAAAAAAAAAAAAAAAAAAAAAAAAAAAAAAAAACAACAAAAAAAAACTAGAAAATATAAAACATTTACTGTACACCAGACGCTGTTCCAAGTGCTTGTCTTACAGCGATACATTTAATCCTCTCACCAACCCTATGAGGTAGATATTATTAGTAACCCTATTTTATAGATGAGAAAACTGAGGCATGAAGAACTAAGGTAATTTGTATGAAGACAAGTTATGGAGACATGTTTCAAACCCAAGCAGTCTTATTTTAGAGCCTGTACTTTTAACCATTACACTATAATAAAGTGAACAAGTAAAAGGTAAGCTTAGTTTATATCAACCTTAGACTTGGATAGAAATAATATGTTACAAATAAGATTCATAGAAATCAGTAAACATGAATCAGGACCCAAAAAGTTATTGGCAAAAATAATTAAAGCTGTGTGTTTTCTTTCAATTTTGATTTCACTATTAAAATAAGAATTTAATCTTTAACCTAGCTCTAATTTTAGAAAATGCTTCTTTTCTGAATCTTGGTGAGTACGTAGAGTTGTAAGCCTTTTTTTTGGGGGCCAGTATGTTTCTTGCAATGTAGGATGGTTAATATCCATCTATTACTTTGAATTAAGTTCATTCAATATGTATGTATTCATTTTCATTTGGAAGGCATAATGATTGACCCACTCACACAATATCAAATTAGACCATGCATTTGAAATAGTGATTGACATATTTTATATTTCATGCTTTGTAAAATATTTTTTTCAAGTAGGAAATACCCTGTGTGAAACCCCTCTGATCTCAGTCCTAGATTTGAACACCCAAACTTAGGTTTGTTAAAACATGCATTTAGTTTCATGTCACCCTCTGGAGATTAAATAATTACATAGAATCAGAGACTCACAGTATCCTCTTCCTTATTACTAGTCTAAGCACAAACTTTTTGTCAGTTTTCTGCCTTTGGCTTCCTGTGCCCTTGATGTTCCCATAAGTTTTGCTGCCAAGATTGTAGACAGATAAAGCCAGAATTACTTTTTTAAAAGGCATGTGAACATCATTAGCAGCTAACAGGTGGTCATTTCATTGTCCAGTTTGTCTATATAACATGGGAAAAATATGTTCTCTCAATGAGTGAATTCAGAAAGTTATGTTTACATATACTTTGCTTTTAAAAAATATGATTCTAACCTGCCAACACTATTAAGAACTAATCAGATATTTTAAGATATCAGTTGAGTCTAATAGACAAGAAGCCAGAAAATTTAATGCAAGGGCCAAATCACTGTGGGAAACTCAGGACACCAGCCTGGGATGAGAGTAGGAGAGCAGCTCTCCAGGGAGGGCTGTTATGGAAAGTGGAGAGTCAATCAAAGAAGATGTGAATATATTTCTCTGAGGAAAGAGAACTGTCTTCCAGTGACAGCAAAGAGGGAGAAGGCCCAAATATAATAAATCTTGCATCAGATAACCTTGGCGAGGTTTCTTAACTTTTCTGAGTTTTACTTTCCACATCTATAAAAATGGGTCTAATACTGTCCTTAAAGGATCATGGGAGAATTTGAAATTAGACGTGTAAATACTTAGCTCACAGCAGGCACTCAGTAAGTAGGAACTCTTATTATCCTCCATGTCCCCAAGCAGATGGCACTGAGACAGGGCTTGAACCTGGTGGTGTTTGATGAAAGACTGGAGCAGGGCGTATATGCTTGCCATCCTACTCCCTGAGTGTACAAAAGGTAGGAAAAGCGTGCGAGAATTGGATATGGGACTCCTAGCTGCAAAAAAAATCTAAGTACGAGCAGCTGGTCTTTCCCCTGGTAACTCCCCATGTGAAAGGGGCAGGTAGGGCATTCTTGGGGCAGCACACCAGGAAACAGTAGAAAGCAGCCAAGAAACACTCTTGATTCCCCGAAACCCAGAAGAGCATGTCATTCAGAAGTTCAAGTTGATGCGAAAGATTCAGCATTAGCTATCTCACTACTCCTTTACACAAAACTCTAGTTTATTCATTCATACACACATTCATTCTTTTTTATGAAGGATACAACTAAAGGTATACGACTAAAATTATTGATTTCACTCATTTGTGCTTTCAATTTTTAAAATGTAACTTTTGTATGTAGGTTATGCTTTAGTAGTAGTATATCTCATATTTATCAATTGCTAAACTGTAAAATCCATGAGTGTGGAGATCTTGGATAACTTGAATATAAAACTGACACTTTAGTATTATAAATAAGTACCCTAAAATGAACATGAGTTAGAAGACTAAAATCAAAGGTAGGAGAGCTAAAAGGAAATGGATTTTCCTTTAGCTGTCTCTTGATCAAGTTATCATAAAAAACAAATGTGTGCTGGGTGAAATCTTAAGTGCAATTGGATGTGGATTTCTCAAATCTATATTCTCTTAACGATGTGTACAATAAGGGTATATGTAATATGTTTCTAATAATAAAGGTATTTGTATTTAAATGTGTGTTTCCCAATTCCATATCCCCTTAATGATGTGTGCAATAAGGCAACAGAAAGAAAGAAAGAAAAAAAAACTTGAATTGAGATAGTTACACAATAAAAATTAAAATGCTACGGACTTTTAACTTGTCTTTGTTTAAAAAATTTGCCTGTGAAAATCATGACTATGCCAAGTGAAAACAAGTTTGATAGTGAAGACGGTAATTTTTTGGACTAATCTAAATAATTTTAATACTGGTCTTCTACAACTATAAGTAGGCTATGTTCTCAAAATCCATTTGTAAATTGGTTGCTTAGACCTTGATATATTTTCACAAGGAAACCATGTACCAAGCCACAAAAGCACACTTGAACCTTCTGCAGTCACCTAGAATGTTGTTTCTAGGGAACAACTCATTCTGAATTTGCTGCACCTCTGGCCCTGAGAGCTAAGACTTCCCAGTAGCATTGCTTTCAATCTAGTTTCCATTCTAGATCCCCACTTCTGTACCATCTCCACTAAAGTAATTAGGAGACTCAGAATGTTTTTGGCTAGGATTCTGGTGAACCCTGAAAGTCCCCAGTAGTGGCAGGGAGGGAATTCAGAGCCTCTAACCAAGAAGAAATCATAGAAAAAGGAGAGAATTGAGGACTGGATAGGCAGTTTTTGTAACATTGATGGGAAGTGAGTCCTTAGCAAGACAGATATTCTTGGTAAAAAAGTATGTGCAGTGACAGATTAAGTCTGGAATTGTTCCAAATATAAACATTTGATGAGTCTAGGTGGTACATATGCAAGTGATCATGATCCTATTGTTTCATCTTTTTTTGTATGTTTGAAAAAGTTACCCGATTAAAACCTGAAGTAAGCACACATACCCACACAAAATTAGGTATGTCCATGTGCCTAATTCAATAAAAGAATATACATGTTTTCTAATTATGGCTTGAAACCTTTCAAAGAAAGATCAAAATTCTTTCAAAGAAAAGATCAAAAATTTTCTGAATATAAGTTACATTAACACCTCTTTATATGAAACATTGATAACTCATTGTTTTCCTATTTTTCCTCCAAAACCAATATTTTTTTTTCTTGTGACCACTGAGACCATTCTGCAAACTATGTAATTAAGAAAACTTGTAAGATACTTATTATTATCCAAAATTAAAAAGTCACACTAGTTTCTTGCATAAATATGTAATTATCAATTGTGAAAACACATACTGTGAAGCCTGTTCTGGAGGCTCATATAAATATTTTAAAATTTTTTCTTATTAAAAATTTTGTATGAAACAGTCTAATCCTGCCAATGTATGAAAATAATAAGATGAACAAGCCATCTGCCAAGAAAATGAAAACAATATTAAAATTGCATAGATAAACCATATCTGGTTCTGAAGAAATGGAAGAGCTCTTTCCTGGAAACAACCAAAAAGTCATAATATTAGTGTAGAATATCATGGATTATTATATTATCAAGAGGACAAAAATTTCTGATTTGGGTGAGAGGGTCACTCACCTTGTTTTTTTTTTTTTTTTTTTTTTTTTTGCCCCAAAATATGCTAGTGCCACTCTGGTACCAGTTTTATTCAAAACCCTCCTTGAGAAAAATAAACTATTGAGGCTAAAATGAAAACAAATCATTTCTTGTTACTATAATTATAAGACAGTATCTAAAGAATAGTTGAGTGCCAGTTGTCTTTTCAGTTGTTTTTCACAGGTTAAGAGAGTTCTTTATTTCAAAATATTTCAGTTGGTAAAGAAAAAAATTGAAAAATTATAAATGAAAATTTGTTACAGCATAAGATGTAAACATCATGAGAGGAAAACAGTAAAAATTAGACACACTTGATAGCCAAGCATCCGTATTAATTTATCAGAATAGTATTATGCATGAATGGCCCCAGGGCTTCACCACGGCCCTGTGTGACTCTAGCCGTTGTTCTGACATATGTTCCCAAGTAGTAGTACCTAGTTTTTCTAGGACCCACAGATTGCACTTTCTTCAAAACATTCACTTTTCAATGAATCATTTGATAAGAGGACTTCGTTATGAGCAGAGCAGAGAATGTCCTGATTAATCTCTTCTTTCCCATCTAAGGGGCTGATCTTGCCCTCTGACCTGTGGACGTCCATTGTCATGTATCTCGTAGCATCAGCTACTCTGAAAGTCCATCTAACCCTCTCAGTGCTCAAGCACTAGATCACCCTATCTTCCTTCTGACCCTGGCAATAACACCATGACCATATTTCCCCTTAGATGAACTGCATTTAATCAATTTCTGATTTCATTGGGTCAAATGGCATCTTGCTTTCAATAATAGGCCAAATCCAGAGGGCTCTTTGCTTTAACTCTCAAGCAATATTTTCTTGGCATTAATACACTGCTGTGATTGTAAACAAAAGGGGAAAAAAAAGGTCTTTGATATCCTCAGAAAGTGTCCTTTTGTTTACTCCATGACTTTAAAATGAGTATATATTAATGTTTTCTTATAAAGTTAGGCATGTAATCATCATTCATTGTTGTCCCATCAGATTTAAAGAATCTTTGCTAAAGATGACATTTAAGCATTCAAGGCCTTTGTACAGTGAATCCCTGTGCAGAACAAAACATTATTTTGAATGCAAATGATCATCTTTTTCCATATACGGGATTTATTTGGTGAATTCCTTTATGTTTCTGAAGTATAGTAACTTATGCCACTTTCCTTCAAAATTCTAAAAGAAAGTAATTTGATTTTTGATGGATTTATTTGGATGTCCCAAATAGGCCTAATAACATGCTAGGGGGCGGGGGGGACTCCATTGTTAACACATAGAATCTTTGAGTTTTCTTGTAAAATAAGTTTCTTAATACTGACAGTATGGCCCTCATTAATGTAAGCAATATCGGGTATTGCTTTCACCCAAAAGTATTAGATGAATGCCAAAATACCAGATGTTTTCATCAAACTTTAATAAAGTGAGATCTATAACATTAGGATTCTTAGCTTTCTTCAAGAAATGGCTCACGGAAGACACGAGAAACCTAAAGCAATCTGCCAGTTCATCTTTGTTTGGTTATTTATGTAGTACCTGAAATCAATTGTTCCTGCTACCCAATTTTCCTAATGTAAATAAATATACCCTATTTGGATACAAAATTAATTGGCCTAAAAAGGTAGTGGACAACATAGGAAATGCCATAACCAAGTAGAATATATAGGACAGGGATTTTGTCATCAGATCTTCTCCGTAATTGAAGTCAAAGATTGAGAACAATTACTTTTTTTTTTTTTTTTTTTTTTTTTTTTTTTTGAGAAGGAGTCTCATGCTCTCACACAGACTGGAGTGCAATGGCGTGGTCTTGGCTCACTACAACCTCTGCCTCCCTAGTTCAAGCGATTCTCCTGCCTCAGCCTCCCAAGTAGCTGGGACTACAGGCGCGTCTCACACCACGCCTGGCTAATTTTTGTATTTTTTGTAGAGACAGGATTTCACTATGTTGGCTGGGCTGGTATCGAACTCCTGACCTCATGATCCACCCGCCTCGGCCTCCCAAAGTTCTGGGATTACAGGCGTGAGCTAGCATGTCCAGCAAGACTAAGAACAATCTCTAACGACTGCATTGGAATTATTGCTGTTGGAATTAGAGTCCAAGTTTCTGTATAGAAAGCTCATTATGATCTGTGCCCCTTCTCCAGGTTTTTTCATCACTCTATGACCCATAATTTATGTTCCAGGTAAATAGTGTCTATAATACCTGATGCACACTGCTACATGCTGACTTTTACCTTGAAATCAGGGTTATCTCTTTACAAAGCTAACATCCTTTAGGACTCAGCCCAGATCATACTTCCCAATGTTCCCATCATCCATTCTAACACCTATTTTATTTGAAAGAGTTACTGTGATTCATAGTTATTCTTGAGGCTCTTCTGTGGGCTCTGACTTGGAATTTTCAAGGTTCTATTGGAGGCAATAAAAGAAAAAGAAACTCTGTAATATATAACAAATAATTACAGTAATTTTGATTATTTTTAGAAGACTGAAAATACTTTTCTCTAGTGTCGGCTTATTTGTAAAAGTCCAGTTTAACACGAAAGTTACAAAAGTGTTAGCTCTCAGAACCCTGTTCAAAAAGTTGTATGAGACTGTGTAAGAAATTTGAGTCTGAGAGTCAGAAAATTTGAGTACAGTTCTTAACTCCAAGATATACAGCAATATGACTTTGATAAGTTTCTTAAGTTTCCTGAAATTTAGTTTCCAGATAAATATATATTTTATATAATTATAAGATACTATAAATATAAATGTCAATTATCTAAAAGATAATATATGTATTTGATATAGGGAAAATGTATATAGTGGATCTAAAATAGATAAAATAACTTTGTAGATTATATATTATGATATAAAGTGATTTCCATCTGGGTAAATTCTGAGTAAAATAATCATGACTTTTGTTTGTTTACTATAAATCTACCAATATAGAAATATAGCAAGAATTTACTTTTGCAACTATTTAAACAGTTGCCAAAGTGCAGAATATACAAATACATACTTTTTTGAAGGCTTAATTTCTTAATATCTTCATTATTTTATTGACTCCAGTTAACATATATTCTTTTACCTTTTGTTTTCTTAAGGGATCCTCAGTGTCATGGGGAATAAATGCTCGGTTTTGTCGGTTTTGCCATTCTTGAGTGTGAGCCTGATATGATGGCAATCTCTAGAGATTAAAGTTTGTCAAGTGTCTGTTGCCATTTCCATTCTTACAGAAAATAGTAAAATAATAGAAGGGTAGAATTTTGACAGAGAGTTATGTAATTTCACTTAAAAACAAGGAAAGATTTTATTTAATTTTAATGTTTTAGATAATATATATTAGAATCAAGCCAGTGTCATAAAGCATCTTGTGATAAAAAGATGGCTTTTGTTGACTAAAGTAAACATATTATACAAATCACATGGATATTGAACCACTTATAAGGAGTAAACTGAAAGCCACTGAAAGTCTGGTCTCACCAAAGTATAGTATATTGATAAGCTGGCAAGGGATACCCACCATGTTCACTCTATCAAAAGGATTGTGATATCTGAGCTCTGGGGAGTAGTCCTAGCTGACCAAGCTTCAGTTATTAGCTTAAACCAGGACCACTCTATTCCATTAGACTGCAAGTGCCTGGAGGTATCAGCCACAACCTTCTGCTAATTACCCCTCCCTATCCCCATCACCCAGAACAGAGTCCGAAACCTAGTGGTGGTCAGAATTATTAACTTGGCGCAAAAGTAATTGCAGTTTTGCCATTTTTAAAAAAACTTCGTTTACTTTTGCACCGACTAATAAATGTCTGAGTGAGTGAGGAAACAAGTGACTGAGAGCATGAGAGGGGAACCCTGAAGAAATCCTTACAAATTTTATGCATGAGGAATGAAGGGAAAGGCTGAATTGTGAGGCACTGTCCTGTTGATGCATGTTTTGGTTTGGGTTCTTCCAGAAGCAGTCCCTGAGACAAAGATTTGAGTTCAGGTAATATATTTGGAAGTAATCCCTGGACACACATAGGTAGGGGCTGGCAGAAGAGAGCCAGGGAAGAGAACATACCTATACAAGAGAATAAAAAGCTGGTGGAGTTGAATGCTGCTTTAGAACTCTAGCAGTTTTTCAGATGGAGAAGCAAGGGATGACAGAGAAGAGAATGGATAGATTTTAGTACAGGAAAGAAAGAGCCATAGCGCATAAAATGTTTGAAGAGCTCAATAGATTGGTGAGGTTGGAATGTGCAAAACATTGGGGCAACAACTGGAGATCAGGTTGGAAACGAACAGTGAACCATTGGCAAAGGGCCTCACATGGAATGCTAAAAAAAAATTAGGGCTTTCCACTATAAATAATGGGAGCCTAGTGAAAGACTTCGATGTAGGCAGGACACATGAACAGATTTGATTTTTAGAGTAAGAATTTTGGGGAAAATGTGGAGAATGGCAGAGATATGTAGCACAGAGTGAGAAATCAGAGGTAAGGAGATGAATTCAGAGACTATTAGAGTAGACCTAGTACCATATGCTGCAGGCCCAAACTAGGCAGTAGGAATAGGTGAAGAAGAAAATTCCAGAGATTTCTGAGGTGATATTGATAGGTTTTCTTGACATATATTGTAAGTCTTGTCAGCTCTCAAGTACCCATTGCCTCTGTGGTTTGGAAAACAATCAGGGTGCCAAAGAGCTAAGCAGAATCTCATTCTTTCAGGAGCCTACTAGATTCTTGTTACTCTATGTATGATCCATGGACCAACAATGACAGTATCAACTGGGAGCTTGTTAGGAAATATGGCCTCTCAAGCCCAACCCCAAACCCTACTGAACTGAATCTGCATTTTAACAGGTGATTCCTATGCACATTACAGTTTGAAAAACACATTACCATGTGACATAAATAACTTCTCTAAACAGGTTTGTGAAACTCCAGAGCCAGAGAGTGGCCTTTGAGACTTTGACAAAAGACCTACTCATATAAAAGAGCTATCTTGTCGGCCTTTGTGTAAAATAACCCTGCATACGGTTATTATATTGCCCATGCCATGACAATGCATGATTTTGAATGGTGGCTCTTTAATCTCATCAATCCCTTTCAACCCATGATTATGGACTAAATGAGAAAGAACCAAGACTTACACTGCCTTGTAACTTTTGCCTGTGCCACACGTAAGTCAAAAACTTTGAACTCCCATATCAAAAAGTCAACAGTCCCAGTCAAAGAACAACAGCAACAATATCAAAAAATGATTCTGAGCCTAAACTACCCTCACCAAAACAAATAGATGAGAAACCAAAGTTCAAAGCAATTCCGTGGAAATTATCCACTAATTCCCTGGATAGCTCAATGTGCAAAATCCATTTGAAATTCTACTTATCCTTTGTCTTCCATTTGACTCTTCTTTTGGGAACATATAATCTCACATGTAGCCTTTTTTTGTTATTTCCCTTCTCCAAAGGCAGGAATAATAGTATTTGATTGCTTAAATTTCTTTATTTTTATGTTGTTCTTGAGTACTTGAATTCATTTCCCATTGGCCTTTCAGGTTAGATGTTAAAATTCTGGATGAGCCACAACGTAGCTGTTTTACTCATAGACTAAATTTATTTGCTGCACCTGCCAAAACAATCAAGGCCCACCAGGCTGTACTTCAGTCAAACTGTTTTGAAAAATTGCAAAGAAAACAAAAGTAGGCCCACAATTTAGTTATCAAAAAATAGAGGAAAGATTCAAAACAAAGTCTGATTAATCCTCTTAGTAGGGTGAGATTTAACTTACCGGGAAGAACTGATAGAGTATCTGAAATAAAACCTCATTTTTTTCATGTCTACCTTTTTTTAATTACAGAAAATGGAAACCAAAATGGGCAAGTGATCATTCTTTTCTCAGTAAGAATCTTTCTCATAAATGTGACCCTAAATGTCCAGGCTTTTAAAAATGTGTTGGATAGTAATGAGACAGATCTGAAAGAGTTGCCTTAAAATTTTAGTACTGCCTGGATTCACTTCACTTATTTAGCTTTCTTAAAGACAGCTTAACATAAGAATAATTAATCTTTTTTCTTTTTTCCTAGTGAGTACCTGGGTTTGTTATTGAGGTTTCATAATTAATTTTTTTTTTTTTTTTTTTCCTAGTGGGTACCTGCATTTGAGGTTTCATGCCTTGTTTTTTTTTTTTTTTTTAAAACCAGGCATAACCATGACTGATTTCCACAGAAGGGTTTGGCTGAAGACCCATAGAATTTTGCTTAACTCATTTTATTGAACAAAATCCAGAATTTTAGTCAAGAAACATTAGATATTAATCACATGAGTGGTCATTAAAATTTCCTTTACCTTCCAGAACTGCAGGTCATTATGGAATCGTAAGAAGCAGTGAGCTCACTTAATCTTTACAATTACATAAAACTGATCATTTTCTTAAGTCTTACAAGAAGCTTTTAACTATTACTTGAAGAGCATGTCGGAATATTAGAACATCTGTGTTGTGTTATTATAGATGTGACTTGTGAATTGAAAAAAACAAAGTTCTCTGACTCAAAACTCGTAGAAATTACCCCTTTTAGCTTGAATAGTTTTAATTGTTCAACACAGTTTGGGAGTATATACTTTTTACCTGGCAAGTAGAGACCTTGTTGCTGAAATATAAATTCCAGTATCATTTCTTAATCATTGCACTCTCAACTTTATAGAAAATTAGAGGAACTTCACATGTTCTAAAGATTAGGGAAAAAAAGAAGGAAATTAGAGAAGAAATGCGATTTTTTTGTTTGTTTGTTTTTTGTTTTTTACTACAGTTTAAAATAATAGTTGGTGACAATTTAAGGTGAGTCAGTTTAGGGAAAAACTCAGACAAATCCATTCTCTAAATTGCTGTTGCCTGTCTCCACTCTTTTCTTGTAACCACTTCTCATCTTTGACTTTGAAACCCAACAGTTTAAGCTTGGTTCTTATTTCAGTGGGCTAATCCCCTTTCATAAATCTTGCTCAAGAGCTGAAATAATTTGCACATCATTTAAAGAGTATTTGCTTTGAAATATTCACCTCAAGCCCTTTTGTATATCCTCTCTCTCTAAAGATTTGTAGTATTTGTTTTGTTCTCTGAGGTATAAAAGACCTGGATAAACTTTATTCCTGTTGTTTCAAGATTAGTTAACGAAAATGCATATTAATTCAGCAGGGACGGAAACAAACCTCAGTAAAGATGATCATACATTCTCCTCTCAGGGATAGCAAAGTACAAAATGTCAGTCTTCAAATCTCCTTGGACTTGCTCAAAAGAGCATTCGGGGATTTAAATTTCCAGAATATGTCTACAAATGTATTTTCTTTGTTGTGGAGAACAGAAGCTATACTGATTATTTTTCCCCAGAAAATTGATTCTAATTTGTGTTTGAACAAAATTAAGCTATCTAGAAAGTAGCACTTCAAGAAGACAGAGGAAAACTGCCACTGAAAAGGTAAATTTAACATTAAAATTATATACCTGATAAGCCACTAAATTTTAATTTATTTGTCATCAGACCCCAAATCCCAAAATAGTTTCAAGAATATCCGTATTTTTTTCTGTGAAAAAATTAGAATTGAAAGGACCTCAGAAAATCAAAAGTAGACATATTTAGGTAGAGTTAAATGTTCCTTTGCATTTATAAGCTCAAATTTTAAAATTTACTAGTCAACTCAGAAAAAAAATACCAATTTCTCTAGATAATATACTTGTTTCATATGTTAAGATGTGCCCTGTGTTTTTCTTAAACTGAAAATGACCATAAACTTTTGGCGCTTAAGTGCTTATCCGGAAATGACTAAGTGGATTCAGGAGTAATAAATCACTCATATGGATCCAGCCACCCACAGTCTTGTTCCACTTCTCTTCTTTACAAGTGTCGTAATAGACATTTCCACAGTCCTCAGGGTGCCAAACTTTGCACCATTAGGAAAATCTGCAAGTAGCTTGATTTATCTTCCTCACTCAGTTAGCTAAGACCCAACTAAGTAAAAATCAGCAGGAATGAACTTGACTGGTTAAACTTTTTTAATAGGGAGATGCAACAATTACAACTTTCCTCCTTTGCCACTTCAATTTACACTGGATGTGAAGCCCCTGGTGAAAAATATTCAGATGAGATCTCAAATTATAGGTGCATGGCTGGATGATGCTGACTCTAGGTTTTCATTATACACAGAGGATCGTCTGCTGTTTGCAATTAATCCAGACACAATCCTCTTGGTACTTTGGGAGGAATGCGGAAGAAATAGCCATTTTATAAGTTGTAAACTCCTAAATTACCCTAAATTAGAGACACTATTAATCGAACACTTAGATATAGATAGGATCTGCTTATTGTGTAGGCTCATCTTCCCCTGATGGAGAAATCAATTAAATATTTAGGATGTGGAATACCTTCCAGGTTGGATAATGCTTTTCATTTAAATTATGGCCCTCCAATCCGAAACATTAAAGGGGATCTTAACGGATGGAAGCACATTACTGTCTCTTGGATTGGGTGCATTAACACTTTAAAAATGAATGTGCTTCCCAGGATTTCCTATTTGTTCCACCAGCTGCCTGTCGATGTGCCAGATAAACAGTTTAAGGATAAGTATGTAAAAGATGCATGTGTAACTTTTTGTGTGCTGAGGTGCACCCTTGTAGCAAAAGTCCTCAACTGTGGCCCCTTTGGATTTTGTTTTGTCTCAATGCTGTAGCAATCTAAAATGAGAGGGCTCATTTGATCATGTGAGGGTAACTCCAACAAAAGATGCAGTTAGAGTTCTCACAGAGGTTCTGTCTGTGTTTAATTATTTTATCATTTCTTCCTATAATTTATCCTAATAAATAGTGATTATTACTAGAAAATATTGGGATGATATAGTAGAATTCAAAATAAGCATAAGCTTTCCCATTCTAAAAATATTTGGCATAAAGGAAATTATTTAATTTTTACCCAAGGACAATTACTATGTCAAATTTATGAACAGTATTGTAAGAACAAAGCTGTTATGTCTCCTGTATCATGGAAGCATGGTATAGATATGGTAAATACTTTAGAGAGCTTACCAGGCCGTCGGCAGTATTCTAAGCACTTTAATGTCCTCTCATTGAATCCTGTCAACCCTATACAGCTCAGTGACATTATTGTCATGCCCATTTTATCTATTAAGTGACTGAGGCACTGAAAGGTTAATCAATATACCCAAAGTTACATAATTAAGAAGTAGCTGAGTTAGAATTTGAAACCAAGCAGTCTAACTTCACAGCCTGGAACGACAAACCGCCGTGTAGCTTCTGGCTTCTGGAGTGAGGTTGATGGTTTCTGCAATTTACTAGCTCTACAAACTTTGAGCCACTCACTTAACCTCACTAAGCTACTGTTTTATAATCTTAAAAATGTCAATAATAATAGTACCTACCTCACAGAATTGCTTGGAAGCATAAATTAGATTAAGTAGTGTGACGTTTATAGCATTGTTTGGGAGAATGTAAGTACTCAATAAATGTTAATCATAACGTTAGTACAAGTATTTTCTTTTCTTTCATAGTACTTTGAAAAGTTCTCCTAATTTGGTTAAGAAAAGGTTATCTTAAAGATATATGATTGAAATTCCTAGAGATTAATGTATTTTCCAAACTGTCTTTGGATTTATAGGGGAAAAATAGTATATCGAGTGCCTTACAGAAGGCTGTAAACTTCCTGGACTATGAGTCTGTTTTCATTCATTTTCCATTTATAAAAGTCTTGATTCACTATTGACATAATACATAACATAAATATATCATATTAGCTTACTGAGTGAAAACAAATTTATCCAATCAGAAAAAAAAAAAAAAAAAAGATGTTAAAGACAGGGGTCAATTTCTTTGTTTCCAGAAACAGGCTTTTCATAGCAAATCTGATAGAACACACGCTTCAGTGCATGTGCCTGGTTTCAGAAGGGAGCAGAAAACTCAGCTAACTGGTATAATTATGTAACTGTCATTTTGTCAGTTGAGAATTGTCATATTGAGAGGGTTAAAATTTGGCAATAGAATATGGAAGCAGAAAGTTCAATGAAGTTACAGGAATTTAACTGAAAATAAATTACTTATCAGCATTTTGATAACGAATAAACAAACGAAAGAAACAAATCGGTCCTTTGGAATTTGGGTGGAAAGAATGTTATAGAAGCCTTCCTTATTAATCACTGTCATTGAGAGGCCCTGAGGACTCATATTTGCTAGTAATTGATACATAGTCCTCAGGCTCAAGTAGTAAGACAACTGGTATTTAAGGGCTTGTCAAGAAAGTTAGGAATCAGTTGGAATTCCTTTTTCTATTCTATCTTTCACTAGTCTTTATTGAGACAAGTTCATTGTAAGTTAGGATAAATCGTACAGATACCTTTATTCTTTCAATATGTCAGGAAAACTATTGGGATAAAAAGAGAATCTGATATTTTAAACACCAACCAATGCGTTTTATTTGGCTGGGAATACAGTCTGATGAGCAATCACTGTATATTTATCCGTTTGGTTGCTTATTTGAAAGTCCTACCCGAGGAGTAAAGCTCCTCATCTACTCTTGAGCTCTGCTGTTCTTCCACTAAACAGACAGAAAGGAAAGGCCTTAAACAGAATGATAATAAAGGTATGAGGCAACTTAGGCTCAACCAGAAAGATCAGCCAATCTACTCTGAAAACCAACAAAGATGCAAGTTGCACAAAGCAATACTCCTCCTAATATTTTTGTTATGTTCATAATATGGGTGGATTAATATTTTTTCTCTGTTATAATATATTTATAATACAAGTAGATTAACTCATTAAAATGATCTATATCTGGTGAATAAGGAAAGACAAAATAGGCTCTAAAAATTAGAATGTGGCTGGGCGTGGTGGCTCACATCTATAATCCCAGCACTTTGGGAGGCCAAGGCAGGCGGATCACGAGATCAGGAGATCGAGACCATCCTTACTAACCCAGTGAAACCTCGTCTCTACTGAAAATACAAAAAATTAGCCGGGCGGGCGTGGTGGCGGGCACCTGTAGTCCCAGCTTCTCAGGAGGCTGAAGCAGGAGAACCGCATGAACCCGGCAGGCGGAGCTTGCAGTGAACCGAGATCGGGCCACTGCACTCCAGCCTGAGGGACAGAGCAAGACTCCGTCTCCAAAAAAAAAAAAAAAAAAAAAAAAAAAAAAAAAAAAAAAAAAAAAAAACATTAGAATGCGTATTTAGGGAACAAACAAAGATGATATAAACTCTAAAAAGATGGAGTACTGAGAGCAAGCACTCAGTTCACACATTCACATCACAGGCATTTGTTGGGGAGTTGCTTTGTGCATGTACTGTTTTAAGCACTGGAGTTAAAAGAGAATCCAAATGTTCTCAATTCCACATTAACAAAGAGAGTTTATGTTATTAGAAAGGGGTCCCAATCCAGACCCCAAGAGAGAGTTCTTGGACCTCGCGCAAGAAAGAATCCAGAGTGAGTCCATTGAGTAAAGTGAAAGCAACATTATTAAGAAAGTAAAGGAATCAAAGAATAGCTACTCCATAGACAGAGCAGTTCCGAGGGCTGCTGGTTGGCTATTTTTATGGTTATTTCTTGATTATATACTAAACAAGGAGTGGCTTATTCATTAGTTTTCAAGGAAAGAAGTGAGCAATTCCTGGAACTGAGGGTCCCTCCCTTTTTAGACCATGCTAAAAGACATTTAGCATGCTGATGCATTACAGTTAGTGTGTAAGGAGCAGTGAGGATGACCAAAGGTCACTTTCATTGCCATCTTGGTTTTGGTGAGATTTGGCTGGCTTCTTTATCATGTCATTTTATCAGCAAGATCTTTGTGACCTATACCTTATGCTGACCTGCTATCTCATCGGGTGACTAAGAATATCTTAAACTCTTGGGAATGCAGCCCCAGAGGTTTTATCCTTATTTTACCCAGCCCCTGTTCAAGATGGAGTTGCTCTGGTTCAAACACCTCTGACATTTATGGTCACATTTTAAGTAGCTATTTCCCATTCTCTACCAAGTTGATTTAATTTAAAGATGAATATACACATGATGAAATACTGTTAAAATATACCTGCTTGATCTTATTAACAAAATGAGTGTACTATTTTCATCCAATTTACATGTCTAGCTCATATTGAATTTTTTAGAATTTTGCATTTACCTTAGGGCCAAACTCTCATCTATGGAGTATTAAGTAGCACCGTGGACCATAATCCACCAGTGTTTAAAAAGAAAACAGTTTAATAAATCAAAATGCTACAAGCTTGAGTCCTGGTATCTTTTTTTATCCCAAGTGGTCTGAAGACTGACATTATTTCCTGGCTGGCCCTAGGAAGAAGGATCTGTCACTTGTTAGTAATAGACACAGTGTTAAATGACATGGAGCCCAGCCATTAGGAAGCAAATACTACCCATTATTTAAGTCCAGAGGAGGGCAGCTCACCTGGGTATCCAGCTGCACTGTAGTAATGACGAATCTGGGTGCTAGAGCCAGAAGCCTCAGCTTAAGTCCTGGCCCTGCCAGTACCTATGTTTGGCTTAGGCAACATTTCCCCAAAGACTGGCACTGACGGCTAAATAACTTAGCCCCTGAAAGTTCTCAGAATAGTGTCTGGAGTATAGTAAGTTCTCATTAAAGGTTGACTATTAACATTGAGACTTCTATTAGACCAAATATATCTAACAGTCTGTACAACTTGCAGAGTATCAAAAACAAAATGGTAAACATATAAATGACAGAGTGGCAACTGAATTAAAGGTTGGGGAGAAATATTTAGAATCATTAAAAATAAAATAATTTTGAATTTTCTATTGTCTCATATAATAAAATTAACATTAGGAAACAATGTAAAGATGTAAAGTGAAATGGCTGAACTTATTTTCATAAACTGAAAACATTTCCCTTCCAAAAAGATAAAAAATGTGATCTATCTTTATACATTAATGTCAGTATGAATTTAAAAAATAAAATTTTGTATTCACTATGAACTGTTCTAAGCATGTAGCATGTATTTTCTCATCTTTAAGACATGTTATATGCTAATAATTTTATATTCATTTACAGAGGAGGGAACACAGATATTTAGTTTTGGAGTCTAGATTATAACTTCAGCAGTCTGAATCAGAACACATTCTATTATACATTTCATAGGCTTTGTATAATTTTCCTTTCTTGCCTTTCTTTAAGTTTTATTTGTTATTATATATAAGTAATTATGTTATTAAATTGTGTACATGTGTTTTGAAAGATAAAGAGATATTTATGTAGAAATAATACATGTATGTCTATAGTATATAAAATAAATTTTAAGGGGCATATTGACAGATGGAAAAGCGTAAATGTCAAAGAAAGTTGACTTAGAAATTAATATATAATAACAAAATTAAACTCTAGTATGTATTAATTTAACAGATGGTGAGTTAAAAGTAAAAGCGATCTCAAATTGTAACTTGATTTTACAATTAGTGTGATTATTTCACAAACTTATTCAAAAGTTTGCTATTTTCTTGTTCTATTTAAAAGAAAAAAGCTCCCACCTCAAAGTTTCCACCAAATAATTTACTTCTTTCATTTAACAGATTCTGTTCAGAAAGCTGCATATGTACAAATAAGCACCAGAATATAAAATTTAATCATAGACCAACATCCAAAAAATCATAGTGTATGTAGACGAGGCATGCTAGCTCATGCCTATATCCCCTGCCCTTTAGGAGATAGAGACTGGAGGATCACTTGAGGCCAAAAGTTAAAGATTAGCCTAGGCAACATAGTAAGACCCTGTCTCCACAAAAAATAAAGTATAAAAAAATTAGCTGGACCTGGTAGCATGCACCTGTAGTCTCAGGAGGCTGAGGAAGCTTAGTTGAGCCCAGGAGTTGGAGGTTACAGTGATTGTGCCACTGCACTCCACCTTGGGCAACAGAGTGAAAACCTGTGTTTTAAAAAAAAATTACATATTTATATATATGATGTAAAAATATATTTTACATATTTATATTGTTGATTAATAAATATACATTATAATTTATACTATAAATGCAAATACTAGACATTGTTCTTAAATAACCCACACAGTATTTATCATTAACTATATACTAAAGCCACAAAATCCTACATGCAAAAATTATTTAAATATACGATCTGGGCCAGGCGCAGTGGCTCAAGCCTGTAATCCCAGCACTTTGGGAGGCCGAGACGGGCGGATCACGAGGTCAGGAGATCGAGACCATCCTGGCTAACACGGTGAAACCCCATCTCTAGTAAAAATTACAAAAAACTAGCGGGGCGAGGTGGCGCGAGCCTGCAGTCCCAGCTACTCGGGAGGCTGAGGCAGGAGAATGGCGTGAACCCAGGAGGCAGAGCTTGCAGTGAGCTGAGATCCCACCGCTGCACTCCAGC
>NW_016809230.1:2293631-2395603 GCF_001698545.2 Rhinopithecus bieti
GAAATGATAAAATTAAGAAAATCAATCACGTATAAAACAAAAAAATTATTATTGCACTAAAAGTTGTTTGGAAAGTAGTCTCTTCGGAATGAAATAAAGATAACTCTGAAAATCTAATTTTAAAGAACATAAACAACAACTAAAATTTAAAATATGAAGCAGATACAGAAGAGATTAAATTTCAAGGCAATATTATGTACACTTTATTTGAATAGATTGGGAAACCAATGAAATAGATGATTTTAAAAAAATTAACCAAAGTAACTAAGAAAACTAGAATATCTGAACACACATCTTCAAAATCTGCCTCAAAAAGGTCCCAGGTCCAAAGATTTACTCATGAATGACGCTAATCTTCTAACAAACAGGTAATTTTCATGTCATTTGAAAGCACACAAATAATCGGTGAGACAAATCTTCAAATTCTCAAGTAATGATCAAGGAACTGAAAAATAAAGCAACAGAAACATGCCAACACCGCTGTGTCTGCAGCTATAGTGAAGAGCATCAGGATGGTCTGAAGGCACTTGAAACCCAAGTAGGACCAGAGCTTCCACCCTGGTTTTCCAGGAAATTCCTCCAGGGAGACAGTTACTGAGACCTGCGCACTGACTGCGCACTACCTGTAATGTATTCAGAGACCATTTAAAGGGAAGGAGATTCCTGTTGAAGGGCCAGTGATCATGGGCCAGAGGAAAGAAAAATCTGAAAGCTCTTCATGTCCTTAACATTTGAAAATGGGATTCTTCAAATCGGGAACTTGAGAACTGTGGCTTTTGTCAATTAAGGTGATTAAGATAGACATCAGCTGGATGAATAGTTTAGTGAGGAGAAAATTTATTCCCTTCTTTATAATGTTTTCCTCTCCTTTGCTATTGAACCATTACATTTTGTTTTGAAGTTATGACTCAGAACTAAGTTTTGACATTTTCATAGTAACAAAATATGCCAAAATAGAGCGATTTTTTTTAGAAGAAAATATTTGCAATACTTGGATTATGATCAGCTTGAGGTAACATATGTAAAAAATGGTAAACTTGTCATAAGGCTTAGGGTCACCTGACCTCTTAAATGTAACTGTTTCCTACATGATACTAATTTTTTTTCTTCTTAATTTAAGCAACTGACTAGAACTTCTTTAGTCTCAGTGAGCTCATGCTCTGAAAAGGCATATTGGCACGTGGTCTCAATGCTTGGAGGCATAGTTGTATATTTTTATACAGCACCTTAAGAGTTGTTAAGATTGCTAGTGGCTTCAATTAAAGACCACATTTAATAGACTTAAGGGATGTCAGATTAAGACTTGAAAACTTCAAGCAAGTCACAGTGAATTTAAGAAAGTTGCAGTGGGGTATAGGAAATAGGATGATTTGAGTAACTAATGAAAAAGAGTTGCCAAGATTTGGTTTTGCCAGCATGCAATCCAAGTTGTAGGATCAAGGTACCACTGTCTGATTAAAATGCCAAAATAGTGCATCTGGTTAAATGGGGGGTAGGGGGGAGAATGCTTTTTTTTTGCCTTGTTTCCCATCCTGCTCAGTAAGATTTCTAATCATAAAGATGATTAGCTCTATCATTTAAAAATAAAGCTAAAGTAAGAAAGTAACATATTAAGAGTTTTCATAAATCTTGCCAACTCCTATATTTCATTGTATCATAATCATGCAGTTATAAAAGTGTGTGTGTGTGCACATGCAGGGGTATATATAAGTATTTTATCTGTATTGCATACATATACTTCCTGTATATGGTATTTGGAAATATACACTGAAAGCCTTAGAAATATGTGTACTCTTAAATTTTTTAAAAAAATATTTGTACTCAGATATAATAGATATAAAAAAAAAAAAAAATATTTGTACTCTTCAAACGATTTCAGTTCTTAAAATCCGTTCAAAGAAAAAAAACTAAAAGTCTGAATTGAAATGTTTTTTGATCATAGTGAAAAATTTGAAATAATCTACCTGCCCAACAGTGGGCCTTTGCTTAAAAAATCATGGTGCATCAATGTGATGCTATATAGGTAATCAAGAAAATGTAAGTTTTCAAAGAAAATTGTGGAATGAAGCATACTTAGAATGAACGTACATAATGTGAAGTAGTGGGAGAGGGATATAAAACTTGTTTGACATGAAGTATTAAAACAGGACTGGTCTGCTTGGCCAGAGATGCATCCCTGCATAAAGTAAGGGCTCATTAAATATCTGTTAAATAAGTGAAAGAATACAGGATGTAAAAGAAAAATAGCAACAGCAACTCTAAGTAATGCAATCATGATGGGTTTACTTTATTAATAGTTTTCTTCTCTAGTCTTCCTGTGTCTTCTAAATTTTCCATAACAAATGTTTGTTTCCAATATCAGAAATACTATAAAATATGGCACAATTGTAATGGATGATGAGCATGATTATTAGTGGAAATTTATCTCACAAAGTGTGTACTATGTTTTGCCAATGAATATTTGGTTCTTCTCTGCTGAAACTCAAAACTCTCAGGTTTGCTCACACAAATTTTTTCCCCCACACTTCACCAGCCCTTGACATATGACTACAATGTGTATTTTTTACTAGTAGTTTTATTCATTTCAACCTCTGCATTCTTGAAGGCATGAATGACAGATATCTGGAAAAAATATATATGTAGACCCTGGAAGCATAATTTCTTATCAAAGAGCTGGAATGTAAAGATTTAGAAGACAAAGTATCTGAATAATGTTAAATTAGAATCTTTCTTTTATACTAACCAGACCTCAAATATGAAGCACAAATTGTGGTTTACCGCTTGATATGTAATTGCATCAGGGTTATCATTCTCTTTAATATCATTTTTTCCCTCAGTTGGATTTTGTCCAAAGTGATATAATGTGCTAGGAAGATTTTACCTAAACTTTGATGCTTTTAAACACGTATGTGGGACTCCTCCTCCCTTCGATAAGAAGAAAATGGGAAAATGAAGAGAAAGCTGAAACATTACCATTTTAGGAGAATCTTAGGAAAGGAATCCAGAGCATGGGTGGCCTCAGTTGATTCTCTCTGTTACATCTTAATTCAGAGAAAGAAACTTTATGCTGGAGTAGAAGAGCGGGCAACTTCCAGGGGCAGTTTCACCATTCTTCTCAGAAGGGAACAGACACATGAAATGTAAATAACATACCCAGTATCGGTTCTGAGGATAGAGGCCACCTCTGCCTTCCTTTAATTTGAAGTAAAATGTTTGCCCCTTCCTCAGGCTTTAAATTGCTTAGAGCATCTAGAAGACTCAGCCGGACACAGTGGCTCACAGCTGTAATCCCAGCACTTTCAGAGGCCAAGGCGGGTGAATCATCTCAGGTCAGGAGTTCGAGACCAGCCTGGCCAACATGGTGAAACCCTGTCTCTACTAAAAATACAGAAATTAGCCGGGCACGGTGGCACGCGCCTGTAATCCCAGCTACTCAGGAGGCTGAGGCAGGAGAATCACTTGAATCCAGGAGACAGAGGTTGCAGTGAGCCGAGATCACACCACTGCATTCCAGCCTGGGCTACAGAATGAGACTCTCTCTCTCAAAAAACAAAAAACAAAAAGAGGAAAAAAAGGACTCAAGCCCACCTTTAAATTAAAATCCTTAAACAATTTCTTTAGATGTGGTGTATCCTATTAGACTACTCTTACACTTTGAACATAACTGTGGGATAGTGAAGTTGTGATGTAGAATCTTCATTTCCTTGAACTTAGAGTGGTAACTTTAGGGAGCACAGATATGTATCATTTCTTCATTTGGGCTAAATGTTATAAGAACAATATAAACACTAGAGGATTTTAGCTTTGCCACCATTCGAGAAAATTGGTTTTATTCCCACCATTAAAAGGAAACAATCTAAAGTAAAGGAATCTATCTATAAGTATAAGAACAACAGCAAATTTATCAGGAAAATGTTTAAACAGACAAAAAAATTAACCATTTTTCAGTGTCCATTTCCTTCAGCATGACCAAGGATATCCTTGACTGTCAAGAAAAATTCAATTCTTTGCCAAACCATAGGTGCTGGTTAATCCTGTTTCTGAAGTTGTCTGTACATATAATTCCCCTTTTCTGTGTGGTACATTAAACAAATAGGTCTTAACACTAGTTCCAATCGGATTGGAGGTTCACCACTAAAAATAGACTTATCGGTTGGGTGTTGTGGTTCATGCCTGTAATCCCAGCACTTTGGGAGGCAGAGTAAGGCTGACTGCTTGAGCAGCCTGGGCAACATGGCAAAACCCCATCTCTACAAAAAATACAAAAGTTAGCCGGGAATGGTGGTGCATAGGAGTAGTCCCAGCTACTCACAAGGCTGAGGTGAAAGGATGACTTGAGCCTGGGAGACAGAGGTTACAGTGAGCCACGGTCATGCCTGTGCACTCCAGCCTGGGCAATAGAGCCAGAACTTGTCTCAATAAAATAGACTTATTACCAGGTGCACATGATATGTAAAGTTGTTTGTGTAAAGTAAATAATGTAAACTAGAATTGACAGGCCATCTCCATTCTGCTGGGAATTGTTATGTTCACTTGTTTCTAAAATTTTACTTTTGTGGTGGGAGTTTGCCTCTACAAAAATGACAGCTTACAGTTTTTAACTATTGGGGAAAAAAATAAAAGGAAAACTAAAAGACTACAAAGAAGAAATGATTCCTGACCATTAAGTCTTCTGCAATGTCATGATAGCAAAAAAAAAAAAAAAAAGACACAAAGTTTTACTGAAGGTTAGCTACACCTCACATTCCCAGTAGATACTTACAGAATCTCATACATCTATTCATTCAATAAGTTAGACACTGTCCTATGCACTGGAGATATAATAATAAAATAGATGAGCTTCCTTCTCCAAAAATGTCTCACATATGAGAGAATGCGCACCTTAAAATCAAAGCCGTTTGTACTGAGTGCTGAAAGGTAACTAAGACTGTACCTAACCAACCTACTTTTACAAAAGACAAAATTTAGACCAAAAAGGCATTGTAGAATCACCCTGGGTTCGACAGAGAAGCAGTACTACTAGTAAGATATAGTAAGATGATGGATGGATGGATGGACGGATGGGCTGACTGACGGACGGACGGATGGACAAACAGATAGATAAAAAGGTTTTTCCAATTGCAGGAGCTTGCTATGTGAGTCTGAAGTTCATAATGAAACAGTTAGAAAGGGAAGACACAAAGTAGGCTGGAACTCCCAAGGCAGAGGCTATTTGGGGTCTCTGAGCTTAGGGAATATCTAAACCAGGCTTGCTTGTCCAACCTGCAGCCCCCAGTGCTCATGTGGCCCAGGATGGCTTTGAATGCAGTCCAACACCAATTTGTAAATTTTCTTAAAACATTATATGTTTGTGATTTTTCTTTTCTTTTCTTTTTTTTTTTGAGACGGAGTCTCGCTCTGCCGCCCAGCCTGGAGTGCTGTGGCTGGATCTCAGCTCACTGCAAGCTCCGCCTCCTGGGTGCACGCCATTCTCCTGCCTCAGCCTCCCGAGTAGCTGGGACTACAGGCACCCACCACCTCGCCCGGCTAATTTTTTTTGTATTTTTTAGTAGAGACGGGGTTTCACCATGTTAGCCAGGATGGTCTCGATCTCCTGACCTCGTGATCCGCCCGTCTAGGCCTCCCAAAGTGCTGGGATTACAGGCTTGAGCCACCGCGCCCGGCCGATTTTTCATTTTTAGCTCAACTATTGTTAGTGTATTTTATGTGTGGCCCAAGACAATTATTTTTCTTCTGGTGTGGCCTAGGAAACCAAAATACTGGAAAACTCTGATAAGCCCACTTCTAGATAGCTCACCTGGCCTAGTCTGATCTATCCTATATATTTATATGTATGTATACACACATATATGTATATATGTATATATAGACACATGTATAATATATACACACATACACATATAATATATATACACACACATATATACACACACACATATATAATATATATATATATATATATAGGCTGGGTGCGGTGGTTCACGCCTGTAATCCCAGCACTTTGGGAGGCCGAGGAGGGTGGATCACCTGAGGTCAGAAGTTTGGGACTAGCCTGGCCAACATGGGGAAACCCTGTCTCTACTAAAAATACATAAATTAGCCAGGCGTAGTGGTGGGCACCTGTAATCCCAGCTACTCAGGAGGCTGAGGCAGGAGAATCACTTTATAACCCTGGAGGCAGAAGTTGTAGTGAGCCGAGATCATGCCATTGCACTCCAGCCTGGAAATCAAGAGCAAAACTCCATCTTAAAAAAAAAAAAAAAAAATGTGTTGTAGATAAGGGTGTCTATAATAAATCAGAATAGTCCAATTGCAACCTTTTTATCTATCTAACCATCCATCCAGTTATCCTACATCTTACCGATAGTGGTACTGCTTCTCTGTTGAACCCAGGATGATTGTACAGTGCCTTTTTGGTCTAAATTTTGTCTTTAGTAAAATAATATACCTTATGATTAACTTAAAGTCTGATTATTAGAGACTTTAATTTCCTCTAAAAATTTCTTCACAGTACCACCTAAACTGGTGTGTGGTTGAATGACCGGGCTATATAGTTCAGCCTAGCTAGGTTGACATATTAAAAAGCCATTGCAGGCACATTCACTTGCCTAGTGTCACACAGCTGTCAAGTGACTAGAACTAAAACGAACTCGCCTCCTCCCCAGTTCCTTCTGTGATGGGCACACCTATCCAACATACACACCCTAAATTCTCTTGTTCTCGAAGACATCTCCATTCAACAGTAAAATGTTACTTTCAACCACCTCTTACCCTCTTTCCAAAGAACAAGATTATAAAGTGACTGTAATTGTTGGAATGTCTATAAATTTAATTATATTTTAGTCAAAACCACTCATTTAGCCTTGATTTGCTAAGGCTGATGACAAAGCCAGTTTGGGGGCCCTTGGAAACAATAGGGTATTTTTCTGTAAGAAATAAGATAACCTATTTATTAATGGTAAGAGAATCAAGATCAATAATTCTTTATTCTATTTTATTTATTTTAATAGTGACCTAGTAAGGTAGATATAATTTGATAGAAATAAAGAATAGACTGAAAATTTAATAACTTTATGGAAAATAGGTGTCTAGCCTCGGATAAACAGAACAAATTACATTAGCAATTTAAGATATACGACAACATATCCTAAAAAGAATTCTTATTAACATGGCAAACATTGCCTTAAAAAGCATAAATAAATAAATAAACCCTCTGTATATTCGTGTAAATTTGGAAAACTATGCTTAGTCTTGCCAGACAAGTTATTTATATTACTAAATATAAATGACAGAAATTTCTATGACAATTTCTAGACAAGACAAACTTCTGTTGCTGTGAAAATGATGTAATCAAGCCTAGTTTTGCCTCTTTGCTTGCTGATAGTCAAAACATCTCAAGAAGTTTGTGTTGGAGGATAATGACATTTCCAGAGATTTCTATTATAGGTTGTACCCTCATAATTTTGTTTGTTCTAATTTTGTCTTTATCGTAGGTAATCATGATACTCAAATTCTATCACTATTCGTTGGATTCCTACATCCCCTTAAAGCTTTTTATTGGAAAATTTAGCTTTATCTTACATAAAAATCATTTTCATCTTATATAAAGCAATTATGTCATTTTCACAATCAAATATTTATTATAACAAGTTTTATTTTTTAAACTCAAAAAAACACCCTTCTTTTAAAATAGTTCCTCACATGAATAAAATTGTTTCACTCTTAAAGTGTTGAGACTGAAAGCCTTTCTCCCATCAGACTCGCAAAATGTTTCTACTATCCCTCCCTTTTAACTCATTGCTGTTTTCTTTCCTTCTTCCTTAGGTCTCCCTCCTTAACCTCCTCCTGTTTTTTATTTTCTCTGGTTTTCCATTAACATTTTAAAATACATTTTAATGAGCTTTAGCCAGAGGCTCTAAGATGAACAAAAGCCTGGAGAAAAGAACCAAGAGAGGGAAGGACAAGAAGGAAAAGAGGAATAATGGGCGCTGCTCTCAGTTTTAAACTAATTTCTGTGGCTGGCTCTCACTTTTACAGCTGGACCTGAATGCTACAGCACTTACTAAGGTCACTAAATCATAGCAAAGTAAGAGTCTTGCTATTAAGAATTTGACCGTCCTTGAATCAGGGATTATTACTGTAATCTTTACATTTAAATATTACAGATACGGGCTATTGAAAATATAGCAAATCTAGTCACTGAAGGCCTTTACTCTGTTGATATCTGCATTTTCAGGGTGTAACTGGCAGTATTTTTAAATATCTGTCATATTTATTTTAGCATAAAGGTAATGCTTTGTATTTGTTTCCAGTTTAGGAATCCAAATGCTAATATATACATGCATATATTACATGCAAAAAAGCATAAAATATTTGAAAACATAATTACCTTTTAGATACTAATCAAGCAAGAAAAAATGTAAGTATTTTTTTTTTTTCATCACTACTTTTTTACATCTCAGCCAATAAAAATCAACTAAAGTTTACCTTCTGTTATATTAGCATCAGTGACTTTCTAATTTGCTTCACTTTCTCCATTTGTGCTTAGGTATGACACTTTTTGCAATCCCAAATTCACATCACCTCTCTAGTTCCTCTCTTCCAAAAAGACAAAAGTCCCTTGCATGGGTTGGATACTCTATGTCTCTGTTCAGAGATTCATTTAACAGATACCCCAGCACCACCAGTCAACAAATGGATGCCTTGAACAGTGATGGTTTAGAATGGAGACTGATTTCTTTCTTTATTTCCCTGCATTCCAAAATGTTTTTTTTTTCCACGTTCTTTGTAGTTTGCCTTTGTCAGATTGGCAAGGAGGGTGAGCTTGGGTCCCAGCAAATATCCCCAGGATGGCAAAATTAGTCCAGAAGAGAAGTTTTATTTTGATTGGCTATTGTATTTTCAATCTGCCATGGTTCCCTACTTCTATATAGGAGGACAAATTATTTGGGCCAAACAATACAATGTGGTTTGGAAACAATTGGCTTTTATGGGCACAATCTTATTCTTTCCATATCCATTTTCTTAAAAAGATTGTGAAAATCAAGCCAATTTTTTTTCAGAACTATGCAATTTCCCAAGACTCATGGAAAAGACAGCTTGGGTTGAATTTTTTTTCAATTTCTGCTTATGGGGAAAAAGAGTTGGTTGTATAAATCAGCATATATATTTGTCCAGGCATTCATACATTGTGTTTAGAGTATTAGTGGAAAAGAGTATTTTACATGATGGGCTTTATCTTCTGGTTTAGTTCTTCAAGTTCCCGACTCCTAGTCCAATACTCATAAATCAAGCATATTCAGGCACAAAGCAGGTAATTGAGAGGAGCTATTCTCTGGGTAATTCCATCCTCTCTTTTGTGCACACATTTGCAAATGTAAGTGGTTTTCATCTGTGCAGACACCCTTGAGGGGCTCGTCTATCCTCACATCATTTTTAGACATCCAAGAAGTTTCTTTGTAAAACTCTTTTTCTGTGATGCCAGATGGCTGATGCCACCCTACAAGACCATATTTTGAGTAAAGAGGACCAGTTTAGCAGGTAGATGAAACAACACCCATTACAATTATTGTCACATCTCCTGATTCAGTGATGGCAAAATGTACTTCTCATCACACGTTCATTCCAAACACAAAAATGAGTAAAATTGATATGGTTTTCCTTTTACTCTAAGAATTGGGCACAGCTGCTCCCTTACAAGCATTAAAAAGAAAAAATAAAGGAAACACATCTTTAATTTCTCATGTTTTTCAGCATCTCTTCGAAAAATAGCTTAGTGATACATGGCTCAACAGCCTGAAAATACCTACTCTTGCTATACTCTTAAGCATAGTTTTCCCTCATATTATAGTATGATAGAGGGAAGATTTCTAATATATAGACTGGGGATCTAAGAAGGAGAAAATGAAAACTTGAAATAATGCTTAGTCATGCTATTCAATTACCCCATGGCCTTTTTTTTTTTCTTTCTTTCTTTTTTTTTTTGGAGTCTTTTGTTTGCTTACTGATCTCTACAGTCTCTGAAATGAGTGTTCCATTCATTTACCTTGTCTGAGAAAAAGTTAAATTAATAGTTACATATGTGGCAAATATTGAGTAAAGATGAACATTTTAGGTACTTGCTAGACTTTCAATTATTTGGGTTTTTCCAGAAAATTAAAATGCATTGATCACAAATGTAACAGTACTTGGTTTGGGGTTGTATAATCTTCAGGAAATTATATGTGCTATAAATTAATGCATCAATATAACCAATAGGCATTTGTTACTGATTTAAAAAATACTAAAATAAACCTAGGCACCCAAAACTATTGTCTCCTTCCATCCTAAGGATTGACTAGAAATTTCCTGAAGAATATCTTTAGATCACAACACAGATATAATACATAATTCAAGTTATTAACTTTTCCATTTAGGCTTATAGATCTTATAGACACAACTATTTTAAAAGAAGAACAAGATTTTCATGCAAAAATATGAATTATACAGTAGTTTTACTGAGTCTTTATTGCTAATGCACATGGAGTTCAGAACCATAATGACGATATTGGGCACTTAAGTCATTAGTCTGTCATATTACAGCAAAATTATTTGTACTATATAATCATTGTTTCCTTTTTTATATTGCACAGATCTAAGCTTAGTTCATCTATCTTTGCCATAGCGTACTACTTTATTGTTGTAAATACCTATTTTTTAACAATGATTTGAATATGTTCATTGTAGTTTAAGTTCATGTTTATTAGACCTTTGCTTCCTTAAAGCTGGAAAACATGAAGTTTACAATCTGCCACAGGGTGCCTTGTTTGATTGTGTATTTCTTCACAGCATCAATTACTACACAGTTTATATTTTAAGTACTTGTATACACACTAAAAATTTCAAGGGGAATGGGAACAAGTTTTTTCTTTTTTTTTTTTTTTTTCTAGCAACGTTTCCATCTTACTCATCATATTTAAGACATGCTCTTATTCTTAAAATTAAAATGGAATTCCACTTGTAGTCAACATTTTTTCCTTTAGGGACTTTTAAAAATGAACATGTATAAGTGATCTCTGATGACTATTTTCAATAAGAACAAAATCATTTGTGGAAAAAAATAAAGCTGAAACTGAAAGCTTCAGCTGCAAATCATTTGTGAACATAAGGTGAATATGGCTGTGGTTTTCAGAACTGGTTCCAGGGTTTCATAAACCTTTTAGAAATGGATATTGATTATTACTATTCAACTAATAAAACTGCTTTCTCAGAATCTGCTTTGCTTGTATTTGATGCCATAAAGGATTCTTTGCCCTATAATTAAATCCTAGAGATTACAGCACAATATAACTCACCTAGCCCATAGGTTGCTATGGGTTTCTTTGTGAGTGAGTGTGTGTGTGTGTGTGTGGTAAAAGTTAAGAGGTGCATATCTGAGTTTGAACAAGTTGTGGCTGAGACTATGTGAATTGATTTCATACTGGGAAATGGCATACAAGTAAAATCAGTAGTCTATTCAAATCATTGTGCAGTCAAGTCAGCTAAATATATGGCCATGAAGAGTAAAATCAAACCTCAAATTGAAGAAAACCAATCTATTCTGTAGTCAAGTAGACACTATGTCTGACTGTGTGTCTCTCTAACTTCTCTGCCCAGACCAAAATCATGATTTGGAGAATGTACTAACCAGACAATGCCTGTCCAGCCTTTCCTATATTAAAGAATAGATCATCTGAAACTGACCCTTTATGAGAATTTATATTTTTTTTTACTTTGCCATGAGTTTTCAAGAATAAAATATTGTGTAATAACAGAGAGGATCAGATAAGCACTGCCACTTTAGAACCTTTATAACTGTCTCAAACACAGACCATCAACTTCAAATACCCAGGACCCCTGAGAACCTGTAGTCGACCCATTTTCTCATGGCAGATATATTTTAAAGTCTGGGTATAAATATAATTTTGGGGAGATGACTAGCATGAGTGAAATTTCACAGGTAGCATGCTACAACAAAGCAGTGCTTGAAAATAGGCATACTAAAATTCAGAAACCTAATGATTGCAAATAAAAGAATGAAATGCAACTTGTATGACCTGCTCTACCAATGTGAGATACAAATACGTTTTAAAACTTTTTCTTCTTACACACCCCTGCCCACTGGCATAGTGAGTCCATCGTGGAGTCAGGCCACTGTGCCAACTGTAGCCATGCCCCACACGTGAGCTCCAGTGGGCCAGTTCTTTGTATTGACACATGCGCAAGTTCAGACATGACACCCAGAGGCTTGCTCTAGACCTGCACCATCCAATAACAACGTTACTAGCCTCATGCGAACACTGAGCATTTGAAATGTGGCTAGACTGAATTGAGATCCACTTTAGGTATGACATACACACAAGATTTCAGAGACTTAGTACAATGAAAAGGATATAAAATATCTCATTGACAAATTTTATATTGCTTCCATGGGGAAATAATTCTTTGGATAGATGGAGTGAAATATATTTTCTAAATTAATACTCACTATTTCTTTTTAATGTGACTACTAGAAAATTTAAAGTTACATATGTGGCCCACATTATATTTCTATATGGAAAGTGCTGGTCTAGGGGTCTGTGACCTTAGTCACATGCTGGACTACTCTCTCCAAGAACCTCAATCTGTCTCATTCTCTCTCTTTTTCTCTCTCTCTCTGTAATTCTCAGATACAGAGAGAATTCTCTTTATCATCCTCATCATATTTATTGTCATTAGTCATGCAGGACTCTTATCTTTACAACGTTTTCCTTTGTCTTCCATTCACCTTGCCAATGATAAAGATGACTTAGAATGATTTCAGTATATCCACGGATGTGTAAGTATCCTTTAAAATATTTAATTTTTTAAATTTTAATATATGAATTCTATTTTTCTTTAAGAAAGAGCCCTACATGATTTGGCACTAGTATCTGTGAATAGGTCAATAAGGAGAAAAATACTACAACTCTTTCTAGATGTTCAAGGTTTTGGGGAAAAAAAAAGGAACTGAGAGCCTGGATCTCCTCTAAGACCTGTTGTGTATATAAATTCAAACTGTCATTTAGTGATAATTACCAATCATCAGTTTCCTTCTTCATAAAACATTAGGTGGTTTATTTTCTTAGAGCATAGGGCGTTTCCATAATTGTTTAAAATATTGGAAACAAGAGATTAAGAGTTTTCATTTTACTAAAAAAGGAATTCATAATATTCTTTTGTTTTATATATATATATATATATATATATATATATACACACACATATATATATAACATATTGTGTGTGTATATATATACTGGGAAATGGCATAAAAGTAGCCTGTGTGTGTGTGTATATATACACACAGACATATATATGTGTCTCCTGGGTAAGCATCCAAACCTGTAGATGGAGGTGATTGATTACACTTCTTGTCAGTCATTCATGCTACTCCAAACAGGTTGACGCATATATATATATGTATACACACATACATACACATACATACACACACACATACACATATATATACACTACGTGTGTGTATATATGCACACATATATATGTGTGTGTCTATATGTACACGTATATACACATAGAGAGCATGCACTTATTTTTATGTGTGTACACACACACACACACATACTGAGCACTTTTTTGCTTAAAGGTTATCTGGGACCAGAGTCTCTAGTACTGAGACTAGAGTCTCTACTAAACAAAGTAATTTAAAAATTGGCAAAAATCCTGCCCTGGGAAAGTCTCTCTAATGGCAGGAAAAAAAAGAGATATTATAAAAAGAAACAAAACACATATTAGTCAGATAGTGATGCTTAGCAAAGTAAAAACATAAACAAAATGAGAACACAGAAAAGAAAGGGGATAGAGGACTCCTAAGTGGGGAAAACTTACAATTTTAAGTAGAAAAAGAACCTAGGAGAGGGAATGTTTGGGGACAGGCCTGAAGGAAGTGAGGAATGTTACCATGTGGATGTCTAAGAAAAGAATGTTCAGGTCAGAGGAAGAAGCATGTGCAAAGGACCTGAGGCAGGATGTGCTCAAGAAAGAGCAGGAAGGCCAACCTGTTTGGAGTAGGATGAATGACTGACAAGAAGTGTAACCAATCACCTCCATCTACAGGTTTGGATGCTTGCCCAGGAGACACTCATTTTGAGGACCCATCTTTTACTCTGCTGCTCAGAGCTAATCTATCTGAAAAGTGATGGAAATGACCCTATGGCCTGCAGAAGCAAAGCAAAGGGTCTCCTGCCACTAACCTTCTCTGTTACACCCCCACCATACTTCCTTAGATCTTTAGATTCTCCCCAGAACTGACATTCCATCTGCAATTAATCAAATGTTAAGTGTTAACTTTTTTTAATATGCAAAACATGTTTTAGCTGTGATTATCAAAGCACACAATTGTGTGTCCTAAGGCTGCATGGCATGGGATATACATATGTTGCAATTCTGATCATTATTATCACTATATACGGTAACATTGTTCCACATTTATCAAATCAGGCCTCCTGCATTTCTGTTTGGGCAGACACAGGACATAAATTTTGAATTAAGCTGTGTAAAAGAAAAGATTTCTATATATATTTTTTAAATTATTATTATTTGCAGAAGTGGTAGTAGTAACCCACACTGTGCATTCACCAGGGAGATTTATACTGCCAGTACATTTATTGCTATCAAGTTGCAATTAATAAACATTCATGCAGTTGGAGAATTGGGTATGCAACGCATTAAAAGTGTGAGAAAATGTACTGTCTCAACAGGCGATTCCTAGGGTCTTCCTATTCAATATGAACATGGCTCTTTAATGAGAACTAATATTAATATAAGCTTAATTTAATTTTTATATACTTATTCCAGGTTTCTTAAATTATTCATATCCTCTTTCTGTTTAGACACATCAGTATTGTGAGGTTTAATTGTTAGCTCCCAAAGCCTAAGGACTATCTCTATTTAACTCACTTTTCAGCTAATCAAGTGAAAGCTGTAAATTATGATGATGGAGGGGATGATTAAGAGGAGGAGGAAGGGATGAGAGGATTGTAATCTACTTGAGTATTTATAAAGCACTGTGATATTATACATCATAGTATTTAATCCTTGCCACATGGCACCAAGATCTTTTTATCCTCATTATACAGATGAGGAGACTGGGGTCTGGGGAAATTAAGTCACACACTTGCTAAGTGGTAGGCCCAGAACTCAAAATTAGATTGCTTAATGCACAAGCCTGTGTGCTTCCCACCACACATCTTGCTCTGATAATACTATTCAATTATTAAACATTTTATTGGTCACCACTACATACTAAGCTTGATGACAGTGTAGGAACCACCATTAAACTCCGAACTAGAACATGAAGACCCACCTCATCCTACCTTCAGCCTCACCTCCAGTTTGCATTCCAACAGTAGTTTATTTCTTGTGGCCATGAAATGAGAAAGAAAATATTTTTGCCAAACCATCACATGACCCAGAGAAATTCTCAGTTGGCCATTCACTAGCAATGGAGCAATAAATTTCCATTTCCTTTGCAAGGGCCCACCCATGCTCCATGTTTCTGTCCCCCTCTGCTTTCCTTAGCCATTGCATTCCCCAGCACCTGTTCATGTTTTCACACTAAGGTTCACAGGTGGTCTTTTCTTTTTTCTGTTGTGCCAGAGTGCAAACAGCTAAACTTTCTTTCTGATGACTAAGTGAAGGAAATATTTCCTGGTGGATATTTCCTAACTGAACCGCTTGACAAAAATGGGGAGGGAGTCAGATCCTGCCAGAATATTTCTCTTTTACTCTTGGTTCTGCTTTGACAGTTTGGAGGATTAAGGGACAACAATGACAGTAGTTCTGGTTATTACCCATGTCTTACCATGTCTTTCTCACCATTCACAGTGTCCCTGTTGGAATAAATGCTGATGACTACATCTGTTGTGTTATTTAAAGTAGATCTTTAAGTCAAAATGAGGATGTGTGCGCACTGCCTCATTTTGAGTTTGCTTAATGTTTCCAGCCATATTTTAGAAATAAATCCCAAATGCTTTTTTGTTAAGTGCATTTTCCTTTCGATTTTAAACCTATGTGTATTTTAAAGGTCATTTAATCTGTGCATTTCCAATTCCTCCGGTCTTAAATCACTGTGTTATTTTATGTAAGAGGTACTTAATGTCTCAAGAAGCTTTTGGAGGCCTTTAAAACCCAAAGACATTTCTTTTCCAACACCAGAAGTTCCATTTTGTCAAGAGTAAACAAGCCTGAAGAAGACCAAAATCTCAGCCTGTTCAATAGCCCAAAAGTTCAGGTTTCAGAGGGGTTGGAATTTGGTGAAATGCATTTTCTCATCCGTAGCTCAATCCTCTATATTCCCTCCTAGCTTAGGCTGAAACACATGGAAAGTATATCCAGCAGGCACTCTTTTCAGTGACATCTGCATCTGTAGGGGTGTCCTGGCATTCAGCAACAAAATCTTCTTCCCCTAGGGAAAAGGAAGACTCAAAACCCCAAATAATAATCTATTACAGATTTCAGGTTACCAAAAGTTAGAGAAATGGATAAAAGCAAAACAGCATTGCTACATGTCAAAAGGAAGGCTACTGTAATCACCCCCGACTCTTGGGGCATATATTTTACAGGTTATTCATAATTATGCATATGAATTTAAATATATTTCCGTATTATATTCAAAACTGCCCAATTCTAAAAAATGTAGGATAAAACAAAATTAATTGATGGCAATTACTGCATTTAGATTCAAATCTGAAATTCCTGGTTACTGGAAGAACTGGGCCAGTAGTGGGCACCTCAAGCAATAGAACTGTCTCCTCTGGAACATTCTTCTGAATTTAGGAACAGTGTTCCTCTAAAATTAAATGTGAGATTAGAGAGGCATAGAGAGGTGCTGACAGAAAACCAGAAATGGTGATTAAGAAATTTGGATTGAACCTTTACTCTATTTCTTACTACATGGCCTTAACCAAATGACTTAAACAATTTGGGCATCTTTTTCTTCATCTGAAAAGCTAGGCGCATTCACTCTATGCTCTCTCAAGTTCCCTCCAGACTTAATATTTCATGTTTCTGAGACTCCAACATGAACTGTGCCCAAGAATAGGGTTATCTGACGGTCAACAACAGAAAAAGCTTGGCAATTTGATTGCAATTAACTCATTTAGGAAAGAAGTAAAATATTTGGGATAACACTAGAGTTTGGCAGTAAGTAAATCTCCTATCACCATTTTTTAATGAAAGGAAGAGTTAATCCGAAAGGGTGGCTGGAAGCAGAAAGTAGTTCCATTTGTCTCACACATGGTGACCACTGTCACCATGCAGAACCCCAGAGAGATTTCAAAACGGACAACACATAAAACAACCTATATCCAGACCACATCAAGTGTCAGAATGATGTGGATCCTTGTGGGGCTTTTCCTAGTTTTCTCTCCTTCTTTAGAAATGTATGTTATGAATTATGATTATTGCAATAGAGCCAAGTATTCACCGGGCTCCAGCTAGATCTTTGTTTAGTGAGCATAAGCTCCCTGCCAGCTGCAAACTGCAGCTGTCTGTCAGCATTTGTGAGGACAAACCGCCCCACTATCCTTGATCACTTAGCCGTAGACGACATACTGTGTCCTCAAATCTGCTCAGAGCACCCCTTGCATTTTCAATACACTTCCTGTGGGGGAGGGCGTCAGTGCTTTGCACGCACATTTTGGAGCAAATAGCTTGAATCTTAAGTCAAAATGATGCTTTTAATAGCAGGTTCTGTCCCAACAAAACTATTCTGTGAGAGACTCACTGACTCTGGCCTGACATTTCCTAATATTCGATGTCCCGAAAAAGGCAAGGGAGGCTACCACTCTGACAACCAACTGTTCCTCAAGACACAGTGGGCCCTACAGAGGGTGCCAAGAGCATGGGCCCCAGGCCAGGAACTTGTCTTACAGCTGGGGAATGTGGGGGTAAGAAGGCCATGCAAAGGGGTGAAGCCAGAGGAAGGGTGTAGCCCAGGGTGCCCAGAGCAGCCATCCTCCTGGGCCATAGGTTGGAGCCAGAGATGACTCAATCCTTATTTCAGAAGAAATTATTGTCTAGAACGTTCAAGTAAACTTGGAACTCTGCAGTTTCAGAGGGGCTTTGAAGGATGATACATTTTTCTCGACTTGCATTTGCCAGCCCCTAAGCAATTTATTTTCTTTAAATTGCAAGGCATGCTCAGAATGGGAGAGAAACTGGCAGCAGCACACCAGATTTAATTAAAGCATTGGTGGAGTTAACCAAGAGTCTCCCCTGTTTTTATCAAAAGTGACTCATGTGAGCTAGAAAAAAATCATTTTTAGAGGGGTACCAATTTCAGGAATACCCTGAGAATTACCCTCAGAATTTAGGAATACTCTGCTTTTTCCAGGCACTTGTATACAGCAAACTTGGGGCTTCTTAAAGGATAAAAACATTGCTGAAGGTTCTTTGGGCTCTGGGGTCCTTCTGAAACACTCCCAGCCTGAGGTATGATCCCCTAGTACTTGTGGAAAGGACTTTTTTGAAACGGGTTTAATAATAATATTCTCAAGTAAAACAAAATAAATCTGGAATTCTTCCTACTCATGGGGGTATTGTGAGAATGCTCTTTGTTATGTAAGAGTACTGTTTCGGTAAGAAATGTGTCCCCTTGGGAAGAAAGGCACAATGCAAATTCAAATTAATAACAAAACTGTACAATATGTAGCATATGCCCAAAGTTGGCTTAAGTTGCACAATGAAGGAAACATTCTAAGGTTTGGGAAAAGACTCAACCCTATGTATTTGTGTGTGTGGAGCTGTATGTGTTTATGGGTAGGAGAGCACTGACCCAACATAAACACTTTCTTTCCCACAACTTAAACATACACACAATACTTCAAATAGTTTCTTTCAGGAGTAAAAACCATGAGAGTCACAGGTTCATTAAACAATAGCAAAGCTCTGTTAGTCCATGATCTGTCCTTATTCAAGAGGATTATAAAATAAAAACAAAGATTCTGCAAGGAATCAATATTTTGCAAACAAATAGCAACTTACAGTACAAGAGTATTTGGATTGCTAAGTACTTTCACTTCTTTCTGTGTTGCTGTTTGCTGCTTCATTGTGAAACCTTTTTGCTGGATGTGTTACATGCGATGAGCTTGGGTGTTATAATAAACAGTGAGGAAGGCTGCAATAATGTATTTCAGTTAGGAAGAAGCACTTGAAAGAAATTGGTTTTGCTATACACATGATGTGAACCAATCAATAGTGGTTTAGTCTGACAAGCCCTGTCAATATCCATTGTCACAGTTCAGAAAGTCGTTAATGGATAGTTCTTCAAAACCCAATGATTTTAACACATGTTCAAAGTCTTGAAATACACTCTACCTGGCAGAAATTAATCACAGGTAACTCTTGGGAAAGTATACAAGCATTTTTTTAATGAGAGTCAAATCATTTACACACACACACGCTCACACACACACACACTCTCATACACACACACACACATACAGCAGCTAAGGGTCTAATCTAATAATAACAGATGCATAGTGAATGCTCAGTAAATGTTGAAAAAGTGGGAGACAGTGGGGTGGAGGCTGAGAAGGGTCCTTTTTATACACCTGTTGTGTAAACTTACTGATTATTACAGAGTTGATGATGATGCAGGATGCCTATCATATTTTAATTATTAATCCTATTTTAATCATTAATATTAATCTATTAAGATTAATAATAATTGCTTCTGTTAACCACATCTGTATTATACCTTAGACATGGAGCTGGATGTTTTTCCTATATCAAAGCATTTAACATACACAAAAATCCTTGCCATAGACATTATTATCCCCATCTAACAGATGATATAGAGGCACAAAAAACTAACGTAGCTTGAATAAGATACAATGTTAAGTGACAGAGTTGGAATTCAAAATCCAAAGCCTATATTATTCAAAAGAGAAAGAATGGGTAGGAGAGAAAGGAACACGAAAGAAAGAAAGAAGGAAAGAAGGAAAAAGGAAGGAAAAAGGGAAGGGAAGGGAAGGGAAGGGCAAGGCAAGGCACTAGCAATTGGAAGGAAGCGTATCAATGGTTCTTATCTGCTTTTCCTCAAGTCCTGATCCTGAATTCTTACACTCAGTTCCTGTGAAGCAACCAGGAACAAAACAAGCCTCTGAGCTCTGGGGATAGGCATAGAGAAGAATGGGATTTCCCGGTTTGTGTGAGAGAAGAACTAAGGAGTTTGCAGAAGTGAATATGTTCACTTACACTGTTGTGGGCTAAGTGTGCGTCTGAAAAAGATTGTGTGAGGGCAGGGGTAAAATGGAAAGACACAGCTAGGTTGCTAGCTATTTTTGCCTGAAAGGAACCCCCAGTTCCCACCTACATCTCTCCTGTGTTCATGGTTGTCTTGCTGCATAGAGCAATCTGGAGCATGGTGAGTGATTTGCCTTCTGCCCAGTATGCATCCTTGTGGCAGAACTCAATTCATGTCCATGGTGGTTACAGTTCTGTCCTACACAGATATATTCTTCAACTGTTCTCAATGGCAATCCAGAGAGTATTCAGCCACCAGCTCCACTGTTGTCCCATGATTCACTCATCTCACCTAAGATGATTCTTTTTCCATCTCAGCCCTAGGATGATACATACCACATGGATAGTTTCAGTAATCAGTTCATGTAAAGAAGATGATTTAAGACCTTAGGTTGCAAGCACTTGAGTATGGTAAGGCGAGGGGGTGGGGGACATTACCATCTCTCTACGTCCTTACACACACTGACAGTATTGCCACACAGATGGACAGGCAGGGCCTTAGGGCAGGAATCAGATACCACCTAAGTTCTGGCTCTGCCACTGATTTGCTACGGGGCTTAACTTCTCTGAACCTCAGATTTCTAATTGGTAAAATGGATAATAATGGAACCTACCATATTGATAAAGATTAAATGAGATCTAATGTGTTTAGTAAATTCCTTATTATATAGTAAATAACTTCAAAATAGTAGTCATTAATAAATATGACATTAGAATAATCCAATTGTCTAGCAAAAGTGGAAATTAAGACTATTTTAGAAGAATTATATATAACTTATAATCTAAGAAACATTTTCCCACTTCTTAACTATTGATAATTTGGTTTTCAGACATTTCTCAAACTACTTGCACTTGTCATATATGTTTTTCTGTCCTGGCTGAAAATTTTGTTTGGAAAATTAAGTATACATTATAGCATATTATTTACTAAGGATACATTGTAACACACACAAGGCCAGGAATTTAGAGATTTAAAAAAGAAGCCTCAAAGTTACTATATGTTACTCCCCTCTATACCTGCTGAGAATGTATCTTTACAGGCATTTTCACAAATGTGCAAACATACACACATATGATATACAGTGGTAGCTCTTACTATGTATGTATACATGGAGAGAATATTTAAATGTCACCCAACTGAAATACTGCTAATGATGGTTCAGAATCTGAGTCCGTATATCAGTACTAAAATATCCAATACTCTTATATATGCATGTATTTTATTCTCCAACTTGACTTACATTTTTGCAGAAATCTAAGTGTTAATTTCCTAGAAGCAGAGGCTATTACCTCTCTGGTGAAATTACCAAGCCTACAACTCTTCTGATTTTTGGGTTTTTTTCCCTTTTATGGACTGATGTTCACATTTATATTTAAGGCTCTTCTCATTTGATTTGGCTGTGGCCTGTTTTCCATCACTAGAAGAGAACCCATTCCTGTATTTAATATACAATATTTCCTCATGGAAAACATATTTCTGCTTCACAGTGCCCTTTGTGTGGATTGATGCCCTATGTTATTTTCTTCTTCTTTTTTTTTTTTTGTAGTAATTCAGCTTTCAAAATCAGCTACTGCCTTAGCTCAATAACCACTTACTTTATTAGTAAATTTATCAAAGTTTTGAACAGCTCTCAAGTGACAAAGTTTTACTGACACTATATCAAGTCATAAGAAGCCAAGTTAAAATATATAGTCAATAGAAGAATGTCTAAATGATCTGAATCTTTACATTTTACACTGTATCTCACTGTTTCAGGAAAAAAAAATGTCATTGTGTTTCTCTACATACAAGATAGGTTTTGCTGTTTAGGTATATTTTCTCTTTCTTTATTGTTTTTCTGAAAATGTAGTATTTTCATAACCTGTGACACACACACACAGACAAAAGTCATTAAACTCTGGCTTATAAAAAGAAACCAGATAAATCTATAGTGGAAGGGAAATTAAACATTGTGATGGTGTACTTAATATTTGCAGTATGGGATTGAAGTTATCATCAATCATCATTACTACCATTAAAAGTACTCACTATGAAACCCAAAGCTATGCTAAGTGCTATAACGAAAAGAGTTTAAACAAAACACCCTGCCTTCCACTATAGAAATACATTATCAATGTAGATACACCTAAGATGTGTTATGAGCAAAATAAAAATATTAAGTCTATACATGAAAAGACAAGAATTTACATCATAGACAAATGCATTAGAAGTAGAAGACATGGATACATATATTCCTGAGAAAAGTAGCCATGAAATTTTCCTATGACTGAATGACAGTAGATTGCCAGCTGTTGACTGATATCAAAAATATAAAAATGTGGTTAGATTTAACTATTTAAAGTTGATGATGCAGTCTAAAAGTAAACATTTTCATTGTATGAATTTTCACTTCTCCTTAAATGGGTAGATAGCATGAATATTAATCATTGAATAGATGATGTATACACACCCTTCTGTTATGGATCTAATTGTCTATTTTGTATTTCCACAATGTCTAAGTGGGAAGTAAGTGGTTAAAACCAAGCACTGCAGTTAAAATGCCCAGCATTCCCTCTTTCAGTTATTTCCAGATTTAATCATGATTTGTGTTTTGAGCAAGTCACTTAAAGTTTCAATAACTTAGTTTCTCAGGCTGCAAGTTGGGGTTTGAAATTATGACTTCTATTTACACTGAGCAAGTGAAAAAAAGAGATATTAAATGACCAACAGTACATTAAGCCCAAACTTACCCTTTCTGCCCACTCTGACACAGGGAGTTATGTGCAAAGTTCTGGGAGCTCTAAAACCACAGACTGGAGAAGGCAAAGCAGTATTTATTACAGCCCCATGAATTAGCACAAGTGTGAATGCCCTGGAAAGGAATCAACAGGAGGCTGGAAAGAAATGTAATAAACTTGATTTCTTTTTTCAATCAATTTGGGATAAGGTGCTCTTATTTATGTAATTTGGAAAGTAGTTAAGCAGGGTAATTCCAATACAAGAAGTTTGTGTTGGAAAATGTGAGTGGAGATAATTCAGTACTTTGTTATGTAATCCCTGTGATGGTATGAGAAGAGTTTTGGAAACTCTAGGGATTAATAGCCTGACATAACCTTATTTTGTCATTTTTTTCTTTGATTTCCTGCTCTGAATACTGCAGTGTGGTAAGACAATGGCACTAAAGCTACTGTTACCAGCTTTGCCCTTGAGGTCCTTTTGGAATTGAATTGAAATGTTTAGAGCTCTTAGCTGCTAACAAAACTATCTACCTACAACGATGTTGATCCCAATGTCAAACCTCACCAATACAGTGAGAACAAGTAGCCTAGAAAGCTGTTTGTGATAGCTTTTCTGAAGGATAATGATTACGCTTTCCTTTAGCAATATTTCTGAAATGTTGGCTGTCCCAGCATTTCCAAATTTCAAAAAATAATAATAATAACAACATGTAATTGTAACATGGGAATACCACGAGAACAGCAGTTTGGCAGGAAAAGAAGGTATTTCAAAATAAGGTCCCCAGAAAGAGATGTTCTGGCAGATGCACAATTTTGGATCATATTATCCAAACCATTGAATTCTGGAAGATTCGGGGGTTTTCTTTTGTGGTTCCCATGCCCTAAATGGGAGTAGATGTTCATCGTCCATCCAAAGGGCGTTGTTTCCCCTTCCTGTTACTAGAGTGAGAAAATAAATATACTAAGGACACCCACTACAATAAGCATTTGTAGCTCTAGAGGTGCTTTTTAATATCATAATAGCTGTGTCAGGTATAAAACTTGTGTTGGGTTAATGCCTATTCTCATATGTAATACTGTTAACTGAATATGATCTTAGAAAGCCCACTATCCTAACATCTTAGAAAGTCCAGAATTCTAACTCCCCTCTGGTCAGAGCAGTTTTAGTACCAATTAAGTCTCTCAACTGCTTAAGAATGGTATTTAAAGCTAATGCCTTTGACTGTGTGTTGAGATTTAAATTGCCTATTGTTACTGAAAATTCTCAGTCTTTGAAAAACATTCTATTTGTTCAGGCTTGAAAGAAAAGATCACCAATGGAAAAAGCAGAGGAAAACATATAGGAAATAGAAGTAAATTCTAGAATACCTAGAAAGCTAGTACATTTTAGATTAAGGTTAATGTTTATGGAGGTAAAAATACCTGTGATTAAGAGTGATTGCCCTAGTCTCTGATGCAAATCAGATTAAATGTTTTAGAGCTTAAACTCATATCTCTTTTGGCTCTTTTTATTTTCGAATAAAAACTTAAAGTGGGAATGGAAAAAAACTACTCGTTAACTTAACATAAATCTTTAAACTACAGGAAGCTTCACCCTCAAAAGTAGTTGAATCTCTGAGGGAAAAGAAAAGGCTGAATTCTATTTTCATAAATGATGGATTATTGTACCACACTGTGTATTTTCCAGTAAAGTGTCCTTTTATTTGCACTGTGTGATTACAAGTTTCTAAAAGTATGTGTGGGGTCACTTGGGTGCTGTGGGAAAATGGAAGGAACACTGTTCTGTTAAAATCAGTAGTGAAATCAGAAGCAAACTATGTCCTGATTATCATAGGCATGTGTTTAAATTTTGCTTTCCTTAATTGGTTATGTTGTATTTACTTAAAATGAACAATTTGGCAAGTTTTTCTCCCTTGACAACAGAAAAGCGTAAACTGTTTTATAAGTTTGGCTGTTAAAATCAGATTTGTAAACCACAATATTCAAAGACTTTTACTGCTGTTTACAGGGTCCCAGTGATGGACCTTGCTTTATATCCATGTACTTCTTAACATTTTTATTTTGTATTTATAGTGCTTTCAAGTTATTTGGTTAATAAAAAAGTATGCTATATATTATAGTCATCTATTGACTTCAACTTCTGCATAACTCTTCTTAGAACAAAATGAGTGGAATGAATGATGGCACAGGCCTTGTCATTTGACTTGTCATCTGAGGACAATTATTTATGGCATCAGGAAATGGAAGTTGACGCTCTAGTCTGTCTCCAGGAAAGTAATCATTAGAGGCAACTTTGGAGAGTTTGGCTACGTTAAAAACTGTCTAATCATATCCAAGACTCTGCTAGTTTCTCAGTATGTATGAGAAGGAAACAAGATAAAGCAGTTAAAAACATATTTCCATTTTCTTTGAAAAACCAATGCACCTTACACACACTTTCTCACATGTGGAACCAGATGGTGGTATTGAAGACAATATAACATACATATATATCTCTCTAATTAAGAATACTATCACCAGAATACCTAGGGGAGTTTCAAAAAGATATAACTCACGCCATAATTATTTTCATAATCTAGCTTTTATACATCGTGTGTGTATATTTTAATTTGTTAAGTACTTTCTAATGGCATCATTTTTACTAGTTCCAAATGAAAAAAAAAAAAAAAAAAAAAAAAAAAAAAAAAAAAAACTTGCTTGGCCCTGCATTTCTTGGCATTCTGTCATGGGAAATGGCAAGGTTTTTGAGGTGAGACCAGAAATAGAAAATACTACTTTCGTAACCTGTGAAAACTTAGATTGATTATTCTGTGTCATTCCAAAGATGGACTTGAAACCTAAATTGCCCAGAGGCAGAGTTATTCTGAAAGATGTGAAGTGTTTCTTCAGCCTCCAACACTAGAACCCAGACCTGTGGGACTTTGACTACAGCTGTCAGTTGAAGCAGATCATACATGACTTGTGGTCACTGCAATGACTAGACCTAGAAGGAAAGTCTAGGTCTTTCCTAGGATAGCACATAAACACACTTTGTTAAGATGCTCATAATGACTCTTCCAACTATACGATTTTGAATTCGTTAATGGCTGATATTCATGGTCTTGTAAAAGCAATTTTTGTTTATTTGGGTTCTCAGGACACTTGTTATTTCTCCAAAATGACCTGAGGTCGATCCCTCCTCTTAGATCCTCTAGTCTCGTACATGTACATTTCCATTTGACTCCTTACTGTGCTGCATTATAATTACACAGGCCAGTCAGGTAATTCTAGCACTGTAATTCTAGCACTTTGGGAGGATGAGGCAGGAGGATCACTTGAGACCAGGAGTTTAAGACCACCCTGGCCAACATGGTGAAACCCCACATCTATTAAAAATACAAAACTTAGGCAAGGCGCGGTAGCTCACACCTGTAATCCCAGCACTTTGGGAGGCTGGGAGTGGGGTGGATCACTTGAAGTCAGGAGTTCGAGATCAGCCTGGCCAACATAGTGAAACCCCATTTCTACTAAAAATACAAAAATTAGCTGGGCATGGTGGTGTTCACCTGTAGTCCCAGCTACTCAGGAGGCTAAGGCATGAGAATTGCTTAAACCTGGGAGGCGAAGTTTGCAGTGAGCTGAGATCACACCACTGCACTCCAGTCTGGGCAACAGGGCGAGACTCCGTCTCAAAAAAAACAAACAAACAAACAAACAAAAAAAACTAAAAAGTAGCCAGGCATAGTGGCTCATTCCTGTAATCCCAGCTACTCGGGAGACTGAAGCATGAGAATCACTTCGATTTGGGAAGCGGAGGTTGCAGTGAGCTGAGATCGTCCCATTGCAATCCAGCCTAGGCGACAGAGGGAAACGATTGTCTCAAAAGTAAATAAATATAATAATAAAAAATATAAAAAATAAAATATAGGCGGGCGCGGTGGCTCAAGCCTGTTAATCCCAGCACTTTGGAAGGCCAAGACGGGCTGATCACGAGGTCAGGAGGTCCGAGACCATCCTGGCTAACACGATGAACGCCGTCTCTACTAAAGTACAAAAAATAGCCGGGCGAGGTGGCGGGCGCCTGTAGTCCAGCTACCGGCCGGCTGAGGCAGGAGAATGGCGTAACCCAGGAGGCGGAGCTTGCAGTGAAGCTGGCATCCGGCCCACTGCCACTCCAGCCTGGGCGACAGAGGCGAGACTCCATCTCAAAATAAATAAATAAATGAATAAGTAAAATTAAAATAAGTAAAAAATAAATAATTACACAGGCCATATACATTTTATCCACAACAGTTAAACCCAGCACTGCCATGTATACAGAAGTTGGTCAATTTGTGTTTATTTTTTATCTTCCAGCACTGTCCAACATGAAACGTGTGTAATGTAAAATCTTCTAGTAGCCACATTTTAAGAAGTAAAAAGAAACTATTTAAATAATAGCAAGATATTTTATTTAGCTGAAAACATGTAAAAATTATTTCAACCAACGGCTCAAGCTGCATGTCACGTGTTCAATAGCCCCAAGTGACTAGTGGCTAATACTTTAGACAGCACAAATCTAAAGCAGTACTTTTCAAACTATTGAGCTACACAAAGACAATCATACTTGTATAACACACCGATGGAAACTGCTTATAGCCAAAGAATATACAGTACAACTGCCCCAAGGACTCAGGCTGTTTTGGTCCTCCCTAAATTACCCTGAGAGCTGAGGGCATCTGTTAACTCTCACACCTATAGAACCCATTTTTTAAAATTTACTTTAATTTTTTAAAAACATTTTAAGTTCCAGGATACATGTGCAGAGTGTACATGTTTGTTACATAGGTATACATGTGCCATGGTGGTTTGCTGCAACTATCAACCCGTCATGTAGGTTTTAAGTCCCATATGCATTAGGTATTTGTCCTAATGCTCTCCGTCCCCTTCCCCCCAACCCCAGAAAGGCCCTGGTGTGTGGTGTTCCACCTCCTGTGTCCATTCTTAAGAGCCCAATAGCTGGGAAGCTGTCCACCTTTCTCACATGATAGTCATTGTACTTTTATTACCAATTCATTTAAAAAATAGATAGCTCATGACAAATACATAGATGGTAGATATGTATGAGATTGTATATATATACACACACACACATGCTATAGATATATAGATTTTTTTTCAGAGTTCTTTTATATTTTCTCAATGTATGGATAGACCTTCCAATGATAAATGAGAACTTCAGACGACCCTATAACTTTTCCAATCAGTTTAAAGCAATGATCATCAACAGGAAGTAATTCTGTACCCCAACTTCCTCCCTCATGGACCTATGGCAATGTCTGGAGACATTTTTTTGTTGTCATAATTAAGGAGGGCGTGCTGCTGGCATATTGTGGGTAGACACCATGGATGCTGTTCCGTATCCTACACAAAGGACAGGCCTCTACAACAAAGAATTGTCTACCCTAATATGTCAATAGTACACAATTTGGGAAGCAATACTTTAAAGTAATATAAAGTATTACAGATTTTCAAGTGGCAAGAATTGTCTCAGTTTAGTAATTTACAGCACCTAGTCTCATGTGATGATCCAGACTTTGATTGAAAAATAAAATTCCACCCTTCTCCCAGCTAGGAGATGAGCAGGATATTTTTCTTTTTCTGTCACTCTCAGTCTTGAACTTCACCTTAATTCCCCATTTTGCTAACTCAAGTTTGAGCCTGCTTTGTAGTCAAAGGCAGGGAAAGGAGGATGCAAAAATTGCCTTACTTTGCCAGTTATAGGGAGGTTTCTCTCTCCCTGGACCAGATAGATTTTCAAAAGCATGTCTATATTTATTAAAAAGAATACTTAATGAAGTATCCCAAACCCTCACATTATGTCAACAATTGAATGAAGGCAGTGTACCGTTCAGTTAAGATATGTATCTTATTTACAGGCACAACAAATTACTATCTGTAACTAATAATAAGACACCTTGGGCCAGGCGCAGTGGCTCACACCTGTAATCCTGGCATTTTGGGAGGCTGAAGTGAGCAGCTCACTTGAGCCCAGGAGTTCGAGACCAGCCTGAGCAACAAAGTGAGATCCCATTTCTACCAGGAAAAAAAACAAAAAAAAAACCAAAAAAATTAGTCAGGTGTAGCCAGTAGTCCCAGCTACTTGGGAGGCTGGGGTGGGAGGATCATATAAGCCTGAGAGGCTGAGGCTGCAGTGAGCTGTGATCACTTCACTACTCTTTAGCCTGGGTGACAGAGCAAGAATCTGTCTAAAAATAAGGAGAAGAGGAGGAAGAAGGTATCTTTAATATGTTTAGACTGTGCTTAATGAAAACCCAGACCTTATGTATGATATTCATCCCTGAATTCACAGCTTTTAGCATGGAGCCTGATTAGTAGACATTCAGCAAATATTTGTTCCATGACTAATGAAGACATGGAAAAAGTTTGAGGCAAATTATGTTTCTGAATTTCACCTAGAATTGATAATAATTATACATCAATAAGGAGAGTAAGAAATATCCGCTTCAGAAAAATAAATCACTTCAGGTTAATATAGAAAAGAAGATTGACAAAGTTATTCAAGCAAGCAGGACCTTCAGAAATGCCTGCATAAGCTAGGGATAGTACATAATCCTACTTAATTGAAATCGGCAATCCTAAAGAGTTGTCTCCTGTAGCTTAGATGATTTTTTCCCTTACTCTGACCATAATTTTGTGTATAAACACATGGAATTATCCATGTAAAGGTTATGTTAAATATAAGGAAATGAAAGTGAAAATAAATTGTGAATATATGGAACTAATCCCATTCTCATTGTACATTCATGCTGCAACAGGACTAGTACTTTCATGTGGGCAAATTTTACTCACATGGCTTGTTCTAGACAGAAGAGCCTGAGTTATTAATTCAGGTAGTTGTTTCATAACTACTGTTTTCTATTCAGATTTGCATAAAGTAATAATCATAAAGGAGAAATTTACTGAAAGCCTCTGATTATTTTTAAATCTTCAGTGTTCAGACTGCATCATAGTGCTTCCGATACAAGCGACAAAAATCGAGTTAAAAGCAGATTAAAGAAGTTTATTACCCGAAGACCTTCCCTGAAAACTCTGCAAGAAAAAGGACTTATTAAAGGTACAGGTCATTTTATACTTGTACTATAGCTGTGATAAATGAATGTGCCTCTGTGTTCATAGCTAATCAGCTCTAAAGGAATATTAGAATATTTTATTCTTCTTAGGTTGCTTATTAAATTTTCTACTCTATAACAAAGAAGAAAAATAATTGTCCAGAAAATATATCCTGCGAAAAATAAAGGAGGTATCATGGGGCCATTGAACAATATACCTGGTTTTGCCCTCAGAGGATCTATGTTCTGCACTAGGAACAGAGAAAGGATATCCTAGTGGCCTGTTAGAATGATTCCATGTACTCCTGTGCCTGGGTGGTTGAAGTTCACACCTGGGACTTAGTAAGTATGAACCAGCACACTTACCAACCCAGCCCTTTTCACTATCAGAAATGTCCTGATTTGGTTAAAAGGTTATCCGATCACCCTAGTCATGGTCTGAAGTTAGTGCTAGGAAGAATGTCTAAGACAAACTAGTGTCATGAAGATGTATAGATATTGAGAGCTGGCAGTCCAAAAACTCAATCCAAACTGAAATAACTAGGTAGTTTTACAAATATATGTAAAGGGTAGAATAGATGATTGTAAGAATAGATGATTGCCACCAGAGTATAAAATCATGGTCTCTGGCATTAAACTAATTGGATTGCCAGTCACTCATTTTGACATTGATCAAGTTATGATCTTCTCTGTGCCTCAGCTTTCTCATTTGTTAAATGGGGATATTTATATACATCATTGAGAGGAATAAATGACATAGCCTATGTAAAGCATTCAACAGAGTTTCTGAAACAAAAGTAAATATTTTATGAATGCCCTCTGCTTATTAATATGATTATTATTCATTATTGTTATCACTGCTAGTGTGTCAGATGAAAGGATGGATGGATAGATAGAACCAGTGATTAGTATATTTCTATAACTGGAAATTACCTTATAGAATATAAAGGCTAAATAGATATTTTAAAACAAGAAAACATACGCATGAAGTTCGTTATTCTCTGTATTTTCAAATTTTCTAGCTTATGTGTACTTTTGAAAATGAAATATAAGAAAGAATTTGAAATTGGGTGAAAAGAAACTCCTAACACTGAGAAGAAACCTGAAAGGCTGGCTAATCTTTATAGAAATCAAGAGGCGATTTAATAAGCAATCATTTCTCATGAAGAGGGCAAAGCAGATCCTAATTTTTTCAGCATTACTTCAAAAGATAAGCACTTAAATAATTTATAACTGTTCAATCTATCAGTTTCAGTCTGTTTTGAAACAGGGAGCATATCTGAAAAATTAGCTGGCACTTTGAACCAATTGTAGAAGGTGAAATTTCATGAAGCAAAAGCATATACATTCCTAACAGAATATGAAATTCTTAGGATTTAGGAGTAAAACTAGGACCCTGGTTTAAATCAGACTTGCCTCAGACTTTTACTCTCTGATGTATAATACTTTTCTGAGTTGTAGACAGTAATTAACCCTCTACAGATTCAACTTCACTAAGTAGTATTACTAGTACCTTCAGTTCTGCCTTAGAATTTATCCTATAGAAGATCATTTTCTTAGAAAAGATTCAGTTGCAGGTTAACTGCCATCTTGAAAAATATAAAACCAGCTAAGCAGCCAATAATCCTAATTTTACATAATGTCTGAGTTTTTCATGACTGGGGCAAAATAAAAGGGGTTTTAATTCAGTGGCAGGATCTGGCTCCACATGAAATGCTGAAGAATTAATTACTACAGTGCTCTAGAATTGGTCTCAGAAAGCGTTAGGGAAGCTGGATGCCTAATGTAGTTTTCATACTGAAGCAATGGAACCACTAAACACACTCTGATTCATGCATTTCTTATCTTAGCGCTCCATTAAATTTTCACCATAACTGACCAATGAGTCAGTATTCTTTAGTAGGGCTATGGAAAATCTATGTAAAATTCTGATTTGATAAGCTTCCATTGTTGTCTTCAGTGGAATTTTTTTCCAAGTACAGATCAAGTTATGCAAATATAGTCACTTCTTGGGTTGGTTTCAGTTTTAGCTATGAACTTTTCTAAGGCTTTTACTAAGTTTTTTCCCCCCCCAACTCAGTAAAAGGCATTAAACCAATTTTTAAAAATATCTGGCTGGTCACACTTAGTACTTTAATCCATTTTTTTTTCTTACACTTAAGGCAAAGACTTAGAAAACAATAAAATCAGTATTTTAATCAGTTAAGAAAATTACATAAAATTAATGATTAATGGTTAAATAGTTAGTTTTTCCAAGCAAAATGACTTAACTTCAAAGGGAAGAATTATTTAGAAAGAGGAATAATGGCTTTAGAATTGTTCCGCAGCTCATTTGGCCACAGAATCTATATCATACTTATAAACTGTCTAATCTTCCAAATCTGCACAAAAGGCCTCCATTACTAAGGTTTAGGAAAGCTGTGCTTGGCAGTTTGGGCTTTACAATTGTGCCTCCTGAAATCTGGGAGGGATTCTGCAGGGCCATGTCAATTTTCAAAGTGTTAACTCTTTCATGTCATTCACCAGTAGGTTGAGGAGGCTGGGCTTTGAATTCAACCAGCCTTTATTGAGCACCACGATGGGGGCAGGAAGGGCTAATATTTTATTGACCCTATAATGCCCATCAGAGTCACGTCCACAAAGCACTTAATGTGAAAAGAGAATTACCCCAATATCATACAATCTAAATTCAGTCACAAGCCCTTTCTTCAAAACTTGTTCTTTGGACTCACGGAGATGTGACCAATATGTGGTTTCATTAGATAGAACCTAGACTTGGAAGCAGTCACTTGATGGTGCTGTATTTTCTAATTTATTATTATTATTATTTTTTTTTGAGACAGAGTCTCGCTCTGTCGCCCAGGCTGGAGTGTAGTGGCATGAGCTGGACTCACTGCAACCTCTACATCCTGGGTTCTAGTGATTCTTGTGCTTCAGCTTCTGAGTAGCTGGGATCGCAGGTGTGCACGACCACGCCCCACTATTTTTTTTATTTTTTTTTAATAGATATGGGGTTTTATCATGTTGGCCAGGCTGGTCTTGAACTCCTGACCTCAAATGATCTGCCTGCCTTGGCCTCCAAAAGTGCTGGAATTATAGGCGTGAGCAACCACACCTGGCCCTGTATTTTCTAATTTCTTTAATATGACTAAAGAGAAGAACATATTATGATGTCAAAAAAAGTGGGCCAGAAAAAAATTCTGAGTGATTGCTCAATGAAAGGAAATCTTAATAGCTCAGGTGGGTTAGCAAACACTGTACCACTGCGTTGGTAGCTTTGGAAAAGTTCTCCAAGGGCATTCAAGTTTGTCAACGAATGGTGAGCCCTTTTCAAATATATGAGTTTACTAACATTGAGCATCTAATTGGGAACAAAACTTGAATCCATTTAATACATAAATTATAGGCAAAAGGGTCCATTTTGAGGTGGTAGGTGTGTTTGTAAATCTCCTTGGCCTGCTTTTGGAACTGAAGTAACAGTTCTTTAGTTTTAGCCCAACTGCCTTATGTAATCTTTCAAATAACAGTATTGACATCCAAGATTAGGTAATACAGTTTTTAGAGAAGATAACAATTGTTTGGCTTTTCAGGAGCAATTAGTATGCCCTTATGTCAAAATAATAGCATCAGAGAGAATTTAGAAATGTTTAGTGTTTAGAAAGTAGTTTCATTCATCCTAATAAGGACAAAACCATACTGGATGACATTAGTAGAAACTGAAATTAGTATCATGCTACTTATTTTTGAATCAGTATATTATAAAATCTGCTTGAAGAATAAATAGCACACCTCAGGGATTTATGATAAGGAGAAGTGCTTTCCAGCCTCATCTTAGTTTTGATCCCTAAGGGGTACCACTTTGAACAGTTTCTATTTATAGTTCTGGTGATTGGATCCATACCTACATCCTTGTTATTTAGGGTGAAAGTTAGTTTGTTTTTTGTCAATGTCCTTCTTATCTTCAGTGTTGTAATATCTTACTTTATCAGTCTCAGATAGTACTTTAGGTTTCTGCTGCAATAGGCGTGAATGTTACTCAACTACACCAAGCCTCATCTTTTTTTTTTTTTTTGTTTTTGGAGATGGATTCTCACTCTGCCACCCAGGCTGGAGTGCAGTGGCGTGGTCTCAGCTCCCTGCAACCCCTGCCTCGCAGGTACAAGCAATTCTCCTGCCTCAGCTTCCTGAGTAGCTGGGACTACAGGTGCACACTGCCACACCCGGCTTTTTGTATTTTAGTAGAGACAGGGTTTCACCATGTTGCCCAGCCTGGTCTCGAACTCCTGAGCTCAGGCAATCCACCCACTTTGGCCTCCTAAAGCGCTACGATTATAGGCATGAGCCACCGCGCCCGGCCCTACTTGGTTCTTCTCCTGGCCAGATACTTATGGTCAAATACAGCTCATCCCATAGTCTCCATTAGCTTTCTCCACAACTTGCAAGATGCCTACATCTCTACTTCCATTTCGTTAACCCTAGAAAATTGAACGCTAAGCCTCCATTGGTAAGATGAAGAATTTAGAACCAACTTCTCCTCTCATGTCCTCTGCCTCTTCTCTTCTACTTCTAAGTCATACAAACTTGTTTTATTTTACTTGGTTTTACAAGTATGGCTTATTTATAATGAAATTTTAAAAGCTAAAAATAAAAAAATAAAATGGCCGAACATGGATGGCTCATGCCTGTAGTCCAAACATTTTAAGAGGCCAAAAGAGGACTGCCTGAGGTCAGGGTTCGAGATGAGCCTGGGCAAGATAACGAGACCCTGTCTCTTTACAAAAGGAAAAAAGTTAGGCAGGCGTGGTGATATATGTCTACAGTCCCAGCTGCACAGGAAACTGAGGAGGAAGGATTGCTTGAGCCCAAGAGGTCAAGGCTACAGTGAGCTATGATCACATCGCTGCACTCCAGCCTGGGTGAGAGAGTGAGGCTTCCTTTCTTAAAAATCAATCGTTCGGGCGCGGTGACTCATGCCTGTAATCCCAGCACTTTGGGAGGCAGAGACAGGCAGATCACGAGGTCAGGAGATCAAGACCATCCTGGATAACACGGTGAAACCCCGTCTCTACTAAAAATACAAAAAATTAGCTGGGCGTGGTGGCGGGCGCCTGTAGTCCCAACTGCTCGGGAGGCTGAGGCAGGAGAATGGTGTGAACCCGGGAGGCAGAGCTTGCAGTGAGCCGAGATTGCGCCACTGCACTCCAGCCTGGGTGACAGAGCAAGACTCCGTCTCAAGAAAAAAAAAAAAAAAAATCAATCAATTAATCAACATTCATACTATTATGCTTACATAAGGTTGTTTACTGCAGCACCACATAGACTTCCTTTCCTGTACTTATAATATCATGACTCCTGTGGCCCTCAAAGGGTAAGGCCCCTAATTATTGTGATAAAAACTCTCCTATCTTTTACATTTGAGGGATATAGTAACAGTTTTATGCTGTTTCACGTTACCTCCATGTTTTTTTCATATTTTGAACTAAATGGTGAAAATAAAACAATAATCAGGTTTATTTTAGTCATGTAAGTACTATCAAATCTTTGGCCAAGTTATATGCCAGATTGGATGAACATATCCATGGGTTGCATGCTGTGAATTATGGGCCACTCCAGTTATACTGTTCTTGCTTTCAAACCTTATGCTCTATCATTTGCTTATAATCATGCTTTTAGTTTGATTCATTTTTCCATTTTGAATTTCCTGCACAGATTTCTTCCCCTACCAGAGTTTCTTTTTTTTTTTTTTTTTTTTTTGCTTTCTGGGCCTTTATGTCATTATGTGCTTTTTATTCTCTCAAACTGTCTGTGTATTCTAGTCTGCACTGCTTGCTTTTTTCCCTGAATATCTTCTTCTAAAGTCCTCTCAGCCTCTTTCTCTAATTTGTACTGGTTACTCTCCAGCTGATTGCCCTGTGATTTCCTTCCATTGCTCCTCTGTGTTAGATCCACTGTCTTCTGGATCCTATGCCTTCCCTTCTATTACTCTGTAACAGTTTCTGTGAACCCATTTGGAAGTTGGAGTCCTCAACCCATTTGGAGTCCTCAACTGTCTAAAAAATACCTTCAGTATGCCCACACACTCGATCAGTAGCTTAGTTAGGTATAAAATTCCATTGTCTGTTCAACACTGGGTTGCAGATTCCCCTCTTAAAATTGTTTCACTTGTATCATTGTTACTTCAAATTTCTCTCTCTCAAAATCTTTGGGGGGTTTTGGTCTTTATTTTGAGATTCTGGAATCCATATAATGTATATAGTGGACAGCATTTTTAAATTTTACTCTGCTTGGCCCTTAATTTTAAGAATGATGATTCTTTTTTCAGTGCTGGATTTTTTTTTTTTTTTTTTTTTTTTGTTATTACATTGATACATTCCTCCCACCTGTTTTCTCTGTTTCCTATTCTGAGATATTTTTTATGTGATCATTAGATCATCTGAATTGATGGTTTCATTCAGTGTTATCTTTTCTCAAATTTTGAAAGAATTCTCAGTTTTGTTCCCCAATATTTACATTATTTTAATTTACATTATTTACATAATTATATAATTTTTTTTTTTTTTTTTTTCTTTTTTTTTTTTTTTTTTTGAGACGGAGTCTTGCTCTGTGGCCCGGGCTGGAGTGCACGTGGCCGAGATCTCCAGCTCACTGCAAGCTCCGCCTCCCGGCGTTTACGCCATTCTCCTGCCTCAGCCTCCCGAGTAGCTGGGACTACAAGCGTCCGCACACCTCGCCCGGCTAGTTTTTTGTATTTTTTTCAGTACAGAGACGGGCGTTTCACCCGTGTTAGCCAGGATCGGTCCTCGATCCTCCTGACTCGTGATCCGCGTCTCGGGCCTCCACACAAGCTGCTGGGATTACAGGCCTTGAGCCCACCGGCCTGGCCAAATTATATAATTTTCATAAAATAATTCGCATCGTATTTTAATGTTTTCAATGTTCTAGATTTGTTTCCCATTCTTCTTTTTTTGCACATCTCATTTCTCACATACCATGAAAACAAAAACTGTGTTGACCATTTTACTCCTATACAATAGTGAGGATGGCACATATAACTCAATAAATATTTGATAATTAAATAAGTAGGAAAAGTAGATTTTTTTTAAAAAAAAAGCTCTCTGAGGACATAGATTAGAATTTGCTTTTGTTTTGGAGTTTTGTTTTTATTTTTTATTTTAAATTGTTCTCTTCTGGTCTTTAAATGATCGATTTCATCCATGGTCCTTTTCTTTCCTTTATTTGATTCATTCTATTTATATCAAATTAGTAGCTTTGCCCAAATATCTGATGGGCAATGTCGTCCACTCTTATTAAAGAATGAGTGTCTATAGAGACGGGCTAGAGTTCTGAATTCATGGGTAGACCTGGACAATGACATGGTTTTGCCTTAGGGTGGTCTGCCAGTGCATCCCACCCTTATCCCATACCTCAAATATCACATATTTTCAAAGGATACAGAATGCTTTATATTCTCTTGGTAAATGGAATCAATCTTATTGCTGATAGTCAATTTTTCAACTCCATTTTACAATTAAGAAAAATGAGGAGAAAATATCTCAGATTATTTGAAAGTATAGGAGCTTTGGAATTTGACCAAGCCAGGCTTGAAGATGGATTCTGTGATTTGCCAGCTATTAACTTAATATCTGGTTATTGGCTTTCTTCTTTACAAAATTTACATTGAAAGTTTAAATGAAATGATAAATGGGAAAATAGTGCTCAGCTTTTCTTAGCCATCCCACAACTGTTTTCTCCCTTCCTTTTTTGTTTCTTCCTTTCTTCTTTCCTTAATTTCATCTTGCCTTTCTTATTTTTATCTTTCTTTCCTTTCTCCCTTTTCCTCTTCCTTATTAAGGTGCACAGAGTAAATTATGACCAAGATGGCCCTAGGAAACCATTCTGTTAAGTATTTGTTTAAAGCTTGATAAATCATTCGAGGCAAGCATCTAGGAAAGGCAGCAGTAATTCACTTACTTCAAGAAACGTACACTGATAACTTTGGCTTGGCTTATATTTCTCTTTTTGGTAATTTTAATCATGATGCTCTTTAGACATAAATGGGCATGAGTTCATTTTTCTTTGCTAACTACACTCACTTATATAGTGCCATGCAACTGCTGGGGCATTTAAGTAATTACCCACACAGACATAACTGATTGTTTAAGGTGTCTGCCATAAAAGAAAATAACGTCTTTGAAAAATTATAGTTCTTTTAAAAATATGTCAATTATGTTGAGAAAAAAAGATTTGCCATTCAAATTGCAAATACAAGCTATCAGCCCTGGACTTAACAGTCATGTTTATGAATAGCAAAATCATTGAGTTAAGAGAAAAGTTTTTTTTAAATAATTTGTTAGAACGGATATATGACAGAGTAACATGATTGTCACACTGTTAATTTAAGCAAAATGTATATGAGCAACACTGTAATATAGCTTTGGGTAAAGACATGCTCCAACTTTGCCACTTTATCAGTGTTAGTCTGAGAATAATTATACTTGAATTTATATACTAGGGCATGGGTCTATCATTGCTTGGGCCTGACATACTCTCACAACTTCCACAATATGCACTAATGTGCTTTAAAATATCTTGTAAATCTTCTTTTTTAAAAAACTTCTTTATGGCTCAAAATTGAACTGTGATCTTTACATGTGAGCTGTGTCATGATTTAATATTAGCCAAAATTAATAGCCAACCTTAATCTTCTTTATCTTGGCCTACAAGCTTCCTGGTTCCTTTGCATTTATAGTTCCCAGGCAGTTTCTGTTATTTAAAGGCTCTTGGGAGCAAATGTGTTGGTAATACAGTACCACATAGTTAGCTTTTGTTCAATAATAAGATGCAGGTCACCATGAGAGATGGAGAAATGTTGAGAAAAGGGTGCACCTGGGTAGCAGGTTAAACCCATGTATTTTAAAAGCCTGTTATGCACGTAGGAAACAATCCAGGTCTTGTGAGATATTAAAAGCAGAATAGCTTTGGAGCAAACTAGAGAAAATGAGGTCCAGAAATGGGAGCAAATTAGGTAAGGGGAAAAAGAATGAGCCAGAATGATAAATTGGTTTCCCTGTGATTGAAGAATTTATTTTCTTATGGGGACAGATCTTTTTATACAGATGTTAGTGAGAATGTAATATTTGAGATGGTGACTTACATACACTTGACTTTTTTAATCTACAAAATGGTTTTACCAGTAAATTTCTGGTATGTAACTCACTATACTTTATGTGTTAGCAAACAACAATGATAATAATTCTCCTTTTTCTTCCTTTAAATTACATTTCTTTCACATTAAGTCAAGTCCTCGAGATGTTTCCCTTTTATCAAGTAAAGGAAAATGCCAGATAATACCAGGCTTTAGCCATGAAACTGACCCAATGCCTAGTAATATTTATGCGTAATGCTGGGAGTATAAAATGAATAAAACCCAATTGACTCAAAGCCAGCGTAATGGCATTTTGTTTTTAGCCAATGACCCCTAAAACCCATACTAAATTTTGCCCTGGCAGCAGATGCTGGTTTTATTCATTCTGTGGACTATGTATCCTTACAAGATTGCCCAGAATTCTGGCACGCCCTATAGGGTTACATGAATCTGGTGCCGGTTTGAAATATTGTATTTGAACCTTCCAGTTTGAGGACTGACAAGTTTCCATAAAACAGGAAGAAATAGATCATACACACCAAAAAGGAAGCAATAACAAGTGGAGGCAGGCTTTGTTTCATCTTATGACTCTAGGCCATGTTTTAAGCATACTCCGTGCTCTAACTCAAATCTTGTGTGTGTGTCTGAATTGTAAAACAGATAGAAAACCTCCCTTTCCACCCCCAACATTGCACCAAAGTTGATGTGCTCTCGAAAGCATATCCTCAACTAGTTGGAGACGACCAAAAGTCAGGCTAAGGTGGTACTTCCTCCTTGTGTCAGAAGTCTGCTGCCCTCTGGAGAGATGGCCCATGACTGTTTCAGTCCTCTAATCACATCCTAAATCTTTCCTCTGTGAAACCACCTGATGAGAAGAAAAAGATGCAGGGCCCTTGTCAGTGTTCAAAAGAATCCCCTTTTTAAAGGTTAACATTTATTATTGATACCCTGCTGTTCTCCAGCAGGTGTTCTCGTATGGCATAGTTCCCTCCTGACTCCTAAAGCCAGCTTCACAAGCAGTGGAAGACTCTTCAGCTTGGTTCTTGTTAGCTTTTCAGGGCCTCCATAGACCTACGAGCAGTATCCAAAGTCAGTGCCTGATGCTGCTGTCGCCTCTGTCATTTGTATAATTCTACTGCTCACACTAAGTACTACATGGTGATTTCATTGTGTGGCGAGGTGGATAATTGAGGGGGAAGAAAGCAGAGTTTCATCCTGACCTGGAGACTGATTATTTGAGCAAATGCATGAATGCATGCTTCTGATATAGTGAGACAAGTTGAACTTTCCATGGTATTCAAGAAAAGAGGTCTCACTTCTTCCTCACTTAAGATATGAATAGGATTTAAGAGTTCACATGGTGTGTACGTTGAAGGTGTCTCTAAAGATAGTACATGTCAGAGCTCTCACAACTCGAATACCCTCATTAGGGACCCCATTCAGCAGATGTGTTAGACTGCTACAAGCAAAGAAAATATTAATATCCACAATTCATTTTGACATATCCTAAGATTAAGAGAGTGCTCTTTTATTTCCTTTAGCATCACTGACAGTTTGGCCTACAAATCTTTTTTCTCCAAATTCATGTCTATTATAAATCAACATTTCATAAATTTCCAAGATTCAAAAAAAAACTTACGTTATTTGATTTCAGGGGCCCAAATTTTGTCCAATATTAAAAGCATCTCCCTTTGGACTTGTTATGCCACCTGATTAGTGATAACAAAAATTAACTTGGCCTCTGTAAAACTGTGAGTCATCAGGAAAAATAACTCCATGTTGTAAAAGTGCTATTCCTGCATTTTCTATTCTTCTCTGTGGGAGGGAGACAAGAGGCCATATCAGAATTTGGATAGTCATAATTGGTGGTCTGTCAGTATTAGTGAAATTGCAACAGGGAGAGGTATATCTCCCAGTTTTTCTTTGAAATTGACTATATTGCTGTAAGTGTGTTTCATCAAAGCATTTTCTGGGGCAACAGATCTGAAAACATAAACTTTATGTAGCATTGCTCCTCCTTAGATATTTCCCTTTAATATGTCTTTTCTTTTTGAAGATAAAATAAAAGTCCATAAAAGAGTTCTGGGAATAGGCAGCTATATGTCATAAACACCCTTCATTCCCCTTCACCCAGAGTTCCCACCCCCCAAAATTTGGAAACAATTCGATTGAAGTGATGACTGCCTTGATCTTGTTTGAATACTCCTTCTTCATTGTCTTCTTCTCTCAATGGGAGGCAACAACCCTGTCACAGAGTCATTTCTGGGAGGGAAAGAGGTATTTCTAGCAACCAGATTTTTCAAACGCAAAATTGAGACACATGGCCTGACAATGCCATAATATTTGAAGTAGGCACTGTGCTCAAAGATCCAGAACATATGGTGGAAAGAGTTTTCTTATAAAACGCAGCCATTTAAGACACTTTCTAGATTCTTATTCACAAAAGGCTCATTCCCCCATCCCTTTTATTCTCATTAAAAAATATTACCCACAGATCGGAAGACTGACCAGTTCTCCCTCAAATTTGCTTTTTTGCCAGCTTGAGAACCACCCTGTTGACTAAAAAGTTAAATGCACAGCCATCATGGAAGAAATGCAAACCAGACTGCCAAACATATTATGAATATATTGCTCTTCTTAAAAATGCTAGTTGGTTTTTCATACTGGAGTATTGACTAACTGTCTGTGTTTGATGTATGGTTTACCAGCCTGATGTCGACTTATGGTTAGAGCTTAACTTGTTAGTTCTGCTTTTGCAGCCAATTCAGAATAACTACAGATGCCTCGAGATATTAAAATTGACTGCTCAAATGGACTCAGTGTGGGAGTTTCATTGGTTTTAAATTGATAACAGCTGAAAGAGTGAATGATTAAAGAGTACATGGGTATAGGACACAGCTCTTTCATAGAAACACTTGTGAACAGCCTTCAGTAGTGTGGGAATTTTTTCTTTCCTTTTGTATTGTAGTTACTTCTAAGCAACCTTGAGTTAAATTTTAAAAGTGCTCAGGAATATTCAGGAGCCTAGAGGAGAAATAATTCCTGAGAAACTGAGATAAATTTTGATGAAGTGGGTTTCTATTCTACAGGGAACATTTAAAGTTAAGTAGCATTCCATAAGGTGATAATTGTGTCTATGTCCTAGGCATTTAAGTTAAGTAAGCTATGTAGGAAGTATAAACTCTCATAATAGAAGGGTTAGAGTGTTGTGTACATCTCTTTCTTCAACTCATAAAAACCAAAGCTCCAAAGTGCCTTATCACAGATAAGTCAAAAAAAGCCTCTCCTTTGCTTTCTTACTCTCCTAGGAACAGTTATTATTATTTTCATTATTTAAAAAGATGTTCTGAATACTTTCTTGTCACATGGAGAAAAAGAATACAAAAGAAACAAAAAAACTTTTCTCTCCCTCCTTAAATCAGCAATACTTATATGAAGCAGGCTTTATGAAAACTTACTTTCACCATTTAATAGTAGCTTAAGGAAAAAAGCACAGTAAAGAAAAGAATTAAGGGAAATGTAAAGAAGTTTATAAAAAAGAAATATCTGTTTATAATACAGCTCTTCTTCAACTTAGTATCTTTCTAAGAGTTAGGTGTCCTCACTATGCAGTATTGTGACCTAGCTCCTTTCTGTTTTCAAACATCTTAGTATTTTACCTTTGATATTCCATCAGGAAATATTAGAAGAACTTTATATAGCTAACTGATTAAAAGCTATATAAAGTTTGATAAAGATCAATCTACAGTAAGGCATTAAGGTGGGATTTTTGACAAAATATAAGGCCACATAGTATGTACTCATTTCATATATTCATTTTAAAAAAACTGAATCATCATGCCTAGCTAGTATGTCCCCATATATGTAGCAAATATTTACCTTATGTTAATTACAATTTGTGGAATAAAAGATTCAGGTACATTTGACAGTAACATTAGTGAATAGTGATATGTATGTTCAGATGTAAGAAAATCAAATTATGAGGGATGTTCTGACTTTAAAACAAAATAAGCCACAAATATCCTGGTCAATGTTTACAAGCAAATGTGTTATATATTTACTGCTCAAATTTTGCCCAAAATTATAATGTGTATACCTGGACCACATCTTAAAATTGCCGAACTCAAGTTGCCTTCATGAAGCATACAGCCATTGAATCATGCTTTTGTTGTGATAGACAGCTTATGCAGATAGTCATCTAAGAAACTGCTACAAAGACTGACATTTTCACAAGATATAATTCCTTTAGATATGTAGAGCAAAAGAGAGAAATTTCATTCTCTTTCGACAATTGTTCAGCTCCAATTTTGTAATGACTTTTAAAAATCTATCCATATGAGACAGAAGAGAGATTTTAGAAGAGATGTCATCCAAGTTAAACATATGCGAGGGTCATTAACTTGAATATAACACTCCTAACATGTCCCTTTGAACTTGGAACTCAGATTCACAGGAGGAAAGAAAAGATGGAGCTGGAAGAGGCCTGGCCTCGGTTAACCTCACAGAGAAGGAATCTTTCACATAACAAGAGGCTGAGAAATAAGCTGATGGTATAAAAATGATATCTTGAGGATATCTTAACATGGTGAGATTCCAAATAGTCTAAATTTCAGAAAAGCCATTGCTTCCTTGGACTCCCTCATAATTTGTACCGCCTCATACATTCATTCATTTCCTGAACAGTGAAATACGATGTTTACATCTTTTGTGACTTCACATTTTAAATGCATTGAGGTCTTTACAGTGTTACAATGAGCATGTTACAATGTTTGCATCTTAAAAAAGTAATTAGCATAGGAGACCATTTGATATTATATAAAGAATTTGACTGGACCTCATTCAATGCCTTAAGAAATAATATCAAAAGAGGAAGTGAGAACCTGTTTTAGTTATAAATCTGTTCACATAATTACCAGTTGAAGATGATATCATGAACATTTTAGAAAGAAAAGCGAGGTTAGATCCTCATGTCATTAAAAACAGAATTCCAAATGATGTCAGATACCTCCGGTTCTCTAGCATCAGTTTCCTATATTCATGTACACACTTGCATGCATATCTCTTTAGTCAGAAAGATCATATATTTGTAGTATGAGTGAATAATCTTGAAGAAAAATAGCATTGGTTAGAAATATACTACTAAACACATGAAGAGACAACCAGATCTACATGTGAGGTTAAGTTCAACTTGAGATGCCACAGTGATGTGGAGAAATGATTCCAAAGGTGGCTATGCAGTATAGGAATATAAATATTCCAAATGTGACTACACAGTGTAGCAGCTGACTGGAGTTTTCCACAGGCGAGGCCTCTGCCTAAGTGTCTCTACTACAGCATGAAGGACAGGATGGGAAGCAGAAGCTTTTGCCAGGGAGCTGTGGCCTCAAAGGTATTGACTGGGCAGGAGGTGAATAGTGGGTAAAGTTGGCACCACAGCCTTACTTCATCCAGGACAGAAGGTAGAGAGTAAATAGTCCATTGGAGAATGTTTGGGGACACAAGACATGAGATTTGAGGAATTCTAGGAATGGTAGTAAAAGACTTTGGGTTCAGCCGGGTGCAGTGGCTCATGCCAGTAATCCCAGCACTTTGGGAGGCCGAGAGGAGTGGATCACCTGAGGTCAGGGGTTCGAGACCAGCCTAGCCAACACGGTGAAACCCCATCTCCACTAAAAATACAAAAATTAGCTGAGTGTGGTGGCAGGTGGCTATAATCCCAGCTACTCAGGAGGCTGAGGCAGGAGAATCACTTGAACCTGGGAGGCAGAGGTTGCAGTGAGCCAATATCGCACCATTGCACTTCAGCCTAGGTGATAAGAGTAAAACTCCATCTCAAAAAAAAAAAGAAAAAAGAAAAGAAAAGACTTTGGGATCAAGCCTTAGTGGAAAGTACTTCCCTGTGATAACCCAAAGCCATCTGTTCCTACAATCAGTTATTACAGCATGAATACTACCCAGAGCCTAGAGGAAGTTTCTGTGTGTGGATTGTTTGTTGTTGTTGTTGTTGTTGTTGTTTTGTTTTGAGATGGAGTTTCATTGTTGTTGCCCAGGCTGGAGTGCAATGGCACGATCTCGGCTCACTGCAACCTCTGTCTCCCAGGTTCAAGCAATTCTCCTGCCTCAGTCTCCTGGATAGCTGGGACTATAGGCACCCACCACCACGCCTGGCTAATTTTTGTAATTTTAGTAGAGATGGGGTTTCACCATGTTGGCCAGGCTGGTCTCGAACTCCTGACCTCAAGTGATCTGCGCACGTCAGCCTCCCAAAGTGCTGGGATTACAGGCGTGAGCCACTGTGCGCAGCCCTGTGTATGGATTCTTTCTTGCCTCCCAGATGCAACTCTCTGAGAAGCTGCCTTGAATGTGTATGTTGAGCTTCAGTTTCATTTGCTGACCAGGACCATGGACATCGATCAGAGATCTGCTAGAGGGAGTCTGCGCTAACCAGCTTGGCATACTATCTGTATGTTAGGAGTGGTCTAGGAAGACTCTGCTGGGGAAGGGTTAGTCTTTTGGCCCACCCTTTTGCCCCCATTATAACTAGCCTAGAATCCTAGGTGCAAAGAACATCTAAGAAAACATGTAGTTCATTCTTGGGAGAAAGAGATACTACAGCACAATAACTGTATTAGTTTTATATAATGTTTGAGTATATAAAGCACAGTTGAAATAATTAAATACATGAAAAAAATCTTTTCCTTTTTGTGCTTGGGTGTATATGACGAGAAGTCATAGGTTGTAGTGAAAGGGGCAACCAAGACTCTTCCTGGGCTATTTAAAAGAACTGTAAGTATTTTACTTATTTAGCAAAACAGAGTATTGCAGAACCATAAAGATTACCACATTTTAAAGTAGATTTGGCTTGCTACTTACTTGTTTTGTGAATTTGGGCAAGATGATGAAATTTTCTTTCTTCACACTCTCCAGCTAATACTTCTTAGGACTGGTAATGTTTTATAAAAAGCAAGTAGCGTAGCAAACAATAGCTATTAATGGTTATACTCTACTCCCAATTGTACTTAGTATTGCATACCAGTCCTTCACCTGACTGCAGAGAACACATTCTGAAAATTGCAAAACAGATAATATATGATGGGATTTTTTGTGACATTGCATTAAAATACAGTTAGCATTTTGAACACTCTATGTGCCTAGACTGTGATTATAACTTTTTCAGGCACTATCCAATGATGAGGATGAAAAGCTATGCTTGCATTTCTTTATGCTACAGGTGTGATGGTTATTCATATTGCCTACTGACTTGTATTCTCTGAGCCACTGTATTCTGAGAGGATAGAAAACTACATAAAGCAAGGTCCCCAGGAAGTGAGTAAGGAAGATAAATGCACAAAAACTACGGTGTAATACATCAGATGTCAAATGCTTTAAGGGGTATTTAGGTCACAAATTTGGGGAAATCACACATGGAAAAGTGTGGGAAAGATTAATGCTTTTATCATTTTATTGTCTTTAAACTGAGCCTTGAATTAGAGCCTTGGACTTGTGTAAAAATGGGAGAGACATCTGAGGTACACAATCATAGGAAAGCCTGAGGAACAGTGCCTTAGATGAAATGTAAAGAGTTCAATGAGAGGAAGTGTCTGTGACAAGTGTTTTGCACAATCCCAAGCTTAGGAGTTTGTGTTCTACTTTATGGGCAATTTTGTTATTCATTTAATATTTGTTATTTGTTTTTATTTTGCAAACATGTATTGAGGACCTAGCATGTGGCAAGCCATAGGCTGGGCACTGGGCCTACAAAGATGTATAAGTTTTGATTCCGTCCTTCAAAATTAGACATTCCAGCCTGCTTGAAAGGAAATATTCTGCCTCAAGAAAATCAGCTCCATACCCCCAAAACTTGGCTCCACTAGAAGACACACTAGAAGGCTATATTATGGAATTGGTACTTGTTATCTACTTTGAGTTATTTCCTGTGTAATCGCAATGACCAAGGCCCCTGCAGCTGTGGGTATGAATGGGTAACACTGATCTTATGGCACAAATGTCCCAAGTCATGGCTCCCTCCTGTGTAATCACAACACAGCCTTTCTCTGCTTCCTCAGCTACTCAAGGGAATTCCTGAAATGTGTTACACAATTTGATGAATACTGTCTTTTGCCCCACCGTGTTCTTCTCTCTCATTTCCTTCTCTTTTATACCCTTACTACCCACAAGCTGCCTGAAGAAGGCACCTCACCTCGGCTGTGTAGCCAGCACCTTCTGAGAGTTACCTGCTGCCCTGCCCAGGTACTCGCCAGGGCTCCTAAGCCTGCAAAACCTTCCATGTGCCAGAATGTGCTCCATCCCTCTGGATCCCACTGAATTTCTAGTCCACGTTGTCTGCAAAGGAAACAAAAAGGCTGTTCTTCTCCCCACCCTGCCTGCATGGTGCACCTAATTTTTTAGGGCCTGAAGCAACAACGCTTACTCATTTAATCTCACAAGGTGAGAATGTAGCTTCTTTCTATTGTGTCTGAGGCTCTTTCCTCAACAGAAATTAGACCTAGTCCCTGGGACATAGCCACAGTACATATGCCATTTGCCGTATCTCAGAAGTCCACAATTTCTCCTGACTGTCTTTTACCAACTAATATCACCTCTTGCAAGTAAGCATCCATGGTGGTGAACATCATTCTGCCAATTCAGTAGGCAGATCCAACTGAGATACTCCATTCCCTCTCTATGTCCTCTCCCTCCGTAAGAGATCCCAGTAGCTGGAAACATAACTGTCAAGCATGCAACAAACCTGGAAAATGAGCAATATATAAAGCAGCATCTCACAACATGATACCTATTCATTCAATTTGGTGGGCAACTTTGGGACAGGATAAGGTGTTTTAGAAATGTTGCAATGTCACTTTCCTCAGTAGAAACTGAAAAATGGGAAACACACACTGTATTTGACTGGAAGCCCAAATGAGACGAAATGTTTTCGGAAATGTATGCATCATGGCCTACTAATTTGGGCTCGTAACTACTCTCCAATTACATTCCTGGAAATGTTTTTCAACTTCTTTGCAAGGAAAAACTAGCGAACCACAGTGCTCAGAACAGCCCATGGGGAATGGACATTCCTGAGCAGAGGTTACATCACACCTCCATGGAACTAGCCAGCCCTTCCACAGAACCACATGATTCCCTGGCTCTTAATATGGTTTATTAAAAAATCCTTTACCTGCCTCAAAGCACTTTTCATCAAAGCCACTTTTAAGCTGAAGCTGAGGACTAAAGAATGCCTTTAACAGAATCCTGAAATAGCTTTCAACCCGAGGCTGAGAAAGTGCTTTTAACCTAAAGTGCTTTCCTCTTAGATACTTCAGTGCGTACCTAACACTCAGCGTTAGTGGCTTTGAGAACACCCTTAAGACCCAAATGAAAGAGACTCTATTATTGATATTCAAACCTGTTATATTAATATATTAAAGTAATATTTGAAATCATTAAGCAGTTTTACTCCAACTAAATTTGAGTCTTTTCTTATTGAACTATGCATTCATGCAAATAAATTAAAGTCGTACCACCTGGGATTCTAACAAATCTATGCTGATATTAGGAAAAGTACAGTCTTCTTTCCTAGGTTTTACTTTAATCTAGAGTGAGTAAAATTTCTATACTTTCCCCACCCAAAAACAATCTTTCAACTCTTCTCAATCACTGAATGACACTTCCAGCTTTAGTCTATATAAGTTGTGCTTTGAAGATGAATCATTTAGTATTTTTAATTACCTGAATAAATTCTGTGTATCAGATTTTCTCCTTAGACTTGTCACTCAAACAAATGCAATTAATAATTTCACAGTAGTTTTAATCCCCCTATAAAGTTCCTACTTAGTCAAGTAAGTGACAACCTAATTGATAAGTTTTAACTTCAGATTAATTATAGTAAGTTATATAATTGAGCATGTGAATTTCATGGACAGTTTTCTATTCAAAGTATGTAAAGAGCATACAAATATGGGAGATGGTAGCAAAACGTGACATATTTGAATTGTATTACCCTTCCCTTCCTTTGCTGTCCCCCTCTGTGATTCCCATGAGATGATGATAGGCAAATGAAAAGCAGAAAATATCACCAATCCACAATGTACATCAACAGTCAGCTGAACAAAATTTAGTCATGTTAATTATTTGAAATACATGAGAGCAAACTGAATGAAAATATATTTCCTTCATACTTAAGTGCTCATATTACAATCTTTAGATAGAAATCAGTTTCTGGGACTACAACCCACAGAGAAAATATTAGACTAATTTGTCCTACTGTGGTCTGTAAGAAAAAAGTATTGAAATATTAGGGTATATTGCCTTAAAAAATAAAAACATTCTTTATAATAAGCTGTTTTAATATCAAAGGAAATAATTTTCTTTTGTAAATTTTCTCTTTTATCTATTCATACATTCATTTATGCACTCATTAGGCAACCAGAAGGCATGTAATATAATAAATGCAATAAATATAAATACAAGTAGAAGAAACAGCATTCATCTTTTCCTACCATGTAAAGTTTTGTTCACCTTGAATATCATTTTGTAGCTTCCTCTACTTAGTAAACTTGTACTCATTTTTACTCTTCCAACTCTGTTACCAGTGCCACAAAGCTATCCCTTTCTTCATCATTCTCAATTAGTCCTACCTTCTCTTCATCCCAAAGCGTAATTTCATTATTTTAATATCTTCCAACTGGACTGTGAGCTGTATCTAGTATGACTAGATACTATTTTACTGAACACCGTACTTCCAGGAGTTAAAAACAAATAAGGAAATGAAGCTGGACATGAAATCTTGCAGTGGTTTTAGAGTTATTATTTACAGCTTCTTATTCCTTCCTACTGAAACTGTCGTGTCAGTGAGTGCCCCTTTGGTGGATCCTGCTCTTCTCCCCAGCTTCAGAATGTTAGGTTACCCCTATATTAAGGCCTTGGACTTCTTTTCTCTTTTCATTCTTATTCTCAGTCTATTGGACATTAAACATTCGAGTTGAAATATACCATTCATGCAGCTTCAAATTCCATCTAGAGGTTGATGCTTTCCAGACTTAAAATATCAGTTAACTTCAAGCTTACATATTCAAATATCGATTTCATGTCTTTTGAGGTGCTTGGTAGACATCGTAGATTTATCTAGAGTAATCCTTGATTCCTCAGGTCCCATGTGTCCTCTGTCTCAGGAAATATCACCGCCATGTGCCACCTGGGGTCACCCCCGCTTTCTACTCTGTCTCTTCATCAGCAGATCCCACTTTAAAATATATTCTAAATTCAGCCACTTTTAGTTACTTCCATTGGAATCATTCTTATCCAAGCACCATCCTCTCTTCCTATATTTCACTTCCCCCTTGACTAGCCTTCCTACTTCTCATCTTAACCTCCTTAAATCTAGGCTTCACACTGCAATGAGAAGGATCGTTCATAAATGTAAATCATATCATGTCACTCCCCTCCTCTATAATCTCCAGTTACTTTGAAGAAACTCATTCTTAATATCTAATGTATGTCCTTATTGTGACCTATAGGTTACTACCTGTTTTGACCCTGAGGCTACTTTTTACGTTTTGTCCTCAGCCATACTTCCTCTTGTTCACCCCACTCCAGCCACCCAGGCCTTCCTGCTCCTCCTCTAAGGAACCCGGCTTACACCAGCAGTTTTATACACTTGCTGCTCCCCTTGTATTTACACAGCTCAGTTGGTGACTTCACTGGTCTCTGCTCGGATGCCATTGCCTGAGATGCCTTCCCTGGCAACACCAATAGCTCTCTGTCTCTCTGCCTTGCTTCATTTTTTTCCATAGCACTTATCACCATCTGACATTATATTATATGTTAATGTGTTTTTGTGTTTATTTTCCTCACTTACATATAGACTCTGTGAAGATAGAGAGTGTTCTTTTCACTACTCCATCCCTAGTAGGCACTGAAAAATACTCACAGATGGTTAGATTCAATGAAGAAATCCAAAAATGCATAAAGGATTTACTTGGTCAAACCATTCTGTATGCCATTGTGATTCTGTGTGCTGACGTATGTGTGTGTGTGTATGTGTGTGTGTGTGTGTGTATGTATGTGATGTTGCTTTAGATTAGCAGAGGGTAGGAGAGGTAGGTACAAAGTATTGACAAAGTTCTTGCCTTGAGTAGACAAATATAGAAGAATTTCATGCACATTGTCCCATGTGGGTTAATAACTTTAAGATGCAAATTTCTTCCTGGCTGGTGTACTCACCAAAATACCTGTTGCACTAGTCAGACCAAAATTGGGTTGACATCTATTTGCAGGTGAGTTTAGGAGCTGAAAACAAGGGGCCAGTGGGTACTTCACAGAAGTGCTGTTTAGGATTGAAGTGAAACTATGAAAACTGAAGACTGCTGGAAGCCTGAAAAAGGAATAAAGAGAAAAAATAGAAAGGGCTGGGAACAACTTTGCTCTTCTACCAGTCCCATCCCTGAAACTCATCTTCAGGCTGCCTTGGTCAAAGGATGCTACCCCTGTAGCCAAATATCCAGCTTCAGTTGAAAACTACAGCAACTCAGCTAACATTGTTCAGGGAGATACTCTTCCCCCCAGGCTAGTCTCTCCATAGTAGATATTGTCATTATCACTAGAGACTTTAGAATCTGTTAGGTTTGATGAGACCCAAACATTCTCAGTAAACTTTTGGGAAAGTCACATGACATGGGGCTCATATCATGAGCATTTTAAAGGAAAAGAAAAGATGGTGGGAACAGAACTGGAGAAAATATAAAAGGTGAGAGTAGAGCCTGGGCATGGTGGCTTACGCCTATAATCCCAGCACTTTGGGAGGCCGAGGCAGGTGGATCATGAGGTCAGGCGCTCGAGACCATCCTGGCCAATATGGTGAAACCCCATCTCTACTAAAAATACAAAACTTAGCTGGGTATAGTGGTGCATGCCTGTAATCCCAGCTACTCAGGAGGCTGAGGCAGGAGAATCACTTGAATCAGGGAGTCAGAGGTTGCAGTGAGCCAAGATTGCGCCACTGCACCCCAATCTGGTGACAGAGTAAGACTTTGTCTTAAAAAAAAAAAAAAGTAGAAACAGAAACAGCATGCTTGGATAAGCAAGCTAAAAGTTTTGGGCTGAAAACCAGTTCTCAAAAGGAAAAACAAGTGTCATCTATAGTTTAAAATCAAAAGATGGAATTATTAAATTGCTGAAATCACCCATGTTTTGAATACTGTTTTGTCTTCCAATATTCACTGCCTTTCATTATAGCAACTTACTAGGAAATAATCTGCCCGTATGTGTAGCATTTCTGTGGGAGAAAAATTCTAAGTGAATGCTACCTACTATAGAAACTACGAGGGTTGTATTTTCTCTCCCCACCCATTATTTTTATAACATAATCCTGATCAACGAAGCATCATCTAGAGAAACTTCCAATCTAGAGCGATTGATGATTGGAAGTTATTATGACAATCCTGATGCTGGTGGTGGCCATGAAATGAGCACCCTGACCCGGCTACCAGAGTTAGAAGGCAGTCGCTTTTTCCCCTTCTTTCAATTTTGTGGCTCCGCTAAGCATCTTGATTTCGAAATATCTCCAAGACTGGTCCCCTAGCCTCTCATAAATTCATTGAATTCCTTCCTACTTCCACCCCTCAACATCATTCAAATAAACTTTCCTTTGCTTAATACAGCCACAGTGTTGTTGTGTTTTTCTGTTGCTTACAGCCAGAAACCTTAACCAATATACATCTTTACCATGATAGTTGGATAATTGTCTGATTTGTTTTTGTGACTGAGCCATTCATTCAGGCTGCCATTATTGTTTTCTGATTCCCTCTGTATTCCTCATGCGTGTGTCCTTCCAGGTGCTTTGCTCTTCCTTTTTAAAGTTTACTAGAATCTCTGCAATGGCCCTCTCTCCTGAGCAGAGTCACATCCTTTTGAAAAGCCTGCGGAGACTGTCTCCTGCGTAAATGATGATAACACCGTCACATTATTTGAACATTTAACTGCCTCTATTGAGCAGTTATCCTCGTAGTTTTGATTCATTTGGAATCTAACTGACACAGATCCCATTACTGGGTGTTCTTTCCATAATTTGTCAAAAAACATATAGCAGTGATGAGGAAGAATGAAACTAATTTGTAATCTGGAAGACTTAACCTGGTTATGCTGATGAACTAACTAAATCGGTCAAAAGTTTGAGAGCTTAAAGATTAAAAACCACCATTCTCTACTTAAACACTAATTCATTATATAAACAACATGATTTATAAGGGCAGTCATGTGGAAGGTCTATTTATTTTTCTCACCAAAGGATGCTTTCAAAGAAAAATTGCAGAAAATGAATTTTTTTTCTAACCAATGTATATCCTGCCAACCCTGGTTATAAGTGCTGAAACGGTGGGATGAAGGTAGAATGATCACACTGGCCAAAGTCACAGGCATTTGCAGAAGATTCCAAAAATGTTGGCTCCCCTAGCAAGAGCTGTTTTCTGAATAATATGCATATTTTTATGGTTGTTAAGAGAGGAAGAAAGGATTACCAATGAGCACACAGATGGGAATATAGGTGGGAAGTCAGGAACTCGGGGTTCTGGAAGTGTTCCTTTTTTTTTGTAATGAAGAGGAGAATAGAAATAATTCTTAATGTTGTTCCAGGACAAGAGACATGGACATTTAGGGGATAAAGTTCATTAAGGCTTGCCTGGAAAACAGAATGCCTTCTCTCTCTCTCCTTTTTTTAAATACTATTTTAAGATAGACATTTCCGTGGTTCAAATAGATTTCTGTCATTGAATTGTCCTGCTTGGTGTATGAAACTCTAGGTGTATTAGATTTACAAATGGAGAGCAATCCTACAACAGCGCTTAAATTCAACAATGACAATGTAGTTAAATCTCTACGATTTCCTTTCTTTGGACAGCACTGTTGACTTTGCAAAGCCATCTGATGTGCATTATCATCTCTTCTCAATTATCTAATTCATTGTCTGTCAACGGCTAATGTTGTAGTCAAGATTTTTTTCTACTGTAAATGATAGAAACTTGTCCAAACTGTAAAAGTCAAAATGGAATTTACTGAGTTACTTAATTGAAGAGTCCAAGGGACAGGGATAGCTTCAGGCATGACTGGATTTAGAAGTTCAATATGCTATCAAATATTTGTCTTCCATCATTCAGCTCTGTTTTCCATTCTTCCAGAGGTGGCAGCATAACTTCTAGAAGATCAGATTCATATCTTCATAGTTTAACATCTGTCATAAAAAGAGCGTTCCTCTTTCCCAGTAACATCAGAAAAAGTCTCAGGATTTACTTGACATGATCTGCTCAGGCCACATGTTCATGTCTGAATCAATTACTGTGGCCAAGAAGATAAAATGCATGTTTGTCACTGGAGATGGAGGGGGTGGACTCATCACTACCCAAAACAAATGGCAGCAAAATGAGAAAGGACCATCCCCAAGGGAATCTCAGGATGTTCTTGCCAGAGGACAGCAGAATAGACACAGGACCAGCAAAACCAATTGATATTTGCCATACTCTTTCTAGCCAGTGTCATCTGTAAGCAGTGGATCCCATTGAGCTATTTTGCCAAACCTGGTCCTATTGTGACCATAATCCCTTTCTTGAAACATCTGGTCAATGCTACATCCATATTTTTCCCAAGTGTATTTGCTTGCAATAAACAGAAATTTACTCAAGAGTTCTATTGACATAGGTAGGAGGGGATTCATGGAGCTCATGACATGGGTATGGCAAGAACCGTGGCAAGGATACAAAGTGCCTGGAGTAGGCACTGGAAAGTCAGGAGCTGAGTTGGATCTGTTCCATTTGCCTCTCCCTGCAAACCAGTTCTTGTGTCCACTCATCTGTGGCACATAAGCATCTTCCCAAATGGCTGTCCCAGCCCCCAGGGTTTAAGTGTAGGCAGCCTACAGTTCACATCCCTAGAAACAATCACCTTAGTCTCTCAGTATCCAAACACTAAATTTTGTAGAAGAAGCATTGCTTTGGTCAAGCTTGGGGCACATGGTGACCTTTGATGTAACCAAGTTCTCCTGGGATGCTATGTTCTTGTACTCCAGAGCCCCACCTTCTTGGGAAAGTACAGCAAGTTTCAAGAGCTATAAGTGAGAATAACAGTTTTGGCTTTGTTGATAACTGGGGAAAGCAAACATTTGCCCTCTATCTAGTGAAATTCAAGATGTCTAGGCTCTTTACTCACCAAGACACCAATGGCAGTTTTTCCTTTGTGAGGGACTGGGTGCACTTGCCCGGACCACCCAGTAAGTGGCAGTAATGTACCTCCCCCACTTCCAACATCATAACCACTAAAAATAACCAGCAGTGTACTTCACCCAGCTCCCTGGCAATAAAAAATACCCTGTAGTTGAAATTCTCTCCCATTCACTACATCTCAAAATCCTTCTCCAGGTCTTATCTCCCCTTATAACTAATTAGTCCCCATATGCTAGCCTTTTCACCTCTGAAGTTCTTAAAAGAGGAGTCTATTTGCTGTCTCTATTTCTTCACCTTCTCTTTAAGTCTTTAATGACAACTATCTGCCTGTCAGTTTCACTCTTCTACTGAAACTATTTTTCTTAAGGTCACTAATATCCTCAAGTTGCCCAAATCCAGCAAACACTTTTCATCTTTATCTCTCATTACCATTCTGCTGCATTTGAAATGCTTTTCTTAATGTCTAAATTCCATTTCCATTCTCAAGACCCTCAAGTAACTGTGTCTCTGTCTTCTCCACTCAAGCAAGGAGCTTGGAAGTCACTTTCACCTGGTGGATCGGCTCACCTGCTACACCCACTTGCCAAATCCCACTGAATCACCCCTTCTTGCCATGTCAGGTTTATTGTCTTAGTTCAGGTCCCCATCCTCCCTCCCCCAAGAGCCTAATGCTCTGTGACCTTTCAAAAATAACTCGATATCTCTGGGCCTTAGTTCCCTCTTCTGTAAAATGAAGATGATGATAGTATCAAAGCTCGAAGGGTTGCGGGTGCATGTGAGAATTCAATGTTAGAATATATGAAGTACTTTGAGTTCTGCTTGGCTTAGTGTAGTGTACAATAAACCCTCTCTATTATTTTTACACATATCTGCAACAGCATTAGTCACATTATGTTGTAGCTGCTTGTGAGAGTTATTCTGTTCCCCTAAACTGTAGGAGATGGTGCATCATTACATTTTCAGGCTGGCACACAGTGTGTGGCCTATAACCTGCATGAAATCATTACTGAATGAATAAAGCAATCTTTGCATTCTTTACAACACGGAGCACATGGTAGGTGTTCACTAAAGAGTCACTGAATGGAATTGGATAGAACTGGATTCATCTGGAGAGAGTGCAGAAGAGGTGCCATAAAATTTGGTAAGGCATGAATAGTTTAAATTTTAAGGTGAAAGTTTTTTTTTTTTTTTTTGAGACTCCTCCTGAAGATTGAAATTAAACTGAAGGCATAACTCCACATTCTTAGCAAATTTAGAACTTTTGTTCTATTTTGTTCACTCTTCAATTTTAGTTTCCATGTCCTGCCAATCCTCTTTGTTTTTATTCTCACAACATAGCTTAGATCATATTTCACCAAAAACGTGAACTCATCACCACCTATATGAGTAAGCTCTTGCTACATGACAAACAAACATAAAATCTCAGTGGCTTATGAAAAGGAGCATCTATTTTTCATGTGTCTGTGGTGCAGGCTTGACTGGACTGCTCTGCTTTAAGCTGCAGGTCTGACTGGACTTGTCTCTTCACTAAAGGTTGGCCTCAGTTCTAAGCCATATGTATTTATTCTGGAGCCCAGGCTGAAGGGGCAGCAGCTACCCAAGGAAGCTCTTCTTTGGCAATAGCAGAGAAGCAAGAGGATGAGTAGAAATCTGCAATGCGTCTTAAGGCCTCATTCTGGAACTGACACGTTTCCACTCACATTACATCATTCCAAAGAAGACATTTGGCCAAGCCTAATATCAAAGAAATGTGGGAAAATAAACTCTGCACACTCTAGTAGGTTGTGCCAGATGGTTCCATGGCAAAGGAGGTGAATGTATACATCTAATTCAGAGAAGACAAGATGGATTGTGTACAGTGATGACACCTGTCACACCCTTATCCTGATTCTGGTCCTCATAACATCTTTCCTAGGCAATCACATTAGTTGTTTAACTAATCTCCTTGTGCTTCATCTTGCCCACTATATTACCCCCCGCCCTCCCTTTTCTTTACAAAGTGCTACCAAGTAAACCTTCTCAAGTAGAGTATGATTATAATGCTCATTTTACTCAAAAACCACAATCACTTCCTAATGTCATATCATATGCTTTTGGCTGCAGATAATGGAATACCTAGTTAAAAATGAGTTATTTCATATAAAATAAGTCTAGAGAAGGTGTTTTAGTGTTGGTTTAAAAGCTCAGACATGTCTTCAGGGTCTCAGGTTTTTGTTGCTTATTTTTAATACATTAGCTGTTGTTCTTAGTACTCATTGTCTCGTGGTGACAAGATTGCTGCAATAGCTCCAAGTATCACATCATTGCAAAATGATATTCAAAGATGGATTTAAAAAAAAGGAAAAAGACTTCTTACATATCCCTTTCTTTTCTTCAGGGGAAAAAATATTTTCCTATATGGTCCTGAGTCACTTTTCTAGACATTTCATTGATAGAGTTATCTAATCACCCAAAGCTGCAGGGCAGGTAAAAATCAATAAAGATGATTTTCAGGTTCTGTCATATGAGTGGCTTCTAAAAACAAGAAAGAAGGTGGGAGAGGAATTACTTATATGTAGAAAATCAATGGTATCTGCACACTCTCAAATAATTTAACCTACCTGGCAAAATTTAAGATGCTTTATAACATAACCTCCATCTCTTTTATAACTTGATACATCAAGATTTCTCTAAGAGTGAATGTTTTCCTTAGCACACCCCAGTCTTCCTATCATTCTTCCCATCATTCAAGCATTTGTTTATTTCCTTTCATTTCCCAAAATGCTCTTTGTTCCCTCTTTTACTTGTCTTTCCTTATCTTTGAGGATTCAGTTATTCAGAGAAGGGAAGCACTCAAGGCCAGTCTGGTGCCGCACCACATTCTCCCACATTGCCTCTGCGTTTCCCCAGTTACAGCAGTTTTCTCTTAAATGTTCTTACCTGTTTACTTATATACTGTTTCTACCAGGCAAAGTTTTAGAAAATAGGGAATGAGTCTTTGTTGCTATATTACCAGTGCCTTTTCTAGCTCTAAACAGAGTGTAGTCACTCAAGACGTTCTTTTGCAAATAACTAAATGAATAAAAGAGACCTGGAATGCTCTTGTCTGTATCTTCTTATATCCACCTGTCAAAAACAAAAACAAAACAATTTATCCTAACACTCTCTATCTCCCACTCTCTGTTGTACAAATATACACACATTGCATACTACATCTACACTAAATGACACAAAAAGACCTTATACTAAAGGACATTTTTCTTAGCATTCAGTACCTTTTATGACACCTGCTATTTTCTTTTTTTGTATATTCTTTGAATACTTTTATTAGTTCCCATAATATTACGGACTTCTTGATACTGTTTTTACAACTCAATATGCCTACCTCATTGCTGTGAAGATAGAAGATAATATTTGTGAAATTGATTTGAGTAATAAAATCGATTAATGGGTTTTTTACTTTATAGCAATTCTTCTTCCTGACTGTAATCTCCAGACAATGTAAATCATTTGATCTGATCTACTGGGTTATTTTTTGCTACCTAAGATTTTATGTCATTCGTTCTTAGAGTGGTTACACAGTGTTTTGAACAAGTCATTGTTACTTGACCAAAGTATTCAAAGCAAATGCCCATTATTATTTCCCACTTCTCTATACTATGTCCATGTCTTTGGAGCTGCTTTCTATTACTTGGATAAAAATGCACATTTCCACATTGGAGTATTTTCTTTTTTTTCTTTTCTTTTTTTTTTTTTTTTTTTTTTTTTTGAGACAAAGTCTCACTCTGTTGCCAGGCTGGAGTGCAGTGGCGCGATCTCAGCTCACTGCAACCTCTCCCTCCGGGGTTCAAGCAATTCTACTACCTCAGCCTCCTGAGTACCTGGGACTACAGGCATGTGTCACCATGCCCAGCTAATTTTTGTATTGTTAGTAGAGACAGTGTTTCACCATGTTGGCCAAGATGGTCTAAATCGCTTGACCTCGTGATCCACCTACCTCAGCTTCCCAAAGTGCTGGGGTTACAGGTGTGAGTCACCATGCCCGGCCTGGAGTATGTTATTAATAGTGTTTTAGCTTTAATTATTCCCTCCATGCTGGGTTGTCAGCAATTCAAACCATTATGTTTTCCTAAGAAATAAATGAAAATTATGATTCATTGAATTCTCTCTATACTCCATTTTGAGTATCCCCTTATAACAATACATATCACTGAACATTATTTTATGCTGCATTATCTGTTATTCTATCTAATTTTACTTTAAAAAAATTATTGACTACCTCCACTGATGGTTAAGATGATGTCTTGTAGTCCATCATTCTACAAATGTTTATTGAACTTCTAGTATGTGCCAAACACTGTCTAGTTACTCAGGATCCAATAATAAATGGTTGAGATATGACTCCTACTCTCCTGGCTTTTGCATTCTAAGCAAGGGAAACAACTAAGCAGAAAACATATCAGTCTCATATGTCAAGTGGAGATATGTGTTCTAAGAAAAGTAAGGCTGGGAAAGTGGCATAGAGAATGGCATGGAGTGGAGCCATTTTTTTAAAGGATGGTAGGAAAGGAAGGCTACAATAAGAAGATACCATTTGATCAGAGACCTAAGGCAATGGCGTTCCATGAAGAAGAAAATGCAAAGTCCCTGCAGCAGAAGAGTGCTTGGCAGCTACGAGAAACAGCAATGTGGGGCTACTACAAATTTAAAGACAGGGAGAGAAGACCCAAATAAAATCCATTTATTAGTGGAGGTCAGATAATGTAATACCTTATAAGTCACAGTAGGGACTTTGATTTCATTCTGAGTTAAATGGGAAGCCCTTGGACCCACTAAATATTTGTTTCATTATCAGTAATAAACAGATACTGTCTCAATAGCAAAACCTGGAAATTGATGGTGGTGAGGGTTGCACAACATTGTGAATATACTTAATGCCACTGAATGGTACATTTTAAAATGGTAGAAATGATCAATTCTATGTTATGTGTGTTTTACCACAGTTATAAAAAACAAACATCTATCTGTAAATACTGCAGGCCAGAGTCTGTGCTAAGCACTGTTGAAAACAGATGATTCAGACACTCAGAATCTGCTTTGAGAGAGTCTATTCCATTTATTATAAATGTAAATACACAATGTAAGGTAGCGTCAATCAGGTTCCAAACGAGAGGGCTAGGCTTGGATTTCACAGTGGGTATTCTTGTAAACATTAGTCTGGAAACATGCTCTCTGAAAATCAAAGGATGTTGCTCAAATAAGTTTGGGAGATAATGCATCCTCCACCCCTCATGGAGATTCACAGCACACATGGGCATATCACAGGCTCTAAAAATAAATACAGGTTAAACCTGTCTAACTTTGCAGAACCTAATGACGCTAAACCATTTTGTTCGCAGGCCCTTTTCCCTGAGTCATCTATTAACAGCCTGAGGATCTGGTATTCCAAAGAACCTGTGTCACAGATGACACAAAGCTGAGACAGGAAGGGGTTAGCGGAGAAAGTGTGATCTGAGCTGAACCCTAAAGGAAAGGTGATAGTTAGATTAGAGAAGAGGAAGGGCATTCAAGGCAGGTGAAATGCTAAGTAATTCACTTCAAAGCAAGTCTCCTAGAACTTGCCTCCTCAAATACTATTGAGTTGCAGAATGAATATCCTAAATATACTGATAACATTGTAATTTTTATAACCGTTAACTGGTAAACTTCTTCTAAAACACTCAGTATACCAAAACACTAAGATTAATTATTTTGCAGAAATTTTCTTAATTCTTTGTCATTCCTTTATAGACAACAAAGTTAAGGCCCAGAGAGACTATAACTTACTCAGTCATCCCTGCTAATCGATGGCTGAGCGTCAGTTTTCTCACTCTGGGGCCAAGATCCTGTTCCATAAAGGAGGGAGTTGTGGTCTTCGTATGTCTGCCGTAGACACTTTGGAAATAAAGCAAAAAAAAAAAAAAAAAAAAAAAAAAAAAATCAATTCCCATGCAAGATGAAGATTTCACCATGCAGTGGATATGGAAACAGAATCAAATTAAGGAACAACGCAAGCTTGGATTTTAATGAAGCTCATCTTTGTTTCTTTTGCAGATCAAATTTTTGGCTCTCATCTGCACAAAGTGTGTGAACGTGAAAATTCCACAGTTCCGTGGTTTGTAAAGCAATGCATTGAAGCTGTTGAGAAAAGAGGTGGGTGACTGAATGTGCAGCAGTTCCCCCCATTACTGCACCCTCTACGCAACCAATACTCAAGTTAGCAGTGCCACTCGATTTGTCTGAGAAGCCATGCAATTAAAACTTGACTTGTGTTAATCGGTTAAGAGGATCAAGTTTCTTATTAACTTCAGTTTGTTTTTACAATAGGGACATTAGTAATTCTCACTAATGTTCTTTTTTTTTTTTTAATATTTTGTCTGTCTGACATACTGTTGATTCAAGTGCAAACTTCTTGTTTTCAAGCCAGTGATAAAACATTCATAAAATATCAGCACTCACAGTGTTAGAACCCTCCTAACATTCATGCTGGTAGACGTTGTGCCAGAACAATTTTTGGTAAGCCCCCAACATTACCCAAGTTAAGCAAATAGCATTCCGAATCGCAGACAGTGATATCCCACCTTCCACACGTCTCTGTTCAGTACAGAGTACGGTAACGGGTTTTTCAGGAACAATTAAAAGACACACCTCAAAAGATGACCTTTGATTCCTCTATTTCAGCATTCTGCTTTTCATCTGAAATTATTTCATCTTACTGAAGGGAACAAAACAAAACCCAATGGAATCATCATTTCTACTCCACTCTATCTGTGGGGTGTTTTTCCTTCAAACTATGACTTCATTCATTCAAGGTCATTTTTCCTGGAAGATACATATAGTAGATGCAGAATCTTAAAAAATGTATTGTATAAAAATGGGAGGCTTCATCACCATCTGTTACAAGTTTACAACATATTCCCAGGATCTAGGGGGATATATATCATGTAAAAGATAGAGGTGTTTTCAGAAAAAGGATTGGTGAACCTATTCCCATTTCCAGCTCCTAGTCTCTTAAGACAATAGAACCAAGGGGAAAAAATCTTTACCCAGTAATCTGCTAGGAAAAAGCCATTTTAATTCTCTCAGTGTTACCTGGCTTTATTATAAAAGCATAATAAAAATGGTCTGCAATTTCTAACTCCTGGAAATTCATACTTTAATTATACTGTAAGGACAGCCTTGGGATCCTATTATTCCCCTATCAGTAGGGAATGAGAGAATAACAAGAAAGGGAAGAGTGGGTAGGGAATGTGGATGAAGAGAATGACTTTGGGGAAAGCATATCAACACATCAGAGGGAAGAGCAGAGAGTACAGTGAGAGTAGAAAGCAGCAACTGCAGGATGAACACGGGAGAAGTGTCTATGAGAAATGAAGTCAATTGGAGTTCAGAGAAAAATGTGTTTTTATTGCAAGTTGCAATTTCATTTAATTTTATAAGTATATATTTTAGGAATAAATATTCTTTAGTAAGTACTTAAAGCCAAAATGGATCACTGAGAATATTATAATGTTATTATTTCCAATAGCTAAATTGTCATCATTTTCAGGAAATCTTCATCCACTTATAAATACTCAGCGCCAACAGTGTGAGTATTGTTATATTAGACCAAAAATCCAAATAGGACGTTGGGGAAGCACATAATAAGATGTGTGCATCTGTAAAGAAGCGCTCCATACCTCTCGATTTATGTTTCTACCCTAGGCAAAACAAAAAACTGCTAGATGCAGCCTTGCGGTGTGCAGATATTATAATACTGTAGAGTAGAAAATGTCTCTAAATAGAAACCATATCTTCAGTTCATGGCATTTTGTTGGTGATTTTTAATAAAATAAGACAATATTTTTGCTGACTGGAGCAATCACATCTAGCGTTATATTTCATTGTCCCTATGTTTACTCTTAAAATGAATTTGTAGATCAAGCACTAAACAGGCACTAATCACATATATGATTATTAAAATAATTCCTAAGCATTTTAATGAAACTCAAAGACTTTCCAATTCCACAAAGCAAATGATAATTCAAAGCGCTTTGGCAGTGTCAGCTTAAAGGAACCCTATGGAAATATTCAATAAAAACTAAGAAGCACAAGATAAACCTCTCACATCATTGCAAGATTTACAAGTGTGTACTTTTGATTATAATTTTCTATGATCATTTTGTTGGATTAATATTCTTATATTTATACGCCAATTCTATTTACTCAAAGTGTTGTTTTTACGAAATTCTGGCATAAAGCATTTCAGGACAGAAATAATTTATGTGAATCTAAGTCCAATGTTTATGCAGGCTTCTGATGACATTTTATGCTGGGGTTGGTATTAGGAAGTAGCATATAGAGGTGCCAAGTCTCTCAGCATGGCTGGGACTCAGCATCTCTGGATCCCTCCTTCTAATGGCCAGATACTCCCCAGCCAAGAAACTCAACTGCAGAGTCATGGGAAATGCTGATGGACCAGTTATGGGAAAGGAACATTTAATGAAAACTGTGTGTTTACTCTCACAGTCTTAGGGAAATGATCTTGATACTCACTGCATCGGCACATTGGCTGTTATAAAAAGATTTGTTTCCCTCTCTCTCTTTTGTTTCTTGTGATTATTTTTTACTCCTTTTAAAAAATCATCTACAAATTGTGGCTATGTTTCTAAAATGCTTGTTAGATGGATGATTTAAAATGAAACATTTTCAGGAAGGCAGATCTCAATATTCATTCATTCATTCATCTATCCATCCAGTCAGTCAGTCAGTCAGTCAGTCAGTCAGTTATTTGTCTTACCTGTTTGCATCGAACACAGCCAAATTGCTCACACTTCTGTAGTCTCTCCAAGGAAATTCTACCCAGTACTTGGCACAAGATGCATTCTTTATTCATCCCTGGTAAGGTGATTACATTTTAAATTTTGCAACTTTTGTACATGCCTAGAAGAAAATCTATTAATAAACTGAATGTAAACCAATTTAGCTAATAACTTGTTTAGTACATTTCCGTATCTTCATTTGGTTCTCTTTATTACTCGAAACTACCAGAGCATTCTCCTTCTCACCAACTGTTATAACTAGATTAACTTTATTTCTATGGTTTCTGACATTGTCTGCTGAGCCTTGAAAATACAAGCAAAATTTGGAAGACAAACTCTTAAGGAGCATGTTAATCTTTAAAGCTCTTCCAAGTGGCTCCTTCCCCTTGCCTTGCCTTTATGGTTATAGAGCATGTATCTGAGAAATCGTAATTAGCCAATGAAAAACTCAACTTATGTTTCTTTTACAAAGTAATTTCTGTGAAAATATTAAAACATGGTTCTGCTAATTCTTAATTCATATCCTGGGTACAATGACCAAAAGCATGAGATCATCTGACACTGTTTTGGAGGTTTGAGGAAACAAGCATGTACAGCAGGGGTGTCTAATCTTTTGGCTTCCTTGGGTCATATTGGAAGAAGAAGAATTGTCTTGGGCTACACATAGCATTACATACACTAATGCTAACAACAGCTAATGAGCTTTAAACAATGCAGAAAAATCTCATAGTGCTTTAAGAAAGCTTACGAATTTGTGTTGGGCTCCATTCAAATCCCTGGGCAATGGGTTGGGAAAGTTTGATGTAGAGGAAGGCATTGTGACATACAGTAGATATAAGCAGTGAGAAGTTCATTTTTCACTATGTTATAGAACACTTTGTGTAGTTTATGATGACATATGTGTGGAAATTGCTTACTTAAAAATATGATCACCTGTGTCTGTCAGATACAAGGGCCTAGGAGACCTGAACTAAACAAAGTATTTATTTTAAACTGCTGTAACAAGTAGTAAGACCTTAATTTATAGTTCTTTTTATGCCAAGTATGTAACTGACTATCCTTTGTTGAGGTCCATTATTTGGAAAGAAGCTTTATACAGCACATGACACCTTGTAAGCACTCGATAAATATTGGTTAAATGAAGTAATCGAAGCCAAATAGCTATTGAGTACCTACTGTGTGTCATCTTCTGTGTTACCAGTTGATAACACAGAGGAGATAGACATTAAACAGACACACACGATTATGTATGTTAGCATAAACTGTGATGAGTACTATGAGAGAAAAGAACAGATCCTACAAGACAGAAGAACCATGACAATAATAAAAAGCAGGGAACTATGTGTGCTTAAAAATGATGTAATCAACCCTGAACAATAAACATATATTTGTTTGGCTTTATCTTCGTTATGAGACCAGGAGAGATTTAATTTTGCCTTATTTTGCAGGTTATTTTCTTGACACATTGTGACTATGTAATATAGGGAGTTCTTTGGTGTGAGATCTAAAAGGACATGCCTTAAGTGGCGAACCAGTCATATTTCTACTCAATAATATCAAACATGCATTTTGCCAAATACGTATTTTATGTAAGAGTAGGGTTAACTAGATGAATGAGCATATTTCTACCCTACACATATTTTTATGCATCCAAAATATGTTTGGTGCACAAAAAAATTGGTGCACAAAAAAATTGGTGCATATTTTTATGCATCCAAAATATGTTTGGTTTTAAGGCAATAACATTAATTTTCATAAGTTTGTAATATAATTTAGATTGGTGCTCATCATTTGGAATATGTTTTAACTCATACTTCCTTCATGATTCCTGGTTCTGGTTAATATGCACCCAAACTATTTTAAAACATTAAAATGATACCTGGAGATTTATTGTAGAATAATGTGAATATACTTAAAATCACTGAACTACACACTTAAAAAGGATTAGGAAGAGAAATGGTATGTCACATGCTTTTGACCACAATTTTTTTCAAATGAAATCATGCTTTTCAAATGTGATAATTCCAGGTATAAGCAACTTTGCAGAATGCTTCAGCAGATGCTAATCAACAAGAAGTTTGCCCTTTCTGTCTTTTTTCTGGAACACGAAATACTATGACAGGAATGGTACACAAAGTTACATATTTGACTTGATGCCTAAAAGCCACCCTGGGATCCATAACCTTGCTTAAAGATTTAAGAAAGACCTTTAGTCTACTTCTGAGAAGGTCCTTAGCCTCAAAAACTTTATCTCTCAACTTGCCTTCTTAGCAGCTGTTATATTTTTTTGCTGTCGTTTGTTTGACAGGATCCAGTTATAGGTTCCGATGTCTGTTTAAAGAAACAAGGAGGCTGTTGGCTTTAAAATTCCCTCATTGCTTGTGTGATCAGCATTTTCCCAGGCTTTTCTACATAGTTTGCCAAGCAAAGGGACTGACCTTTTGTAGCAAACACTTTTTCATTTCAAAATGCTCACTTTGATTTTTGTCCCATTTTATGCTCATTCCAAACTGTTTACAACCCACTAAAAATGACTGTGAATTATATGTTTGTGTAATGGATTCCTTTTGTGGTCTGAGTGGAATGTTTACTCTGAACAATTAGTTATCTTTGGGTAGATTATAGCAACTTGGAAAAAGGATGGCTAAAATTATTATTATACCTTAACTGTTTCTTTTTTGGTAATTCCTCTACTGTTAGTTGAAGTTTGAGAGAATTTCAAATTAACAAGCCTGTGACATTATAAATGAAACCTGTTTAATTTTGTGACTATTTGGATATGTGTGTTAATATCATGAAAAAGAGTGGCTGGACACCTAACTCAACTCAGGAATATACATATCTAACAAAAATTAAAAACATGGCATGTAAATAAATATATGAATATTTGCCATATACATGTTGCATTTGCATATGCATGTGTATATGTTATATAAATAACAGGCATGATGATAGTACAGCTATTGTACAGTATTGTAGCAAGCATTGTAGTTGTTAACATAATTTCCCTGATATTTGATCCAGTGCACCAGTCTGCCTCTTGAGATCCTACCGAGTGCTTACTTGCAAAAATCAAACTTTACATAGTTGTTTCCCGTTGCCTTTGAATCCAGGCCCCAAAACTGCAGATCACATTGCCTTCCCTAGACAAGCTCTGCTCCCAGTTCTGCTAATTTTATACTGTTCATTCTTTCCCACTTTGGGATAATCTATTATAGTTGGATCCAGGCACGCACTAAAGGCTGATACTTCCATGAAGAATGTGCAATTTGTACTGTTTAGTTTGTGACGAGATTCTTGAAAACTTTTATGATTCTGTCTTGTTCCAGAGAGACTTCTGCTTGCTAGTTTTATAAGCAGTGAGTGAAAAAAAAGTAACAAAAACAAAATAAACTGATAAAATTACATGCTCCAAAAAAAAAAGAGTACAAGATAAGCACTTTTTTCTTTTCCCTGGAGAATATTTGTGGACGGAACAAAAATGTTTCTGAGGTCACTGACCTTTTTTGTTGTTGTTGTTTTTAAGTGTTTGCTTTTCATGCCTTAGGTTAGGCATCCGCATGCATTTACAATGGAGATGATCTTCAAAGAAGCTCCGAGAATGTTTGCAGTGAATCTCTTTGGCTTTTCTGAGTTAAAATTAAGACCAGTTTAGTGCTTTGGTGTTTTGTGTTTTGTTTTGTTTTGTTTTAATGCAGCCACAAGGACTGCCACCTTCCTGACAGCATAGTGTTGTGCTGGGTCCAAGCTGGAATTGGCTCTTTGGGGTAGTCACGCTGGGGCCTCTGTGTCTGTAAGAAAGCCACATTTAGGACTCGAGGGGAAGACAAAATCAAAAAAGAATAAACAGGAAACAGTCAGCAAGAGTATAAAGGAGAAACTAGGAAAAGACAACCAAAAGAAATCAGAGATGACAAGGTGGAGAGGCGGGCGAAAAGCTGTATTTTGCAATTAAGAAAACAAATGTGGATAAGAGGACATGCTTGTGAGGTCTGTCAGAAAGAGAAGACAAACTAGTGAACACATTGCCATCTCTGCCATAGGTACCTGATACATGCTTTGCTGTTCCAGAGAAACTTCCTCATTCTTAAGAAAATGCTTGAAACTTAAACCTTGCAATTTATGGCATGCATTGAATGTTCACAAACTCTGTATACAGAACCGGTTATTGATTAATTCACTGTATTTATTAGTGACATTTAACAGAGTTTATGTCTAGCAATACATGACAGTCTTATTATCAAAAAGAAAGCTTAAACATAACAGAAGTTAATGTAGGAATAAATGTGCAGTTCAACAACCAGAGAGGCTATCTAAGAAATACAGCATTGCGGCTCTGGTCAAATCAGTCAGCGGATATTCCCACACTTTAAAATCCACAATGCATCAGAATAAATAATGTCTCTTCCCAGATACAGCCTGAGTCTAATTTCCAACCTCCACCCCCAATGTAAAGTTTAGGTTCTTAACATACTTTTCCCTTGGAGTCAGTTGGAAGGAACAGAGCCAAAATTAAGACCCTAGGAAATTAGCTTCTTATTGTGAATGGGGAATTTAAATAATGCAACACCTCAACTTACCAAGATGCAATACTCTCAAATAGTCTATAGTGGTGTCATTTACACAATGGGAGCTCTAGGACTGGGATTTTTCCCATTACAAGGCCCTATATGCAGAAGTTAATAGTTCAACCATAAAAATAATCTTGGCTGAAAGTTAGCAGGATGTTTTAGCCTAGAAGCAAATGTTTACAAAATTTGAAAAAAATTGCATGCATTTGGAAAGCTTTCAGGTTTTCCAAAAGCAGAAGCAAATAATAATAATAATAATAATAATAATAATGCAGTCAGAGATTTTCAGATTTTTTTTTGCCCTAGCATTCAAAACTGATTTGTAGCTTTTCAATACAAATGTTTTGATTCTTGTCACGTAATGTGAACTGATTGATTAAAAATAATCAACTTTCACAGCAGTGTCACTCTGTTTTATGAAATAATTTGTTGTTTACAGGTAGAAAAAGAATCTATACATTATATTTGTATAGTTATTTCCTTAGGGCTTAAAAATTAATGATAATTAAGAAGTCAAATTAATTCAGGAAGCTATAATAGAAACCCAAATATTATACTCCTTTGTGGGTTTCCTAATGAATGATGTTCTTTTTAAAAGTTTATACGAAAAAAATGACATTTTCCAAGGAATTTTTATACTTTCAAATTGTGTGCTCAATTTAAGCATTAATCAATTAGTCTACACATATTGGTAAAAGAGACATACAGATTCCAGGTGAAATAATTGCAGTGGTCTGTATGAATGAACATGAGATATTTTTGTACAGGATATTTAGAACTTTTCACCCATTTCCTTAAAGACTCGTGTCTTAGAGATTCCTCTAAATTCTTTGGGAGGTTATCTTACAGACTAGTAGACTATACAGTTAAAGATGTTTTTCTTGGGTTCAAAATAATCATTTATTTTCTTGTTTTATCTCTCTTTGCCTGATTTTATACTTTTCAAGCCACTTCCTTTTTTCGGTTCAGAAAAAAAAAAGAAAATCAATTGGAAAAAATCAAGGGCTGGACACTTTGAGAAAAAAAGCTAACTCTGCAAAGCCAAAATAGCTCTGAAATGATAATGCTGGAAGAATTCTTGAGGTTATAGTAGACCAGAGACCCAATATGTAAATACACTCTTTTTTAAGAAAATAATAATGCCCTAGATATAGGGTATAAGTATATCTTATAGAAGAAAAATATTTAAAATATTACATTAAGTACATGATGTGCTCCTTCATATATAAGCCAACTTCTCATATGGTACCTAACACATAATGAATTCTCAGTAAATGGTTTCATGCTGCTGGTTTTCTCAGGGTGATCTCAATAATCAGATAAGTTGTATTCAACATTGCTTAAATCCTCATTGGAGAGTTTGACACCATTGCTGCCCATGCATGTAGTTGATACTATAAAAAGATCAATCACCAATAGTTGTTGGTTGAAGGCAGTTCAGAGAATAACATGGTCTGCAAATCCACTTTTTAAACATTTAAACAAGTTCATTTCTGATAAGAGTATATCATATTGTTCAATAAGGTACCATTCTTTCTATCAATACCCAGCTATGCTAAACAATTGAAGTTAGGTTTCCTTAATGATTTTATTTTCATAGATTTTTGGATATTCCATTTAAGTTAACCATCAGCAACTACTAAAATATCCATTCTCTACTCATTTTCATCAGAGGAAGTCATATCCCATTAGGCATTGTTTCAATTCCAATAGCCTGCTGTTTTTAATCAAGTAACTGAATGGTAACTATGACTTGTAATTGACATGCCTGAGAATGGTCAGGCTTAGGCTCAATTCCCGTAACCACACAGCAAGTTGAGCCCCACATCTTTTCCTTTAATTCAGACTTGGAATGCCATGTTAGTGCTGTTTTGTATTAGTTTACTTCCCTCTGAATATATCACCCTCTTGATTCATTGTTTGTTTTCCATGTACCTCTCAGCAAATTTTTATTTGGATGATAATTTTTTTGAGTTGACAGGGACTGTAAAAGAATTAAAATAAGAAATATATGGTCAATACACAGGATCTATCAATTTGAAGTTAATGAAGACAGAATACATGATTTTGCTATTGGATATTGATTTCATTTTCTCCAAATTTACTTCCTAGCAGAAAAAAAAGTTAAACTCTGCTGATGCTATTAAAAGCTCTATAAAGACTTTGAATATACCAATGTTATTAAAATTGGACTGTTGTCTTTCTTCTTTTAAAATGATGTTGTTCTTGTTATATTTTACATTTTCTGACAGTTTGGGATGGCTAACTCTTTAGTCTCCCTATAGAACAGTTGCACACCTAACAGATGGTATTGTCACAACAGTGAGTTCTTTTCTTTCTTTTGTCTTGAAAGTAGGCATTTGACCATGTATTTGATATTGCATAGTCTAATATTGGAGTCCATGTGGTTGGCCCAGAGTTTGACAGCATAAGAAACATTCATTTCCTCTGGATTTAATTATTGACTCTGACATTTCATGCTGCTGGTTTTCTCAGGGTGATCTCTATTATACCTAAAGCTTCGATGAGCCTTTCAATGACTTCAGAGCTCCTATATGCAAATAATTACTCAAGCTGTTTTTTTTTCCCACTCAAACCCATGGTCTAGAAACAACCCTTCTTGAATTTTCCTCTGGATCCTCAAACTGAGCTTTTTTGAACTAAACTCATCACTTTTCCCAAAAATATGTTCTTCCTATTTTATTTCTTAACTCAGCCCATAGCATCACAACCTATATTCCCCATTGCTCTAGAAAGAAATATGTTAGACATTTTAGATTCTTCTCTCTCATTACAGACAGAATCATTCACCAAGTCTCATGAGCTCTACTTTCTTACTATCTCTATATCTGGTTCTTCCTTTCACCTTCTGTGACCTTGATTGGGCCTCCATACTTCCTTTTGAGATAAATTGCCTAAGGAGGTCTTTGCCTTTGGTCTCATTTCTGCCCAGGCCACTCTTTTCAGTGCTGCCAAAATGATCCCTCTCAAATACAAATAAGATTGTGTTATCCCTCTTAAAATCCTCCAATGATTCCTTGATCTCATAAGGATAAACAAAATTCCACACTAATTACCCCCATAAAAAAGGATAAGCATATGACCTCTGTCTACTGTTCAGCTTCATATCCTTATAAGCTGCTTTCTATGCTCCAGGAATACCAACTACATGAAATTTTCCAATGGCCTATTCCTTTCCCATGCTGTTCTTTCTCCCTTTTTGTCCATCTGCCAAATTCACATTCATCCTCTTGTGAATATCATAAGAATCACCTTCTCCAAGAAATGTTCTCTAACTTAAATCCATAACCATCCCACCATGACTTCTTGAACATCGTTAGGCCCTTCCTCCACAATATTCCAGTGACATCTTTGCTTTCCCTAATAGAGCCCTTATTGCCTGGGACTATAATGGCTAGTTTCATTATCTGTTTCCCCATCGAGAGTACGAGTCCTTGAGTTTGGGAATTATGGCTGGCTCACGCCATCCCCATAGTGCTTAGCCACTATACCTGGCAGACGATAGGGCCTCAATTCATAAAGGATGATTAAATGGATGAAGAGACAGATATTATTCAAGCTTTCTGTTTATCCACTCATCCATGCATCTATCCTTAGAGAAACAAAGCTTACAGATTGAAGATTCAGTGACCTGCTAGAAGAGACAATGATTAAATGTCTCTTTAAACATAATGTAAAATCATATTATCCAGAATGTAAAGAAATTACCTTAAAAGTGAAAGTAAGGGTTTTGTTCTTTATTTTTTGTTTATTTGTTTTGTTGTTGTTGTTGTTGTTTTTCCAGGGGGCATGATATATATCTAGACCAGTATGGCATACCATATTTGTAATAATCTAGAATAGGATAAGACAGAAATAGGTCAACGACTCTTGTGTCCAATACAGGTTTCAGACAAAACATACTTCCTCATTTTTAATAGGGAGAAACCAGTCTCTCAACAAATAATGTTAAATTGTTTCATAAACCTAAGGGATTCGACTAACTAAAGCCAAATTTGATGCTTTTGAGACCTACCAATGTCATAAGAATAGCACTATCCACTTTCTGGTTCAAAAAATTATGCTCTTTTATATATAAACCTTCAGGCATTGTGCCTACTTCCTTGTAAGTTTGTGTATAATTTTTCCCATTATCACCCCCTAGGTATCTTTCACCATCACCACTTTCCAGGCATCTACCATCCACTGAATAGCCATGTTTCTGATTATCTTCTCCCAAATGTATTAGCTTGCATTATTTAAAGCTGAATCTCATTTTATTATTTCCTGCTCGTATTTCTAAACTCCTTAAGTCCATTTGTATGATTCTTTTGTCCTCACAGATGTCCACAGTTCCTCCCAATTTAGTATCATCAGCAAATTTAATTAATGCTCTGTTTACCTCTCCTTCTAATGAAACCAGTCCCTTGTTTCATTTCATGATACAAAGTAAAAAATGTATTGGCAATAAAACAGTCCAAAGAAATGTTCCCTCACTGTAGGAGGGGAAGTTAAGGATACAGCAAAGAACAATGTGGTGAGGAGTGGACAGTGCAGCAGGGTGGTGAGTTAGTTTGCTATTGCCCTGAAGCAAAACCTTTTTCACAGAGGCTATGCTTTGGCATATTGCCTGGATTGACGCTCTGTGTGTGTGTGTGTGTGTGTGTGTGTGTGTGTGTGTGTGTGTATGTGTGTGCGTGTGAGTGTATGTTCTGTTCTGGAAGGTGGCTTTAATATCCTAACTGAGGAAATTTTACCAAAGATATATTTATGAATATATGAAAAGCATATTGAAAACTATAAATATAAATGTAATTATAGCTTTATATACATTAGTATTTATAGTTTTAAATACAATAAAAGGTAAGCTAGTAATGTCTGATTCACGGTGTAGTTACAAATCTGGATATGGATGCATACATCTGGATGTATACAGGCGCTCAATCATTTTCAGTGGGCTTTTTCTAGCATTCACTGTGATGTAAATTTATCTCTGTCCTTAACTTGATTAGTGTTTTAAATCCAAATTTACCCTTGGATTTGAGTCAAATTCTTTGTAAATAGTAGGTTTATAGGGTAAGAGAAAAGAATTTTTTTTTCAGTTGTATCCAACATGCAAACTTCAATCAAAGAACATTTTGACCTCTACAATTAATAAGCTAGAAAACTGAGCTTGATCAGAGAAAAAGGCCTAACCTGCTAACTTGAAGGTAAGCCATCGTATGTTCTAAGAGTTACACTATAAATCTTTGACGGTGTGGATATACAGATATTGTGTCATTTATATGAGGAAAACAAAGATGACATTTATTAAGCACCCACTATGAGCCACACATAATGTTAGTGCTTTCCAGCATACATACCAACACTGTGGAATAAAATCCTACATTAATTACCACCTGATACTTCATAGTCTGTATTCTTACCTCCAGCAAAATCTCATAAACATTTGTCATGTTTCATATTAAGAGTCAGTCTTCAGAATGTGGATGGATTAGTATAAATCTAATGACTTTACTGGGGGAAAAAAAGTACTTTCAAGTTTATGCTTTGAATGGACAGACAGATGTTAAGATCAAGATCTCTATTGTTTTATACAGGAGACAATGTACGTTCACAATGCTGAAATGAAGGCTGATATGTACTTTCCATATAGGACAAGGTCACCACAGATGGCATCACCAAGGGATGGTGTTAGCAAAATAGTTACTGGGAATATTGTTAAGTAGTTACAGCCTCGCATTGTTTTTCTAGTGAGAAAAATATCTGATGCATAATGCATTATTATGAGAGAATTTTCCCAGATGCCAAGACTTTACAGGCATAAATTCTATAAGCTTTAATGGGAATTTCCTGCCAGCACCTGTTACAGTATAGAGTTCTTACTTTTCACACATAATCCAAGACTGACTTGGAACACTGACTTGGAAAAACTAATACAGTGAAAGCTTCTTGTAATGTTTCCTCACATATAATGTTCATCTTCAAATCCTTGGTCTGATACATGTATGTCCATGTTTTCCATTCAAATTCTTTTCCACCTGTAAGGTTCCTTTTCACAAGTTTTTTATGGATGAGAGCAGAAAAAACAATTATTCTTACTAGGTAAACTAGTGGAAAGATACATAAAGGGGAAAGTTATTGGGATAGCAAGTGACTTAATGCTAGAAATCAACTATTCTTGATTTAAAGTAGTTTTATGGACATACTGTAGACTCCTGAGCAGCCAACAATTAGAGTACCACCTGCAAAAACAATCACCAGGGACTCTACAGCAAAATCACAGGTCAAAATAATATAGTTTGACCATATTTTCCCATATATTTACAGACTAGAATATGGTAACTTTTAACATTTAAAAAAGATATTGCATAGATATACCAAATGGGCAATGCATTGGGTAGAGGAGAAAGTTAAAAGAACATTTTAAATTTCATGCATTTCTAAATTAATTCCCCAAACTTCCATTACCAAAAAACTCAAACAAAAACAGGTCACAGTGCTCCTGCTTAACTCGAATTATTGGAGATTGTACAGAACAACTATTTTATGAACAACAACTTCACTTTTAACTTTTCCACTTTCTTGAAGTTTCTTCTTGTCTAGCATTTTAACACACAATGACACATTAGAATGAAAACAGACCTTTCTACTCAAATAAATTCCTGAATCATTTCTGATCATTGCCCTGAGTGACAGGATGATGAGCAGGGGAATGTTTATCAACTTGTTGAATGTTGAAAGATAGTAAATTTTAGTTTCATTTTATGACAAGATTTTTTAACAAATGTTGGCAGGTAACATGGTTAAAGTTGGAAGAACTCTGAAACCCTGAAAACAAGACATGTGTGAACCTGTTCATTTAATTTCTCATGGGGCAAAATATGGGATCTGAAGGACAACAGTGCATTTGCTTCTTTCCTTCTTTTTCTTTGCTGTGTGGTTACATTACTCTGTGATGTCACCTTGAGCCCCTGTCTGACCTGATACTCTCCTTCTGGCACACCTGCCCCAGGAATGTCATTTATACCCCAGCTTGATGTTCAGACACCCTTATTCACACTTTTGAGTATTACCTTGAGCAAAACTGTTTTTAAAGGTATCAATAATTTGTCTCTATTAGAGTATGTTCAAGCACCAGGAAAGAGGATTTTGTTTTGTTTCATTTGATAAAAGGGAAAAGGGAGTCACACTGACACTTCTAAAAGCATGCTGTGTTTCCAAGCTTGCTACCCTCCTCCTCTCAAGGGGTTTTGACTGTAGCACACTTTGCTCTTAATGGAAATAATATTATTACTTTCTTTTGATACTCTAGCCAGTGAATTAATAGAAATGCATTTGTTTCTGGTGTAATTGCCTTTATTAAGGTTTGTTTTAAAACTTAAGAGCAGATTGGAAATCTAAGACCTCATAAGTCTGCCATAGTTCAAAACCATGCATCACCAGCTAAGGCCAATAAGCCTTAGGTTGAGTTACTGTGGAAGACTTAAGACTTGTGGCATTGTTTGTGTATATGTCACTGGCTCCATCTGACACCTCTCATCTCTCCGGTGAGCCTGATAGAGTTAGACTTTGTGTCCCCACCCACGTCTCTTCTTGAATTGTAATCACCATAATCCCCACATGTCAATTAAGAGACCAGGTGGAGGTAATTGAATTGTGGGGCTGGTTCCTCCATGCTGTTCTCATAAAAGTGAGTTCTCATGAGATCTGATGGCTTTATAAGGGGTTCTTCCCCCTTCACTGGTACTTCTTTCTACCACCTTGAGAAGAAGGTGCCTTGCTTCCCCTTTGCCTTCCACCATTATTGTAAGTTTCCCGAGGCCTCTCCAGCCATGCTGAACTGTGAGTCAATTAAACATCTTTCCTTTATAAATTACTGAGTCATAGGTAGTTCATTATAGCAGTATGAAAATGGGCTACTACAGACCCAGTGATGTATACACAGACAACGCCACATATAGTGAAACTGCAGAAGTGATATGGTGAGAGAAGTCATTGTGTTCTCTGCAGTCCTTACCCAGAAAGGAGACAGGCCTGGCTTCAGAGATCTGATTTCATGGGAGAATGCTGTGTATATTCACAACATTTCAATCTATAGAAAAAAAGACCCCATATAGGGGCCAGAAAAAGTGGTTCATGCCTACAATCCCAGCACTTTTGGGAGGCTGAGGTGGGCAGATCTTTTGAGCTGAGGAGTTCAAGATCAACCTCAGCAACATGGCAAAACTCTGTCTCCACAAAAAAATACCAAAAAAAAAAAAAAAAAAAAAATAGCCAGGTGTGGTAGTGTGTGCCTGCAGTTGCAGCTACTTGAGAGCCTGAGGTGGGAGGATCACCTGAGCCTGGAGAGGTTGAGGCTGCTGTGAGCTGTGATCATACCACTGCACTCCAGCCTGAGTGACAAGATTGAGACCCTGTCTCAGAAGAAAAAATAAAAAACAAAACAAACCTATATGGATTTAGGAACCTCAATTTAGAGCATTGTACTCACCTGAAAGAAAAATTATTTTATAAGTTTTCCCTGAAGAGGATGTGATTTTTTACAATTTCCATGTTTCTAATTTCCTTATGATAGAAAATCACTATAAGAATAAATTATGTTAAAAAATTGTGTTTAATTAAGCTTAAAAATGTGCCTCTTCTCCCCCAAATTTCTAAGTACAGTAATATACTTCTTTTTTTCTGTGTCTTGGTGTGTCCAAAATAGCAGGTAACCCAGGAAGGGAGAAACTTTGGATAATAGCAACCACTCTTTTGAATTCATTTGAAACCAATATGTTGTACCTATTTTCCCTTTCTGTTCCTCTCCCATTATGTACTTGCCCCCTTCTTCTCCACCTTTTTCTCTCCCACATCCTACACAAGTGAACTCATCCTACTTGTCTTCTTTTCAGTTAAAGTCTACTCCCAGTAAAAGATCTAACAAATTAATCCACATACTAAAGCGTATATGACTAGTGAGGTTTGATGTGAAATCCTCCAATAGGATTTGAAGAAAAAAGAAAGAATTCTAGTTACAGAATTTTAGGCATTAGCAAGACTGTGTGAAATGTTTGAAGAAAGAATTATCTTCTCAGAATTTCTGAAAATAAACTGTAAATGTAGCCTCTATAATTAATATTAACTTATCTTGGGAACCAATGGCATAAAATCCAAGTCTTCAAATTGATAATTTTTCATTTCTGTCTTCCATGGCACTTCAAGATTTAACTATAGTGCCTGATTATGGATTGCCTAACATTCAAATTCAATGGAGTTTCTAACATCAAAACTCAAACTCTGCCATCCCCTGGAGGAAATAGGGAAATTAAGATATGCTTTATTTACATTTCATACAAGAGAAAACATGAAATATATTTATAATTGATATATTGCCACTTTGGAAAGTCACGTATATGGAGTTAGATATTTCATAAATGTTATATCAATGAACATCAGCATATATAAAACATCTTAGTTTTTTTAAATTTGTAGATAATATATGTTTTTATCACATGCAACATGAAGTTTTAAAGTATATACATATTGTGAAATAGGTAAATCTATGTAACTAACAAATTACCTCACATAGTTATCATAGATGAGAGCACTTAACATTTACTCTCATTACATTTTTCCAGAATATATGTCGTCATTACCTGTAGTCATCTTGCTATCCAATAGATCCCTTGAAATTTATTCCTCCTATCTAATTATAATTATGTATACTTTGACCAACATTTTCTCATTCCTACCATCCCCCCAATCATCCCAGTCTCTAGTAGCCACTATTCCACTCTCTCCTTCTATGAGATCAACCTTTTTGAATTCCACATATGTGTGAGATGATGCAATATGTATCTTTCTGTTCCTAGTTTATTTCACTTAGCATAATGTCCTTCAAGTTCATTCATGTTGTCACAAAAGCTGGATTTTTTAATGGCTGAATAGTATTCCATTTGTGTGTGTGTGTGTGTGTGTGTGTATCATATATATATGATAAATGGTTGAATGATAAAATGTGATATTATATATACGATTTTATTCATAAAATCATAAAATAATCATAAAATAAAATAAACATTTTATTCAACCGTTTATGGACACTTAGGTTAATTCTATATCTTGGGTATTGCAAATATTACTATAATAAAATAAGAGTGCAGATATCTTTTTGATATACTGATTTTATTTCCTTTGGATATATACCCAGTGGGAGGGATTGCTGGATCATATGGTATTTCTATTTTTAATCGTTTGAGGAATCTCTGTACTTTTTTCCATAATGGTTGTACTAATTTACATTCCCACCAACAATATAAAAGGGATTCCTTTTCTCCACATCCTTGCCAATACTCATTATCTTTTGTCTTTTTAATAATAGCCATTCTATCAGAGGTAAGGTGATATCTCATTGTTGCTCTAATTTGTGTGTATCTGATGATTAGTAATGTTGAGCATTTTCCCGTTTACCTAGTAGCCATTTTTATGTCTTTTTTGGGAAGTATCGATTTAGTCTTTTGCTCATTTTTAACTTGGGCTCAGGTCATTTGGTTTTTGGTTGTTTCATATTGAGTTGTTTGAGTACCTTATGCATTCTGATGTTAACATCCTGTCAAATGTACGGTTTGAAAATAATTTCTGCCATTCTATAGGTTGTCACTCCACTCTGTTTATTGTTTCCTTTACTGTGCAGAAGCTTCCTAGTTTGATGTAATCTCATTTGTCCATTTTTGGGCACATGTTAGTTTAAAGTATTTTCTTTCCGTGACAATCGATCAGAAAGAAATGAGAGATACTAAACATATATATAAATATATATGTGTATATATACATATGCAAATACCCACATATTTCCACAAATCTTTCAATGTAGATCTATGTGACAAAAATCACCCAGAAGCTGAAAATCTGGTTTGTATTACACTAGTGCTAGATGAGTTTAAATAAGGGAACAATTGGTATTGGAATGCCTTTTTTTAAGTCAACAAAGTATTTTGAGTAAACAGAGGGTGCATAGTTCTTTGTTAGATGTTTAACAGCCCTTATGTACTCCAGAATGAAGCTGAGAAGTTAGGTCTCTCCTAGACCACTAGAAGAAGGCTAATCTTTCTACTTTATGTTGTGACAAAAGAAAGTCAGAAAGCCAACTTTATTGCTACCTCTTGGCTTTTGCTTATGCATTTCTTTTTGTACGAGTCCCAAAATTGCAAAAGCCAATGGTATAAATTGTCCAGGGAAAGGTAGAGCTTCTAAGTAGGGAAAATGTTTTTGTCTTTTCAGCTCTATTCCAGATACCTTATATTTCTATCTCCAAATCTGGATCTGATTTCCCCAGTAAGAAATAGTTTATGAAATACTTAATTTTGAGATTTCTACTATGTGTCCCATGAAGATTTTGAACCTCATTTCAAGAGTCTTAAACCATCTTTCAGCTAAATTAGAGATACAAAATACAGCATTCAAGGATACAGAATAGATTTATGATAGTCTCCAAACATTTTTCAAGTGGGTCTGTGGGAACATAAACTCATAACTATATATTATCAAATAATTTCAATCTATGTCATAATGTTTCCATAATAAATGTCATAATATTGTTTGTTCACAAGAGTAATATATATGTATATACTATACACGTGTGTGTATACATATGTATATATACACTTATAAAATAGTTGGGAAATATATAAAATGATTTAAAAACAGAATCATTTTTATAATCCACCTCACAGAGAATATATGTTCTCACATTTTAGTGCATGCTATGGCTCCATTACATATGGAAGTGTGTATACCATGTTTGTTACTATACCCCAATGCCTAGTACACTTTTGCAATATAGTAAGTGCCTACACAATATATGTCAAATTGCCTGGAGAGTTGGAATTCACCAATTCAAGGGCCACAGAATATCTTAGAATTCGTCTGTTCTTCCATTTAATCACAGTTTAACACAGGTCCATCTGCCAAGCAGGAAGGAACATGCCCTAGTCCCACCTTTCTGTTTAGCAAAAGTATTAATAATATCTGCTAAGCAGTTTCTCCTGTATTCTCAAAAAGAAAACAGTCATCCTGTTTGTGTTTCCCGAGAATAGGAAGCTCAAATGTCTCAGCTTCATCCACTGTCGTAGTTAAGAGCACCTTCTTCTTTGCCTGGGAAAGAGGCTACTGACACTATAATTTCTCAGAAGTTTGGACAGGCAGCAAGAAGCTGAAAAAAGAACCATTTTGTCTGTGATCTAAATAGGACTCTGCTGATGGTCAGTGTACTCAAATGGGTTTGTAGAATATCTTGTCTTTGTGCCTGGAATTTGCTTTTACGAACTCACTTGAGAGGCAGCAGCCAGGGGAGAGCTCTCTCTCACCTGAATGCTTAGCAGAGGCAAGCCATCAAAACCCTCCAGATAGTGGCAAGCCAAAGGGTCTAAATTAGAGGCACCTCCCCAGAGAAGATCAAAAGTTATGCTCCACCAACACAGAGACACTGAGAAATGGTTGAATGTGTTCTAAATTAAACTGCCCTGGTGGTGAGCAGAGATCTGCCAAAATCTTTCAATTAATCACTTTTACCTTCAGGGCAGAGTTAGGCCTGAGAGTATTTCAATAGATTTTTATTGGAACAGAGTTATTTCAGATATTAAACTATGTTGCACAAAGTAAAAATAATGTTATTTTTAAGTTGCTACTCTTGTTAAATAAAAGTTGGCAAGTGTTCTTGGGGTCTGTATTGTGTCTGTATTTGTGAATGTGTGTGGCTTTTTCTTGTGCCATAATCCCCATTGATTTTTAAAAAGTGAACAGCAATGAACTAGGTGATAAATATATTTATATAACATTTTCATTAATAAAGTGTTATAAATAATAAAAGTTATAATTCGCTACATCACAATTGGAATTTTTTTTTCCTACATCTTCAGCAGTAAGTTAATTAGAATCACCTGCATTTCCTTGGGTGGACACCAAATGGATTGCAAACAAAAACAGATTAAAATAGCTGCTGGAGCTCATGGCATACAGATGACAAGATTCACAAAAAGGACAATAAGGCACTGAAAATGTTCGCTTTTCAAACAATTTTAGAGGAAATTTAGCTCTTGTGACTTCTCTGTAAAAACTGCCTGTAAGTGTTTTGCTGAAAGGCTAGAACAGCTTTGTTTCTGATCCCTTGATGAGTGAGAGAAATGTTTAAGAAAGATCACTTTACAGAGAGATTCAGGCTGAAATGTGATGACTGTGATTCAAGCCAAGCCAAAAATTACAGTTCAGAATGAAAGGGGAGGGACGTGGTTTGGGAATCCATTTTCCCACATTCCTGAATCTCAATCATCCCAGCCAATGTTTAAAAAAATCCAGTGGAAAACAATGAGGTCACTTTGTTTAGATGTTAAAAAAAAAAAAAAAAAAAAAATTACGGGTGGAGGGATTGAAAAGAATGATGGCAAATTATGAATTTTAAAATTCAACTTTCTATTTCAAGTTAATGATGGGATCCAAAGGTTCAAAAGGAGCCATTTTCAGTTTTCTTGTTTGTGTTGGTGAGCCTTTTATTGTGTTTCTTTAACTTATGAAACAGTATCTTGCTAAAAATTTTTTTAAAAAAGTGTACATGGGCACATAGTATAGATTATTCCTCCTGAGACTCCAAGCTTTCCTTAGGAATAGCATCTCCAGGAAGCTGGTTTTCTTTCTTTAAACCTGCTGTGGCCACCCCACTGCTGTGTAGATCTCAGGTTATGCTGGTATATTGGCTTGCAAACTACCAGATGATACTGGCAGACGAAATTAGATTCATTGTTCTTGTTACTTCTATTTATTTTAATGAAACACACTAAGCAAGTCATACTACCAAATGAATGATTTATTTACATCAGCATGATCACAGCATAACAGTAGAACTGCAACATAAAAGAAACTCAGAGAATAATATGAGATAAACCAAATACAACCTCCAACTTCAATATCTTCCAGATACACTAAGTTTTTCTTCAAGGCAACAGCTCTCATTTAATGATAACCAGAATCATTGACCAAAATTTGTCTTCAAGATTAAGATTTTTTAAAAAAAGAAACATGTAAGATAATTTGTCAGTGACTGTTTATAGGTACCTTGTTTCCCACTCTCCAGAAATCATTTCAATTAATCATCTTTGGTCTGATCAGACCACCGATGCTAGGTTCTTTTCTAGAGAAATTTCACAAGCAAACTCAGAATATTGCTGAGATCTTTCTTATCTTCAGAGATTTCCAAATGATCCTAAGGCTGGCATATATCTGTAAACCACATTTATGTCTACTATCCTGCAGGCTTCATGCAGTTAGGCCTCAAATTCTTAGTTTAGAGAGAGATATAAGAATCAATGTGCAGAAAATGAGCCACATAATAGAACACTATTGTTCCACTATTGTTTCATGTTAACTAAGTATTAAGCAAGGTACATAAATGGCTTATCAATCTATGTCACATTAGCCGCACTGGAACTTTTTCCCCTTGTCTTTGCCCTGGTTGACTTACCATTTGGTAATCCTTAAGTTAAAAGGAATAATTTTAAAGGTGGGAGTTAAATTCAATGTATACAGGCTATACACACAAACAAGCCTGATCCATAAAAAGAATCACAGCAAATGGAAACCGGGAAATAACATTTTTAAAAATATACTACTGCCTATACTACCAGATTCCAATGGTATGGATAAGCATCTCCAATTATAAGAAAATTGATGAGACATTTTGGCAAGAACTAAGTATAAATATAAGGGAAAAAGTCTAATAATGAGGAATGACAGTGGTTTTACCCCTGTATCCACATTGAGGAGGGATGACTTTTTTTTTTCTTTTTGTAACATTTGAAGAAGTCAGTGAGATTTTCTTCAACTTATGGAAATGTCTAATATCCTACTTAACATGAATAAGAGATGAAGAAACTAGGAAGGTAATACAATAAATGGTTTTCAAAGATTGAATCCAACCCTGTGTCCCTATACAAGAATACCTAATAATAGTAAAAAGCAAGATAGCCACTCTCTTGCCACACGTCTCCCTACCACCCCCCCACGCACAATCCCCAAACTCTATTGTCCCAGAACTTTTCAAGGCATAAATGATACAATGCAGAACCACTAACACACTTAACCACATAAATGATACAATGCAGAACCGGTAACACACTTAACACTCAGGGTATTTAGTTCTTTTCCTCACCCAATTTTGATGCTGGAGCAATATAACAACACCTGTCTTCTCCAGTGTCCAAATAAGACAAGGCTCGTTAAGATTTCAGGACTGGGCAGAAGAGCAAATAGGACCAATATTAATGATAAATATTTTTGCAAGAAAACAATAATCTTATTTCCAAATATTAACAGGTTGAAGTAACAGGGCAAAGGAAGGAAGTGGGGGTGAAGCATTTGAAAATGATCCCAATCGCCCAAGTATTCAATGAAATGTCCTTGAAAAAGCATTCTCCTTTCTGATTCAAGAGTCTATTTGATACCACCTTTTTCTTAGTATGTATGTATATATATACACATATATATATTCCTTTATTATGTGCTCTTTCAAGGTATTTAATTTAAATCTGGAATTTTCCCCTAGCTCAGACACTAGCTATATAAACAATTTTAAATAATTGCTCAATTTTTAGCCATTTTCTCAGAAAAGAGAAAAAAAATCCTTAGTGACCTCTTTTAGTCTAACATTAATGAAAATTAACAACAAATATTTATCTCTTCCATGTCTTAAGAGAATAAAATTCTTATTTTCCATATGAATCCCCTACAAATACCTGGGAGATCAAATACATTTTTTTCAGAAATGAATAATCAAAAATGAGCCAATAAAATCTAGATAATGATAACCAAAAGCAAATAAAATAATGAAGGAAAAATTGAAGGTATTTTGTTATGATATTAAAAGAAAACTTGTTGCAATAATTGTGTCTACGAAGCAAGCATTCATAGCAGAGATATGAGGAAGGTAGAAGAAAAAAACCAAAATGAGATAAAAATTGAAAAGAAAAGGCTCATGAAAGAAATGGAAAACTAAAACAACCTCAGTAATAAAAGAATTGAAAAATACATAAATGATAGTAGGAATTTCTATAAACACAGAAAAGGAAAGGAGTAAGAAAAATGAAGTGAGAGATGTGCTGAAACTCACCTGTAGCAACCTGTTCTTCCAACATTTGAATTGCAATCGCGTAATGACTGTTTTAAATATTCACAGTTTAATCCCTTACCATTTATTTCCCAGGTACCAATAATGAAAATTATATAGTAGTATCTTCACAAACTAATGAAACTTCTGTTTTCAATTTTACAGTTCTTTTTTTTATGAAAACAATGTAAGCCTCACATTCAAGTTGGCAGACTGAAAAAATATGTCTGATTCTCTTCCCTCAAAACAATCCCAATGAAATAATAGAAAATATGTGTTTGTTTTTTTTTTTTTAAAAAAAAAGCTAATAATGGTGCTGAAAACAGAAAAGGTGCCATCAGCAGACAAGAAATAGAAATTCCAGGAAGAGAGGAAGCAGATGGGATCAAACAAATAGAGAAATGAAAGCAGGAGAAACACTATTCCCAGACACCACAATTAGGCACAGTTCTTTCCAGGGATGTCCCAGAGAATAACCAAACTTGGAGTCAATAAAAAGAACAGAAATTGTCCAGAGGGCAGTACAGAAAGTAATTCATTAAATAACAGGATCTAACAGCTGTGAGAACTGGGCTCCTCTTTATCCTGCACCAAAGAAGCATCTACAGCAGGTGCTTGAGCCTGAGAGCAATTTCTGTAAGGATGGAAAAGTTGCTGGTGTCTGAGAAAGAAGGCAGTAGAGAATAAAGTGTCTCAGGTATTCTCCAACAGAATTAGATATACCTTTGCCCAGGTGCAAATAGGTAAAGTTCTCTACACCCTAAGTTAAGTCTCCCTTACTTTGATAACTGGGGAGAACCCATGGCCTATTGTCTACTCACCACCCTTTTATCCTGCAAGACACCCCCACATACCATTCTCATTTAAGATTGGACAAGTTGTAGGGAGGGAGAGAGCTGGATACATACAGAGGTACCCATGACCACTGTTTATTTTAATCAATCTCAATCATAAGGGTAATCCAGTATTTGATAATCTGTCTTAAATAAATTCTAGATACAGAGAAGAGAGATAATAGAGAGAAAACAATATTGAGCAAATAATATAAGAAAATGTTTTCCAAATGAAAAAGCCCAGATGGGGAGCACATATGAGTGACATTTTACTGCTACAAGTTAGAGAAAAACATTTTTTTAATCCGAGAGCAAAAGCAATTTACCTGTAGTGTCAAGAATCAATTTGACATCAGACTTAACAGCAGGGATGCTAGAAGATAATGGAACATTTATTTTTCAAAGTTAGAAAAGTAAAAGATTATGAAACTGAAATGAATATTCAAGTCAACAATCAATTAGGAAGCAAAAGAAAACAGATGGGTAAAGTAAGAAAAATTATCAATCACATCCTTTCATGAATCAAGAAACTTCTTAAAATTCAATCCAAGAAAGAATAACAATGGAATACAAGAGAAGGAGGGTAGTTGATGATCTAGAGCCACATTGTCTAACATGGTCATCACCGGCCATGTATGGTTAAGTTACTCAAAGCTGACTAAAATAAAATTCAGTCCCTCAGTTGTATTAACCACGTTTCAAGTGGTTAATATTCTCTGTAGCCAGTCATATGTGGCCAGTGAATGCTGGTTTGGACAGCAAAGAGACAGAAAGTTTCTATCATTGCAGAAACTTCTGTTGGGCAGGACTTAGTCTGAAGAAATGAAGAAACCTACAAAGGAAGAAGAGGACAAATTAAATCTTTCAGGAGCTCTCCTTTGTGAAACTAAATTTTAATGTTAAACCCCAACATGCTCCCTTTTAAAAAAATAGTGACTATTAACCCGTAGATAAGTCACAAAATTGTTATAAAAAACAAAATGTCCCAAATTTTAAGAATATAAACAATAAATGCATACAGAGTAAAACTGGGAAGGGAAGTAGTAGAGAGAAGTAAGAATAAATATACTGCTTTATTTTTCATAGCTCAGAGATAGTTTGATATGCTAACATATAGAAATAGGCAAATTAACTCAAGAGAAAGAGGGTGTACAGATAAGTGGTAGGAACTATGAATGCACTAAGCTCTTTATATTTTCTGAGAAATAAATAAATACCATTCAAAATTAATAAACAGAAATATGACATATTAACATTAACAAAAATAATGAAAATAGAACTTTTCTTTTTGAGACAGGGCCTTGCTCTGTCCACTCAGGCTGGAGTGCAGTCGTGTGATCAAGGCTCACTGCAGCCTCAACTTCCTGGGCTCAAGTGATTCTTCTATCTCGGACTCCTGAGTAGCCACCATGCCAGGCTAATTTTTAATTTTTTTTTGTGAAGATAGGGTTTCACCCTGTTGCCCAGGCTGGTCTTGGATTCCTGGGCTCAAGTGATTCTCCTGCCTTGGCCTCCCAAAATGCTGGGATTGTTGGTGTGAGTCACTGAGCCTGGCCTAAAATAGAACTGTTAACAATAACTATCTTTGGAAAGCAGGTTGGGGCAGCTACTGTACTTAGTTTGGATTGTATATTGTTCTATATGGTTTAATTTTAGTTTTATTGTCTTTTAAACTATGGAAGTATAGCAAAAAAAAAAAAACTGTATATATTTTAGAATGGTTTTTATGAAGTCATATAGTTATCCTATAGAATAAAATTATTCTTGTTTGAAAATCAAAATTGTGCCAGCTATTTCCTAAGGGAATCATTCTTAGGAAATAGCAAGGCTGTTGAAGGACGGGCATCTCATACGAAATTAACAATATGTAATAAAAATGGCAGATAGGTACAAAATAAACACCACTGAGTTGGAAGAGAGATTAGAATTCTAAGTTCTATCCTGTACTCTCAGTCATTGAATTTAAAGTGTGTGAACAAATAAGCTAGCAAAAAAATGTTGGAAACACTCACTTCAACTTAGAGGAGGAGGGATAGGTCTGAATGGCACCAGTTTCTCAAGTTTAGCTCAGAACCCAAGTAGAACTTTGGAAGGACTGAGAGAGAAACGTGCAAGGGTTGAGGGCAACCTGAGTGTTCTTGTGCTCAAAGGTTTTCACCGGAGGGAGAAGCCAGAAGTTCAAAGTATTGCGAGAATGGCATTTCTTGTGGTAGTTCTGGCCTCCTAGGAATTAGGACGCGCCATAAATCTCAGGAGAGGGACTGTTTGTGCAAAATTCCCAGCCCACATTTGCAGGCTGCAAAGGTTCAGATGCATTTTGTTGTGTGTCAGAAAAACAAGCAGACTTTCGGGGCACACCACTCAACCAGGCTCAAACTCCACATCTGCGTGGTTTGTCCATCATTTGGGCTACCCAAAATGCTACCTAAACCAGTTTTCAACTATTTTTAACAGACTCGTCCGCATTGTCAAAAACTGCCCATATTTTGGCAGATAAGCCAGTCAACTCTGGACAGAGTGTTGGTCTTAGATTTCTTTTTGTAAAGTGTCTAAGATTTATGGTGGGAATTACTCATGACAGCTGCATTCTTTCCACTGGGCTTAGACCACCATTTGGTCTAATAACTCCTAATTGTGTGTCTATCCCAGTCTAAGCTTCTTCAGGGAAAAAAAAAAAAAAGTGGGGAGGGGTGGGGAGACTTTTTAAAATCCCCTACAGCAATACCCAGTGATTTCTGCCAACAGTAAACACTATTTTGAAATATAAGAAGGTCAGCTGATGATGAACAAATAAACAATATTTCAGTGAATGTGGATTTCTTCAGAGAATTTTTCATACTACCATTAATGCCAGTGTGATTTTTTTTAAAAAAGTAAAATGACTTAGTTTTATCGTGTTCCCAAAGTATTTTAGCATAACAGGCAAAATCCTGTTAGCATTTACAGTCATGTTATTTTCCTGAAAGAGGTACCTCTCAAAGCGATTTTTCACCAACCTTCTCCGAAGCACAAAAGAGGTACCTTGAAGACATTGGTCATTTAAAAATCATACGAAGTCTAATTATATTTCCAAAATAAGTAGTTTGCAATCCAGCAAGAATAATGTGGTCATGAAAAGGATGTCCAAATCCACCAATTTACATTGGTTTGGTTTGGCATAACTTTCAAAGTTCTTGGAGTAAAAGGAAGATGGCACGTGAATAATTGTAATTTGGGTAATAGTCCTAGAACTTTGGGTTTGCTGTTCTGTGAGCCATTCAGGGAAAAGCAAATCAACTTCAAGACTGTACCTATATAATTTATAACTGTTAAAATTCACTGATATGTTCCAGATTATTTCGCAAAATGTAATAACCTCCCTTTTCATATGAAACTTTGTCATTTTCACTCTATTTATGTAATTTAAAAAGTATGATAGCCAGAGAGCATGAGCCATTCAAAGCAGGAGCCGCTAATGTCAGAGATCATTATCACTCACAAGATATATAGTGTTGGTATCTTTGAATTTAAAGGGCTTGGAAGTTGTGTCAAGATAGATTCATATTGCATCTAATATGTTTTGCTTTACTCCCTTTTACTTCCTGGTTTCTATCTCCAGTCACAAAGCAGTTTCTCTGCTGTGACTCAGGTCTACAACCACAGTGGTAGCACAGGTCTGATTTACCCTTCCTGTCTCCACCAGCTGTGCTCCCTCCTTTTATGCCAAAAGAAAGTTGTGTTATTACTTTAGGATGAGGTTGCTTTCTTTAAACGGTATACTGCTTTCCAGTTGTTTATATGTAATACACGTTCAATCCATATGACTTTTTCAAATGGTTTTGATTATTGGATTTAAAAAATTTTTTACAGAAATGTATGAAAGACCAAGGAAAGCACTTCTTATACTGTAACTCTCTAAAAGAAAACAAAGTTTTGGATACAGGGAATTTCATCAGTTAAAAAACAGTTTATGACTCTATGCATTTCAATAGCATGTAGAATAATATTTGAAAAGGAAGAGTGCTAACTTCAAAATAGACATTCATTTGATTTTATACCTTTTATAAATATGCATATTAAAGCAACGATTAAGGAAGACCCTTATTTGCAATTAAATTTTGAAATTCAAATAATTTCATTTATAATAGACCTCTGATAACGGTCTAGCTAATTAGCAAAACAACGGTTTTAAAACACACAATGTTCTGATTTTGTTGTAATAAATATTCACATTTTATCTTTAATCATTGTAAATAGGACTAATTTGATTTTAAAAAACATTAGAATTTCTCATTTAGAGAACATAGATCCACATATTCCATTGATGTTTCTATTTTCTACAATAATTCTTTTTCTCTAAATTCCTTAAAATCAATTGATAATCCGTGGAAAAAAATCAGGGCCATGTTCACTTGATCAAACTTTGTTTGTTTGTTTGTGGTGGCAAGCATCAAGGTGACTTTATTCACCACTCATGGTTCTGATGCCATTTGTCTACTTCCAAATCCAAAACTCTCCCCGAAACCCCCAAGCATGCCATTATGAACATTTTTCTGTAAACATTTCAGGGCCTCTGAGGGTGATTTTAGAGAATAATTTTAAGATAATTTTCCTCTGTGGCCATATGTTCAAAAAAATTAAGAGGGAAAACTTGGAAAAGGACACAGTTTAATGTAAAATTTTGGTAGTTTTAAATCTATCATGTTATTTAAATTTTCATAGGTTAAAACTAAGTACCAAATAGCATCTAATGACAGGAAAGAAATGATTAATAAGTTTTTTGTAAATTAATTTTTTAACATTCTGGGTGTAAGTGCATGAACTTAAGACCAAAATAGACCAATACTAAAGGTAGGAATTAAATATTAGAAAAATTTTAATTAGGACTATTATCACATTTAAGCTGTCAAGCAGAAATTGTACTTTAAAACAAACAAACCAGAGTAGACTTAGATTAATGGAGGTAATTTGTGCATCACAAAGAAAAAATATGTTGGATTTTTACAAATATATATGTCTTAGAAAGTTTCACCACTGGCTAACTGGTGTCCAGCTTCATCCAATTCCTCACAATTTATAGTTCTCAGGGAGAGACAGAGTCTCAGTAATTTCTTAGATTATTCTAGAACTATAAAGTCGCATCAATTAATACATTTGCTAATAGCTATTCCATTTTATTGCCATTATCTCAAGTAATCATATAGTTTATTACATGGAAGAGTAAAAACTATAGTGAATGACTGTCCTAAATTATGCCATTATTACCAGTGTTCTAAGTTATGTCATTCTACCCTAACCTCCCAATGAAATATTTTGCACAATGGCAGAAATGTTCCTAATAAAAGTGTGCAAAATGTAGAGATAGTAAAGCAATAAATGAGCTCATTTTATGCCAGTAAAGAGCTTTGGAAAGCCTTTATTCTGTTATACTATGGCAATAATTTCTACCAATATATTTAATACTATTGTGAATTACAATGATTATCCATGATGCTATACCACCTCCCTAGAGAAACTGCTTAGATATAGACCTCTGCATCTGCTGGCGATTTCACCTAGGCCTCTCTGAGTGCCCAGACACATCAAAGAATATGCACTCTTGACAGTAAAATTATGTTTTCAACATTTTTAGATACTACTATAGTGTTTGACTAAGTGTTTCCCTTTTCGTTTTCCTGTTTCTTCGTTGTCCTCATAATGTGGTCATGAAATTAACTAGATTCTATAAATAGATGTGTGGAAAACAAGTGAATGATTATTGAAATTCACTGCCAGGATAAGTTATTTTGAATTACAGATGACCAGTTCTAAAATAATCTGAAATTCATTTTACCATTTTGCTAAAGATTTTTTTATTTTTCTCTCCATAATGGAGCACCCATTACCTATAATACACTGGAAGTTATCAAACTAGCATTATATCTAGAATAGAATTTTTACTCTTTAGTTTCAAACAATCAGACCAAAACATGTTGTTCTGTAGCGATCACAGGAAAACAGGAATAGAATAGAATAGAATAGAATAGAATAGAATAGAATAGAATAGAATAGAGTAGAGTAGAGTAGAGTAGAGTAGAGTAGAGTAGAGTAGAGTAGAGTAGAATAGAGTAGAATAGAACAGAGTAGAAATGGAGGGAAGAAAAAGAGCTGAGGGGAGGAGAGGAAGGAAAGAAGAGAGACAGAAAGGCAGGAAGACAGTAAGTCAGGCCAGTAGCAAATGTCTCACAAATGTCTTGAGTTATTTTACCTTGCAGAAAAAAGGCAATAATACACAAATGTCTGGAGGTTTCTCCCCTACCCAGTTTGATTCCTATATTTTCCTTGGAAATGAATCTTAAATATATGATGCAATCCTATGCTACCTACCGCTCTTCTGTGCCTCAATTAGACTCAAATTTATTGATGATAATTTTAATTATGAGTGAACACCATGATTACTTTATTGAGATTAAAATTTTGAAGAGTGCGTAATTTAGAACATACAAATTAGTTTTCTCTGAGAAGAAGAGATATTTGGTGTGATTTACTCCTTCTTTTCATAGTTTTTTTTTTTTTTAACCATCTCAGTTACTATATGTGCTAATATATGCCCTTTTGTCTTCAGGTCTAGATGTTGATGGAATATATCGAGTTAGTGGCAATCTGGCAACAATACAGAAGTTAAGATTTATTGTCAACCAAGGTAAGTGATTTCCACTTCAGAGATTTTTTCAAACAGTTTCATATGGAACAATATTTCAGACACTGTGATGTATGTACTGTGAATAAATAATAAAACTAACAGGAGAATGAGAAAGTGGAGGAAATTTAAAAATTATCAGAAAAGTAAGAGATAACCAACTAGTTTATCTAGAAATGAATAGAATATATAGAGAAACAAATTAATAGTTTATGTGAAATAAATAATGAATGGAACATGTCAAAATAAAAATGGGGAAAAGTAGAAAAGAGTAAAAGAAAAATGACCCATATTCAAAAAATGTTATTGGCTTGCAATGGACACTTACTATATGTTGATGAATGAACCAATGAATGATGGAAAATGTAAAAGTCAAAATTACAGATAATAGAAAAATACATAGGAGGTAAGAAGAAAATTAGGAAATGCATATGCTATCAAAGAGTTGTAAATTAAAACAATGAGATATAGTTCTCCTTGAAGAGGTCCTTTCCATCCCTTGAAGACATTCATACAGCCAACAGACACATGAAAAAATGCTCATCATCACTCGCCATCAGAGAAATGCAAATCAAAACCACAATGAGATACCATCTCACACCAGTTAGAATGGCAATCATTAAAAAGTCAGGAAACAACAGGTGTTGGAGAGGATGTGGAGAAATAGGAACACTTTTACACTGTTGGTGGGATTGTAAACTAGTTCAACCATTATGGAAAACAGTATGGCAATTCCTCAAGGATCTAGAACTAGATGTACCATATGACCCAGCCATCCCACTACTGGGTATATACCCAAAGGATTATAAATTATTCTACTACAAAGACACATGCACACGTATGTTTATTGCGGCACTATTCACAATAGCAAAGACTTGGAATCAACCCAAATGTCCATCTGTGACAGACTGGATTAAGAAAATGTGGCACATATACACCATGGAATACTATGCAGCCATAAAAAAGGATGAGTTTGCGTCCTTTGTAGGGACATGGATGCAGCTGGAAACCATCATTCTTAGCAAACTATCACAAGAACAGAAAACCAAACACCGCATGTTCTCACTCATAGGTGGGAACTGAACAATGAGATCACTTGGACTCGGGAAGGGGAACATCACACACTGGGGCCTATCATGGGGAGGGGGGAGGAGGGAGGGATTGCATTGGGGAGTTATACATGATATAAATGATGAATTGATGGGTGCTGACGAGTTGATGGGTGCAGCACACCAACATGGCATAAGTATACATATGTAACAAACCTGCACGTTATGCACGCACATGTACCCTAGAACTTAAAGTATAATAAAAAAAATTAATTAAAAAAAAAAAAACAATGAGATATCACTACACACCTGTTAGAATGGCTGAAATACTGACACCACCAAATGCTGCCTAAGATGTGGAGCAACAGGAACTCTCATTCATTGCTGGTGGAAATGAAACATGATTCAATCACTTTGGAAGAAAATTTGGCAGTTTCTTATGAAAATAAATGTATTTTTATCGTATGATCCAGTACTTCTTGGTACTTACCCAAATGACTTAAAACTCATGCACACACAAAACCTACACACAAATATTTACAGCAGCTTTTTTCATAATTGGCAAAACTAGAATGCAGCTAAGATGTTCTTCAGTAGGTGCAGGGACAAACAAACCAGAATACATCCATACAATGGAATATTATTCAGGGATGAAAAGCAATGAGCTTTCAAGCCATGAAAAGACTTAGAGTAATCTGAATGCATATGCTGAGTAAAAGAAGCCAGTGTGAAAATACATGATTCCAACAACATAATATTCTGGGTAAAGGAAAACTACAGAGAGTAAAAGATGAGTGGAAGCAGTGAAACGGGTTTGGGGGAAAGAGGGAGTGATGAATAGGTGAGCACAGGAGATTTTGAGGGCAAACAATTCTGTATGATGCCATAATTACGCATGCATGTCATTACCCATTTGTCAAAACCCATAAAATGCAACACAAAGAGTGAATCCTTATGTAAATTATAATATTTACTTAATAATAATGTATTGATATTGGCTTATCAATTATAACAATCTACCCCATTAATGCAAGATGCTAGTAATAGGGAAAACTTTTGGAAGGGTGAGGAGATATAAGTTAATTCTCTGTACTTCCTGCTCAATTATTCTGTAACCTTAAAACTGCTCTAAAAATGTATATTAATTCAAAAAATTTAATAAAATTAAAATTAGAAAATGGAAAACAAGAAGACCAAAACATCTTACGTTGGTGTTATAGACAGCTCATAGGTTTTAAAATCATACAGATGAGGTAGAACTTAGACTCTCTCCTTGTATCCTTGGTATCTTAACCTCCCTGTGCCTCTGTTCCCTATCAGGAAAAACAGTGGGGGGATGCCTTGGGAACATCTGGGAAAATTAAACTGGATAATATCTACGACACTTAGGAATGTGACAGACTCATGTTAGTTCTCCTTTTACTTAAAAACAGTCAATAGTATCTTCAGAAGAACTCCAAATCCTAAATCCTTGTACTCTAGCTTCCCACTTAGCTTCTATAATAGCTGGCTTCAGGTTCTCTCAATGTTTTTCATAATACGTTTAATATATAAACCGTACTCCCACATTTCCATACTGTTGTATTTTTTAATGTCTTTGCATATGCTCTTCCCTTTACTTTCAATATCCTCCTATCTTTTCCTTCTCATCCCACATACACAAGCTTCCAGCCTGGTAGATTTCTTCTTTTTCTTCAAGGCCCAGATTATAGTAATTTCATTCAAGAAGCCTCCAGTTAGATTTCTTCTCTGTTCCCCTTACACTGAATAGCTGAATTTACAGTAGTACATTCACATCTAACTTTTAAAATTCCATCTATTATAAGAGCCATAGATTTAATGCCAACTTTTGGAAAGGATATAATCAAATGTACTCGGTGATTGTATTTCAGAAACATTAAAATTTGTAAGTCTTGGAATCAAAAAATAGGATACTGGCTGAAATGTCTGTCTCTTTCACAAATCTCTAAAGAGGTAGAACTTGAATCATCCTTGTATCTTTTCCCATTAACCAGTTCTAGCCTTGGTGTTTCCATACAAGGAGCTCCTCATACAGGGAGTTTTTAATTAATATTTGTTGAACAATGTGTGCGAGTGTTGCAGGTAGGAGAAGTATTAAAACTGGAAAGCATTCAATTCTCCAGCAATTCAACTTGGGTTGAACCAGTTTTTTAAATGTTGATTGCAATGCTTTTGGCCACTTGCCACATGACTCTTGTTTCTAAGAATCTCTATAACTGAGAATCTCCACAGCTCTGCTTGTTCACTAATGCAATTCTTTGTCTTTCACAATTACTCTCTTTCCTGGGCAAAACACAGAACTAAACTTTACCTCATTCATTTATATTATTTCCATTTAACTGAATCAGAGTGCCCCCTCTGTGGGTAAAATTTGGATAAAATAGCCCTAGCCTCATATTCATTCTAGCTTATAATCAGCTAAAATCATTTTTATAATACAGTTTATGCTGAAATGATATCCTGATTGGGATTCTAGACAGCTGGGCAACACATTTCTTCTACAAAGAAGAAATCTCAAAACAGAAGCCATGCTAGAAACAAACACTAGTTGCATTTCCTGCCTTTAAAAAAAATTATGCTCAGTAGTTTGAAAAGGCAAAGAAAAAAATCTGCAATGAAAATATGAAATCTGTCCATCTCATCTTTTGCAATCCAAACTTCAGCATACTCTGAGGCTATGTAACTGCTCATGTTTCCACAAGAATTGACAATGTAAAGCTGGACAGAGGCCTGCGTTGGTATCTGGTAGCACAGAATTGTCAGTAAACTGTCTTCCTGGTTTATAGCACTGTCAGAATGCAACATACTCAACACAAATTATGCTTCATTAGGACCTTTGATACTGGTAACTTTGTCCAAGTTGTGTTATGGAGTTTTTTGAATTAGATGATAAGCGAAATGGATATACCAACCCCTTTCAAAATTTGCTAATCAGATTATCCTTTGAATGTGTTTTCTGGACTGGCCCCACAACCTTGTTGTTAATGCCATACCTTCCCCTCCATCTGGACCAGGACTCTAATAGTAAAGCTGACTTGAAAATAATCAGTGCTGGGTGCAAAGAGATTGTAAGTGTACATGTGGCCCTCTGTGGCCCTCTCTCTGTGTGTCTCTGTGTGTCTAATAGAATAAAATGGCAATACAGGGAAAATTCCTTGAAAAGCATAAAGTGCTATGTAAAGGCAGTGCATCATTTTTGCAGTCTAAGATGAAACATAAATGATTTTTGGCATACCTGCCTTGTATTAACATATTTTATTCCCCTTTATTCACCTTGCACATGTTTCTTTTCTAGAAGGTTCTAAATATACATTTTTAAACAAGTAAGCCCTGCCCACTGTTAGACTAGACAAATAAAACTGATTTTGAGATTTTCAAGACAGATGAATTGCAATTTATGTGTTTCACTAACTTTCTTGAATTCTATAATCATCAGCAATTCTAAATACACCAGTTGAATAACTCAATTTGTTTTGGTTTTCTGTTTGATTTACTAAATCAGGGGGAATTAGATACCCTTACTATACTTCCAGTTCAGATGACATGTAAGTTATATTCAAAGTGTTCACTTTCAAAAAGCATTTCCTAATTATAACTAGTAATGATGATAATAGTAATTATTATGAAAGTAAGCAGCATTTTCATAATTTATTATTTGCCAGGCACTGTCATAAGCACTTTATTTACATAATTTAATTTAATCCTTTCTTCCATCCCATAGAGTAGGCAGTATTATTATTCCCGTTTTACAGATGTAAAAACTGAAGTTCAGATATTAAATAATGTCCTAATGTCATATAACATATAAGTGAAGGAGCTAAGACTAGATCCCAGATCTGTCTGACTCAGAGCCTGTGATGCAAACCACCGCCATCATTCTGCATTTCCAATTCATCAGCTGTTGATTATCTCTTTATAAAAGCAGAGATTAGTCTTTTCGTGCTACGCACGCTCATTCGTGACTTTCCTTTACACCCTGCCTCTTGTGTTGGTTAGTGACGAGTACTACCATTGGAGTTTTGCTAAAATTGTTCAAGAGCTGTTTGGAGAAACGCCAAACATCACAGTTATGAAGAAGCCTGGCATTGCCATTCTCTGTATGGCTTTATGTATCTATGTTTGGCCCAAGAAACTACTTTAACACACTATTCTGTTGCAGCCTTTGGGAAAGGGATCGAGGATTCTCGATTTACTGGGCTGTTGGTGCGCTTGTGAGCAGTGCTCTGCCCTGTTTGTTGAATGTGGTGACAGCTTTCAGTGACATTTTGCTGATACAGCTCTTCTGCTTTGTGAAGGCATCCCCAAAGAAAACTGGTCCATGACCTTAGATGTCAACCTGTCATCAGCCTGTGACATTGCGTTGATTCTTCAGAATGATCTGTGACCTCCTTACAGTTTTCTTACATGGGGGGTACTTTGCAAAGGACAGACTTCAGCATGGAGGATGCTGCATGTCTTGAGAACTTTTGACAGAAAGTATTGGAAATTCCCCAGGCTAAATTCCCCTCCTTCCCACATTGACACTTGGGTTTGAGCTGCCCATCTATGCCTTAGGCTTATTGCCCCAACTACAAATTCAGTTCAGACTCACTTGGTATTACTTAGACATCCTCTTTCACCCTTTGAAAATGGACAAGAGAAATTGGCATTCTTTTGGAAAATCTTGCTATGAACCTTCCCGAGCCCATGAGCCAATGGGAGAACTATGAAGCATTGCCGGAAGAACTGACTGGGAATTTTCCAGATGGGTGTCTCTTAGTACACAGTTACAAATATTCTCTCTGTTTTCCTGAACTGAAGAAAATTACTTCTTACCAGGATTTTAGACAAGTTTTTCTTTTATCTTTCTCTCTCTCTCTCTCTCTCTCTTTTTTTTTTTTTGAGAGGGAGTCTTGGTCTGGAGTGCAGTGGCGCGATCTCGGCTCACACTGCAACCTCTGCCTCCCGGGTTCAAGAGATTCTCCTGCCTCAGCCTCCTGAGTAGCTGGGATTACAGGCGCCCGCCACCGTGCTCGGCTAATATTTGTATTTTTAGTAGAGACAGGGTTTCACCATGTCTCAAACTCCTGACCTCAAGTGATCCGCCCGCTTCGGCCTCCCAAAGTGCTGGGATTACAGGCGTGAGCCACTGCGCCCGGCTGACATGTTTTTCATTTATAGAAACAAAATTTAAAGAAAAACTGTCAAGGAAAACCTTCTCTACTTTTGCAAACAAGGAGGAACAAAGTATACAAATGCTATACATCTGCATGATCAAGAATCTTGTTTGAATGTGTGTGAGTGCACACACGCGTGTGCATTTGTTTTAAATGACAGGATTTTTTTTCATTAATTTATGGTCTTGTAGATATCTTTCTCTACTTAGATTTTATTGGCATAATAATCCAAATTAGATATTGACTTAAAGAGATGGATGTGCTTAGTTTAAACATACTAAGAATAAGCTCCATTGAAAAAAACTATTAGAAAAACAATTTTGTTTACCAACTGTACCTAAACTACTTTAATATAGATTTGTACCTTAAAGCAAAGCCAAGCATTAACTTTAGTAGCTATCCCTGTGCTTTTCATATTATTGGCAGCATCAAAAATTGAATAAAAGCAAGAGAAAGTGAGAAAGAATGTGAACAATTGGCAGTTTCATCATGAAATAAGCAATTGGATGAAACAGAAAAAGATCTGAAAAGGATTTCAAATTTCTGTTCTTATAAAATAGCCCTTGTATCAAGTCCATTCATTTTTCTATTAAGTAAGTTTATATTGCCCTCTTATTATTTTTAAAACGAAGTATTTCCTTAAGCCTACTCTACTCTCACCGCCAACCACAGCAACAACAAAACAAACTGTGTTATTTGCTTTATTCCATTCCACAGGGTGGCTTTTTGGTAAGTTGAATCATTGATATTGCACCTTTTTGGCTTTCATGTGACAAGATTATCTTTTAACAATGATTTATTTTTCCCATTAAAGTTGAAAAGATCACTTGATCATAAAAGAGCCAGACTCTAACATCGTTCAGGGATTTGGAAACTTTCTGAGACCTAATTTTTCAGCTACATTGAGTCAGGGAGCTCAAAGACTATTGATGAAGCATGTATTGTTTTCTAGCTGCTTAAGAAAATGTATTGGCATTAGTAAATAATGCTGAACACAGAGGTCAAAAGAGCAAGTTATTCGTGTTCATGCACATTTATATAGTTTCTGAGTTTTACATTATAGTACAAAAGTAAGTTTATAAATCCTGATAGTCTCCAAGACACACAAATCCTGGCTACTTATTTTAAAGCAAAACTATACCACACATTTACTGTGGATTGTATCTTCTAATTCATTACATACCAAGCAATAAGGAGCTGACCTAATGCTGTTGTGAAATAAAGGCAGAGACTATCTAATGGGGAAAAGCACCAGATAAAAGTTGAAGGATCGACCTATTTATCTTGATTCTGAACTATTTGAAAACCTACTAGAAACTATTTTAACCCCTTTAAATCACAAACTCTTCATTTCCAAAATGGGACTAATGGAAATGTGAGGACTTTAAAAACTGAATCAGCCAGGGGATAGTTATTATTAACTTTAAGATGACAAGTAGATAGATGAAATCAAATCAATATTACATTTTCTTGGTAATAGCATGATGCCAAATATTTATAATCAAATATGGTTTTTGCCTTCCACATGATTGAATTTTCCTTGTTGATAATTGGAAGAAAAACCAAATAAAACTTTGAAAACTCTTTACTATCCAGTGTTTGAAATCATTAGTAGCCAAATTCATAGGCCTTCTGAATTCTTGGACACAAAAGAGAAAATTTCATCTTGTCAATATGTTTTGGGGATGTTCTAAGTTGCAAAGAATAGCTTCACATTCATTGGAGAAGGAGAGTGAAATCTACTGAAATTTTAAGTATTAATTCAGTTGTGGCTTTTCCATATAGACTTGGCTACTGAGTCTAGAAATTAAATTAGTCAGAGTTATATAACTACTAATCCCCAAGAAAAATCCCTAAGATACTTACAAAATTCCATCATGATCATCACCATCATCATCATCACAAATCATTGCCATAACCATCAAAATTAATAAGTAGTTATTAAAAGCTTCATAGGAAAACACACCATGCTTGCTTCTGCTCTAACAACACTGTAGCACTGGTTCCCAGCCTTGACTGCATATCAGAATTGTATTGCATATCTCCTGCTGCCTAACTATATTACTGCCAACTTAGCCACCTAAAGCAATACAAATTTATTATCTCACAGTTTCTGTGGGTCAGAAGTCTGGGCACAGCTTAGCTGAATCCTCTGCAAGGCTGCAAAATCAAGGTGTCAGCTATAGGCAGGTTCTCATCTAGACGCTCAACTGAGGATAGGTCTACTTCCAGGTTTACATGGTCATTGGCAGGATTGAGTTCCTTGTGGGTTATTGGACTGAAGGCCTCAATCCATCATTGGTTGTTGGCCAAAAGCTTTATGGACCATCTCACAACATGGCAGCTGCCCTCATCAAAGGAGCAAGGGAGAGACAGATTATTAGTACAGCAGAAGTTTTAATCCCATGTAACATAATCATGAAGGTTACATTCCATCACCTTTGCTACCTACTGTTGGTTACAAGCAAGTCACAATTCCCACCTTACATCCTAGGGGAGGGGACTACACAAGGCATAAACACAAGAAAGTGGGGATAATGGGGGGTCATCTTAGAACCTGACTGCCATAAGAATCAAGTAGTAGAGCTTTTCAAAAATAAATATTTTGAAGTTCATTCATTAAAATTCCAATGTAAAAGTTTGCAGTTTGAGCTATAAGTAAGTGTTTTAAAAGAAAAACTCCCCAGATAAGTAGAGTGCATAGCCAGGTTTGGAAACCCCCTGCACAGTGGCAAGTTAGTTTTATTCTGGTTCTCTAGTGGAGATGCGACTTACCAAGAGATAACATATACAAGATTTTTGTTTGAAAAAAGCAGAAATAGACTATGAATACCTGTTTCGATAACCAATCTTCTCTTTGGCTCTTGACTAATATAAAAATGTTGACAAACTTTTATGAACTGCTTCATTATATAACTAAAAACTACCATGGATATATTATGTATGTTATTAGTATGATTAAAATTACGCATTTTACCATAACAATCCTTTTCCAATGTTGTGAGTTCTGAAATGAAAATAAAAGGTGCTTTACCTAATCATTTGCTAAAAAAACCAAGGGGTAAATAATATTGAAAAATGTAATACAATTATGTCATTGCTGATAATAGGAGCATTTAATCGAGAGTCTACTATATGACAGGTACTCAAAGTTAGAGTTATCTCTGACCCTCATAAATGTTTTCAAGGTAGATAAACTTTGTTATTCACATTCTTCGCATAGGAAATCATACTTTAGAAAAATTAAGTAACTCTANA